>NC_051178.1:79565170-79876789 GCF_013339695.2 Rhipicephalus sanguineus | reverse complement strand
ATCGCAACAAGTGGGACGACGACCTTTAAAGCGCACGCTTCGTGGCCTTCGCGCCATCTCGCTGATGATAACGAAAACAAGTGCCTCCGAGCTCCGTGTACAGCCAGCGGTAAATGGTGTACAGGGTCGACCACATCTAAGCTGAACACCTCATTAGTATTCAAACCGGTAAAACTAGGACGTTTCTTATACTTCACGAGTGCAATGCCCGTTATAGAACGTCTAATCATGGTGTCGACAAACACAGTAATGATTTTCCGAATTATGTATTAAACAACAGCTTCAATGAGGTCTTGAATACTAATGAGGTGTTCAGCTTAGATGTGGTCGACCCTGTACATAAATAGCTCGCCGTTAGTATGCTGAAGGACGTAGCCTTTGTGACCGAGTCGTTTCGCGCCACAAACTGCGGAGCGGGGGGTTGTGGGTTCGATTCCGAACGACGGAACTTCATCTTTCTAATATGTTAGTGCACATTTTACAACGTCATATCCATGAAAGAAATACGTCAGTGAAGTCTCGGTGGGCCCTTCCATAAAACACTTTCGTGTTAAAAAAAACATCGTTTATCTCGAGCGCGAAATCGTTGTTCTGAGAAGTCAGAACTCCGTGGCCATATAAATAAATGTGGAGCAATATACTAGAAGGCTAAGTTGCGGTAAGTCAGTTCTGTGGAATCCTGCGATGTAGAGAATAGAAATCAAGTCCCTGACCAGGATCAATTTCCGTCAACTAGCAGCGCTTTTTAACACGAAGGTGTTTTATGCCGGGGTCCACCACGGCTCCACTGACGCATTTCAGTCACGGATATGACGTTGTAAAATATAAAGGCTAACATATGGCAAAGAAAAAACTAAGAAAAAGTTTTCTCACCGGTAGTCGAACTTACAACTTCTCGATCGCCAGCGCGCAGCGCGAAATGACTCCGCCACCGACGGCATGTTCTCTGTTATGCTAACGGCGAGCTATTTATGTGCACCATTTGCCGGCGGCGGTGCTCAGAGATCGGCGGCACAGCGTGTTTTCGTTATCACTAGCGAGATGGCGCGAAGGGCTCGAAGAGCGCGCTTTAAAAGTCGTCCCCCACGCGGATTAGCGCGCGCCTCGACTGGGCGTGGTCGCTCGTGCGGGCGCTTATCTCTTTATCTCGGTGGTTTGTACGTCTTGCGCACTGCCTGCAAGTTTACGTTGAGAGTACGAAGGTCACCTCGCTCATTGCAGCGGCCGCTTTTGCGAAAAGAGTGCGCTGCTCACACAGAATTAAGTTACAACTGTGACAGTTCGCGCTCATCCTGTGTATGTTCGTTGCGCGCGTTCTTGCTGCATGAGCAGCGCATTGCAAGTTTCGAGCGGCTTGCCGTTCTTCCCGTAACATTATAATTTGATGCTGTAGCATTCATTCCTTCGCGCTTGGGGTAAAAGAATGCACAACAAACGCTCAACTACGTCTGTGAAGACACGTTTCACTTTCGTGTTATACCGATTCCTATGACAGAGGGATCAGCTATGTTTTTTTCCTAGAATTCAGCGTATATGTATTGATATACAGGCCTATCGCATCTATGCACTGCGAAAAGCTTGGACAAAGCTTTTTTTTTTTGTTTAAAACGGGGAGGCGAAGGAGAGGTTGAGGAAAGGAAACGACCCTATTTCTGCAACCCTATATGAGAGTACGTCTCAGCGTCTGCAGGGGAACGGGAGAGGGAAATAAACATGGGAAAAGGAGAGAAGAAGCAGAGAGTGGCGTCCATGGCTGAGGACGCGGCGGGTTGCTTCTGCAGCGGCTTGTCCAGCACAGTATCCCCAAGAAAGTGAAGGACCGCCTTGAAGATCTAGGCGTGGCGGTCGGCAGGGAACAGGAGGTCCCTTTGGGTAACCGCCGGTAGGTGTAGAACACGTAGGCGGCGGCTGGGCTCTTGTCAGCTAGCCATGATGGCTGGAAGTCTTTTGCAGGCCACATGCCTGAAGACTGATGGCTTTCACTGGACCGCCCGATGGCCCGCCAACAGCTCACCGACGGCCCGCAGTGTAAGCTGCAGCGATGCGATGATGGCGTCTCGCGGATCAACCCGCAGTGTCTCAACGAGCTCGGCAGAGTGCCTCACAACAGGGGAAACAGGAGACGCTATGGAAGCCGGAGCATGCAGCACCGCATCACCACCAATCTGCTGCTGTACAGGAGGTGGTGCAGGACGCGGTGCCTATGCATACGTGTGAGTGGCTGTGCTGGCGACAGGATGGTCCGAAAAGTGGGGGTGATTCTACTCCTAGCTGTACCATAGCGCGCACAGCTCGCCTTCATAGTTGGACCATAGAGGAGGCCATGATGGTGGCACCCTGTGTTCCTCTTGCCATTTACGACAGGCAGGAATGTTCGCAGGGCTGATGTGGCCGCACTTTAAACATCGAGCTCTGGCGCTGCAACTCTCTGTGGAGGGACTGCTCCTACCGCAGCGTAGGCAGCAGTTGAGAAGCCTGCGGGTGGCTGTTGCATGGCCAACGCAGCCACACTTCAGCCATTCCAGTGGGCGTGGCCTGGCAGGGTGCACCCGAAACCACCGCTTCGAGAGGCTCACTTGATCTCGTAGGACAGGGCCGGCAATCTGCGTCCCGGGTCCTGGCGGCAGACACCACGACCAGGCTCGACTCAACAGACTGAAACAGCTCGTCGTCTGCAGTATAGCCATCCACACCGTGCAGATATTTCGTGCTCAATCCTCGGTCAGCGGGAACCCGGGCGCATACAGGAATGCGGCAGCGCTCCGTGACACCAGGAAGGTCGTCCAAGAACTTCCTACAGGACACGTCGGCTGCTTTGACATTTCGACGGCTGTTCACTCGCACCTTGATGACGCCGGGCCGCGCCGAGAGCGCAAACGCCAGCACTGAGCGTGATCCCTGAAGGGAGGTGCTGTTCGGTGCTGACGGTCTGAACATTATGGTTCCTAAACAATATGGTTCCTGAACAATATGGTTCCTGCTACGGCCGGGTCAACTGGAATCACAAGAGACGAGGCGAGAGCCCTTGCACGTCAGCGGGCGCCCCTTGAGCACACCACCGTTAAGTCCTTGAGGGCTCGATCGGTGGCCTACTGTCGCGAATTTCTCGTTCTGTTGGCGCTGCGAAGGACCTCCTTTTTGCACTGAAGTTAGAGGTGGTTTCCGAGCATGCGGTGTTGACCGCAGGCTGTTGAAGTTGCGGAGCAGCAGGTGGCTTGCATGATTTGGACTTGCCCTTTTTTTTTTTCCTGGCGAAGACTGTGGTCATCGGCTGCGGATTTTCCTTTAGAAAAGCCGCAGCTGGATCTTGAGGTAGTCTTGGCGTCGAAGCAGTTGTGCTCGGTTGCGACATTCCGCCGCCAGCTGCCAAAATCTGCGCGATACGGGGCAGTGCGTGCAGTCACTGGGCGTCTCCGAAAGCGAGGTGTTCAGTGCTGGTTTCGCATGCCTGTGTGGAGCGTCACAGTCGCTCCCGTTATCATCGCGACCTTTCCGGGAGCTCTTAGTGTCCACTGGCTCGCCCGGTGTGACCGCAGGCAGCGGACGAACGCTGGGGCGAAAAGGGCGTTCTCCTGGTGTGGACGGCGCCTCGGGCGAGATCGCCTGTTGTAAAGGTGCTGATGATCTTGCCGTCGGGCTCGCACATGGGCCCGGCAGCTCTGCGACATCAGGAGCGGCCCAGACGCCGCCAGCTGCTCGTGAGGAGGCGGAGCGCATCGTCTTCCACAAGTCTACGATAGTTCCACTATTTACGTGAAGGACCCTCCACCGTCGAAACTGCTCATAGCTGGGGGGCAGCAAGGAGGCAGCTGACGTACAAGAGCGGCCATTGCTCTTGTGAGCGGCGCGCGATGCGGTGGTTGTGAACTAGGCCATCAGAGCGTTCGTTTGTCGCTTAGAAATCTATTGTAACAAGATAAGTAAGCAAAAAATACTGAGAGGGAGCGAGCTGTTCGAACGGGCTCATGCCGCATTTTTTTTTTAAATGTCGTCAGCTGTCGTTGTTTTTCTGTGCGCCATGTGTCAGCGAAGAAGAAAAGGAAATCGCCCGGTGCAATGACGTGCGAGAAAGACGAAAAGAAGCGCGCGCTCGGTTATACGTATAGAAATGCTTTGGCTCTTTCTGACCTTTTATTTCCCTTCCTTTCTCTCCCTTTGTCTCTTTATTTTTCTCTCTCAGAACTCGTTCTATCTGCCATCAGAGTGATTGCATCCGATGCCGGAGAAATCGGTGCACGTGTTCTGCAAGTGAAGCAGAAGATGAAGAGGACGACGATAAGAAGAGGACGAAGAGGGCGTGTGCCGGTGAATGATGACGATAATTTCTGTTCGCTCTGTACAGACTAACGGTCGGCTTAAACAGCTCCGCCATTAAAGTGCCAAAGTACCATTACCATCATTATGCGCCAATTTTCGTGTCCTTTGCAGGGCGAAGGCCTCGTCCAATGTTGTCCCACCTACCCTATTTTTCAGACGCTCTCACCATTGCACCTATTTCAGAGGCTTTTTTTTCTAACAGTACAGGATACCGGATCATTCGTCAATGAAGTCAAATTCAGAGAAAGAGCGCCGCAAAAACCCGCCCAGATAGCATCCGGCATTTGTGAATGGTGCTGTGTAGGGACGTAGTATAAGTTGTGACGATTTCCAAGAAACGCACGCATGTGCTATGAGAAGTCAAACGACAATTACTCCTACGAAAGCGCTTACGCTGCAAGTAGCTTCAGGAAAGGGGAAGATTGTTCTCTACATTGCTGTCGAGGGCTTGTGAAGCTACAATGGAAACACGCATATGGGTTTCTTCGATATAAAGCCTTCAGAGGAAGGAAGAAACGGTCTTCTTGGTTAGGTGAGTGAACCTGGAACGAACGGGATCGAACCAAGCACATATTTTAAATCGAAGCTGTTTCAGTCGACCCTGTGCCGGCGTTGGCACTCGGTAGTGTAGCATCACCTTAAGGTAAGTGTTCTTTAATTGTTAAATGAAAAAAGCGTCGCAGATCCCTACGTCATAGAAATCGGTATAAAACGAAAGTGAAGCGTGTCTCCCCCAAGGTAGTCGAGCGTTGTTTCTGCATTGTTTCGCTGCAAGGGCGAAGGAATGAATGTCATAATAGCACATTGGAATGTCACGCGAACAGCGCCACGCAACTCGAAATTTGCAGCGTGCTGCTCAAGCACAAAGGGCGCGCGAAAAGAACACACACAGGACGAGCGCAAGCTTACAACTGTCACAGTTGTTACTTTGTGTTTTAGCAGCACGCTCCTTTAGCAAACGCGGCCGCTGCAGCGAGCGAAATGGCGTTCGCGCACTCTGTAACGTCAACGTAAACTTGCGGTGAAAGCACAAGTCGTACAAACCAAGGTAAATGTAACTGGTAGCCAAGCTTCCACATAAAGCCCATACGTACAGAAAATGGCGGGTGCCCATGGGACTTAGCGTCATCTATGTGTGGAGGCAACACTTCCGGCAGAACGGAAAATAACGCAGATGTGGAGCAATATCTGGTAAAAAAGTGACGTGGTTTTGTTGACGAAATTTGACCTCAGTATAGTTTTCTTAGGCCCCTGATCGCTAAGGACTCGCGCTACAGCGAGCCTGCAAGCCCTTGGCGAGTGCGCTTGAAGCCAACGCTAGCTAAACTAATATTTGAATCATGACTAAAGAGCGGTGTTTAAGTGTACCGCCCTTTAATTCCCCTTGGTTTTACAAGGAAACGTTATTCCTGGAGCCGTTATTCTGCATTCGTGTCATACTCCACAGCGGGATTAAAACGAGCGGCAGCGTACCGCTCATGTTCGCAGCGTTGTTTATTTGCTTCGCACATGTGCAGGGGCCTTACAGAGCGCATTCCTTCTATGCTTCAGTTCTAGCGAGAATAAATGACACCTTGTGGCATTTCAGTTTGTTGACATTTTCGTCACAAAATGACACATTATGATCACATTTCAGTTTTATTCAATGGTCACAATAACGGAATTTTATGACGCCCTACACAATGAGCAACATTTGCCGCAATAAGTACAAAAAGTGCGTACACTACGTGCAATTTATTTTCCCTTATGTTCCGATAAATTAACCTTACGTGTATGCGAATTGTAGCGTGACAGATAACTTCGCGATCTGCTCACCGATAACAGGAAATATAGTAAGCACCGTGCGTTCACGAAGGAAACCGGGCAGCAGGAATAACGATCCATGAAAATCCTGGAATCACACTACTCCGAACCGTTGCCCCGGTGTCTTATCTAGAAGAGATGGATCGCTAGGCGTACGCATGTTGCACTGCATCCTTGAACATTGAACACCACATCGTTTCCGCGAGTACCGAGGAAAGCATTCGGCGTTAAATGTTAGCGGCGTCGTCCTGTTGCCCGTTGAACACCGTAATCAACATGTTCACCAACGATGGAACGCACCTCGCACCTCCGCGCACAGCGAAAATCAAATTCCCACCACAATAATTCAGAGAGCGCACGGAAGTTTGAAGCACCAGAACACATGAGGGGGCGTGTCCTCACAGACGAAATTTTCGAGCGGGCCTTTCCAAGCACGGGAAGGGTGCACTGAATAACAATTACGTGCACGTATCTTCAGGGGGGCTCTAAGAAAAAGGTATTTCGTTTTAATTAAACAGTGTCATACATTCTTGGCACATTGCACCTACATAATATTGTTCGGGAAATAAATTACATTTGTAAAACACAAAGACTCCTTCGCCCTTGAACATAACTTTGTTTTTCGCTATTATTCTTTGTTCCCTCCACACCTAGTCGCACTTCAATTGCAGCACCCACAACTTCCCTTGCTGGCAATAGGTTCCGAACACCTTTGCGCCCGAAGCTTCGCGACCTATTTGGATGGGTCTTGTACAAACCGCCCCCAACACGAGATAAGCGCGCGCACGGGCGACCACGCCCTGTAGGGCCAAGCACAGGTGGCGGCGCGCGAGCATCGCAACGATTGGGGCGACAACCTTTAAAGCGCACGCTTCGCGCCCTTCGCGCCACCTCGCTGGTGATAAAGAAAACAAGTGCCTCCAAGCTCCGCGTACAGCCAGCGGTAAATGGTGTATATAAATAGCTCGCCGTTAGTATGCCGAAGGACGCAGCCTTTGTGGCCGAGTCGTTTCGAGCCACACTCTGTGTAGCGAGGGGTTGTGGTTTCGATTCCGAACGACGGAACTTCTTCTTTCTCATCTGTTAGTGCACATTTTATAACGTATAATGCCCATGACGGAAATACGTCAGTGAAGTACAATATCCATGACGGAATACGTCAGTGAAGTCTTGGGGGGGCCTTGCATCAAACACTTTCGTATTAAAAAGAACATCGTTTATTTCGAGTGCGAAATCTTTGTTCTGAGAAGTGAGAACTCCGTGGCCCTATAAATAAAGGTGGAGCAGTATACTAGAACGCCATGTTGCGGTGAGTCAGTTCTGTGGAATCCTGCGACGTAGAGAATAGAAATCACATCCTTGACCAGAATCAATTTCTCTCAACTAGCAGCCCTTTTTTCCCGAGAATTAAGCTATATGCATTGAAATACAGACCTATGGCATCTACGCACAGCGAAAAGCTTGAACAAAGTTTTTTTGTTTAAAATGAGGAGGCGGAGGAGAGATTGAGGAAAGGAAACGACGCTATTTCTGCAACCCTAAATGAGAGCACGTCTCAGCGTCTGCAGGAGAAGGGGAGAAGGAAATAAACATGGGAAAAGGAGAGAAGAAGACGCGAGGCGAGTGCCTTCCATGGCCGAGGACGCGGCGGGTGGCTTCTGCAGCTGCTTGTCCACTCCAGTATCCCCAAGAACGTGAAGAACTGCCTCGAAGATCTAGGTGTGGTGGTCGGCAGGGAAGAGGAGGTTCCTTTGGGTAGCCGCAGGTAGGTGAAGAATACGAGGGCGGTGGCTGGGCTCTTGTCAGCTAGCCATGATAGCTGGAAGTCTTTTGCAGGCCACATGCCTGAAGACTGATGGCTTTCACTGGACCGCCCGATGGCCCGCCAACAGCTCACCGACGGCCCGCAGTGAAAGCTGCAGCGATGCGATGATGGCGTGTCGCGGATCATCCCGCAGTGTCTCAACGAGCTCGGCAGAGTGCCTCACAACAGGGGAAACAGGAGAGGCTATGGAAGCGGGAACACGTAGCACCGCATGGCCACCAATCTGCTGGTACACAGGAGGTGGTGCAGGATGCGGTGCCTATGCACACGTGTGGGCGGCTGTGCTGGCGGCAGGAGGGTCCGAAAAGTGGGGGTGATTCTTCTCCTGTACCATAGCGCGCACAGCTCGCCTTGACAGTTGCACCATAGAGGAGGCCATGATGGTGGCCACCCTGTGTTTCTCTTGCCATTTACGACAGGCAGGAATGTTCGCAGGGTTGATGTGGCCGCAATTTAAACATCGAGCTCTGGCGCTGCAACTCTCTGTGGAGGGATTGCCCCTACCGCAGCGTAGGCAGCATTTGAGGAGCCTGCGGGTGGCTGTTGCGTGGCCAAGGTGACCACACTTCAGCCATTCCAATGGGTGCGGCCTGGCAGGGTGCAACTGAAACCGCCCCTTCGAGAGGCTCACTTGATCTCGTAGGACAGGACCGGCAATGTGTGTCCGCGGTCTCGGCGGCAGACACCATGAGCAGGCTAGACTCAACAGACTGAAACAGCTCGTCGTCTGCAGTATAGCCATCCACACCGTGCAGATATCCCGTGCTGAATCCTCTGTCAGCGGGAACCCGGGCGCATACGGGAATGCGGCAGTGCACCGTGACACCAACAAGGTCGTCCAAGAACATTCGAGAGAACAAGTCGGCTGCTTTGACATTTCGACGGCTGCTCACTCGCACCTTGATGACGCCGCGCCGCGCCGAGAGCGCAAACGTCAGCGCTAAGCGTGATCCTTCAAGGGAGGTGCTGTTCGGTGCGGACGGTCTGAACATTATGGCTCCTAAACAATATGGTTCCTGAAAAATCTGGTTCCTGCTACGGCCGGTTCAACTGGAATCACAAGAGACGAGGCGAGAGCCCTTGCACATCGGCGGGCGCCCCTTGAGCACACCACCGTTAAGTCCTCCAGGGCTGGGTCGGTGGCCTACTGTCCCGAATTTCCCGTTCTGTTGGCGCTGCGAAGGACTTCCCTTTTGCACTAAAGTTAGAGGCGGTTTCTGAGCATGTGATATTGACCGCAGGCTGTTGTTGAAGTTGCGGAGCAGCAGGTGGCTTGCAGCATTTGGACTTGCCCTTCTTTTTCCTGACGAAGTCCATGGTCATCGGCTGCGGATTTTCCTTTAAAAAGCCGCAGCTGAAAATCCGCAGCTGCGTGTTGAGCTAGTTGAAGCGTCGAAGCAGCTGTGCTCAGTTGCGACATTCCGCCGCCAGCTGCCGAAATCTGCGCGATACGGGGCAGTGCGTCGCAGTCACTGGGCGTCCCCGAAAGCGAGGGGTTCAATGCTGGTTTCGCATGCCTTCCTGGAGCGTCACAATCGCTCCCGTTATCATCGCGACCTTTCCGGGAGCTCTTAGTGTCCACTGGCTCGCCCGGTGTGACCGCAGGCAGCGGACGAACGCTGGGGCGAAAAGGGCGTTCTCCTGGTGTGGACGGCGCCTCGGGCGAGATCGCCTGTTGTAAAGGTGCTGATGATCTTGCCGTCGGGCTCGCACATGGGCCCGGCAGCTCTGCGACATCAGGAGCGGCCCAGACGCCGCCAGCTGCTCGTGAGGAGGCGGAGCGCATCGTCTCCACAAGTCATACGATAGTTCCACTATTTACGTGAAGGACCCTCCACCGTCGAAACTGCTCATAGCTGGGGGGCAGCAAGGAGGCAGCTGACGTACAAGAGCGGCCATTGCCTTTATGAGCGGCGCGCGATGCGGTGGTTGCGAACTCGGCCATCAGAGCGTTCGTTTGTCGCTTAGAAATCTATTGTAACAAGATAAGTAAGCAAAAATGACTGAGAGGGAGCGAGCTGTTCGAACGGGCTCATGCCGCATTTTTTTTTTAAATGTCGTCAGCTGTCGTTGTTTTTCTGTGCGCCATGTGTCAGCGAAGAAGAAAAGGAAATCGCCCGGTGCAATGACGTGCGATGCAAGACGAAAAGAAGCGCGCGCTCGGTTATACGTATAGAAATGCTTTGGCTCTTTCTGACCTTTTATTTCCCTTCCTTTCTCTCCCTTTGTCTCTTTATTTTTCTCTCTCAGAACTCGTTCTATCTGCCATCAGAGTGATTGCATCCGATGCCGGAGAAATCGGTGCACGTGTTCTGCAAGTGAAGCAGAAGATGAAGAGGACGACGATAAGAAGAGGACGAAGAGGGCGTGTGCCGGTGAATGATGACGATAATTTCTGTTCGCTCTGTACAGACTAACGGTCGGCTTAAACAGCTCCGCCATTAAAGTGCCAAAGTACCATTACCATCATTATGCGCCAATTTTCGTGTCCTTTGCAGGGCGAAGGCCTCGTCCAATGTTGTCCCACCTACCCTATTTTTCAGACGCTCTCACCATTGCACCTATTTCAGAGGCTTTTTTTTCTAACAGTACAGGATACCGGATCATTCGTCAATGAAGTCAAATTCAGAGAAAGAGCGCCGCAAAACCCGCCCAGATAGCATCCGGCATTGTGAATGGTGCTGTGTAGGGACGTAGTATAAGTTGTGACGATTTCCAAGAAACGCACGCATGTGCTATGAGAAGTCAAACGACAATTACTCCTACGAAAGCGCTTACGCTGCAAGTAGCTTCAGGAAAGGGGAAGATTGTTCTCTACATTGCTGTCGAGGGCTTGTGAAGCTACAATGGAAACACGCATATGGGTTTCTTCGATATAAGCCTTCAGAGGAAGGAAGAAACGGTCTTCTTGGTTAGGTGAGTGAACCTGGAACGAACGGATCGAACCAAGCACATATTTTAAATCGAAGCTGTTTCAGTCGACCCTGTGCCGGCGTTGGCACTCGGTAGTGTAGCATCACCTTAAGGTAAGTGTTCTTTAATTGTTAAATGAAAAAATGCGTCGCAGATCCCTACGTCATAGAAATCGGTATAAAACGAAAGTGAAGCGTGTCTCCCCCAAGGTAGTCGAGCGTTGTTTCTGCATTGTTTCGCTGCAAGGGCGAAGGAATGAATGTCATAATAGCACATTGGAATGTCACGCGAACAGCGCCACGCAACTCGAAATTTGCAGCGTGCTGCTCAAGCACAAAGGGCGCGCGAAAAGAACACACACAGGACGAGCGCAAGCTTACAACTGTCACAGTTGTTACTTGTGTTTTAGCAGCACGCTCCTTTAGCAAACGCGGCCGCTGCAGCGAGCGAAATGGCGTTCGCGCACTCTGTAACGTCAACGTAAACTTGCGGTGAAAGCACAAGTCGTACAAACCAAGGTAAATGTAACTGGTAGCCAAGCTTCCACATAAAGCCCATACGTACAGAAAATGGCGGGTGCCCATGGACTTAGCGTCATCTATGTGTGGAGTGCAACACTTCCGGCAGAACGGAAAATAACGCAGATGTGGAGCAATATCTGTAAAAAAGTGACGTGGTTTTGTTGACGAAATTTGACCTCAGTATAGTTTTCTTAGGCCCCTGATCGCTAAGGACTCGCGCTACAGCGAGCCTGCAAGCCTTGGCGAGTGCGCTTGAAGCCAACGCTAGCTAAACTAATATTTGAATCATGACTAAAGAGCGGTGTTTAAGTGTACCGCCCTTTAATTCCCCTTGGTTTACCAGGAAACGTTATTCCTGGAGCCGTTATTCTGCAGTCGTGTCATACTCCACAGCGGGATAAAACGAGCGGCAGCGTACCGCTCATGTTCGCAGCGTTGTTTATTTGCTTCGCACATGGCAGGGGGGGGCCTTACAGAGCGCATTCCTTCTATGCTTCAGTTCTAACGAGAATAAATAACACCTGGTGGCTTTCGTTTGTTGACATTTTCGTCACGAAATGGGCACATTATGATCACATTTCGTTTTATTCAATGGTCACAATAACGAATTTTAGACGCCCTACACAATGAGCAACATTTGCCGCAATAAGTACAAAAAAGTGCGTACACTACGTGTAATTTATTTTTCACCTTATGTTCCGATAAATTAACCTTACGTGTATGCGAATTGTAGCGTGGACAGATAACTTCGCGATCTGCTCACCGATAACAGGAAATATAGTAAGCACCGTGCGTTCACGAAGGAAACCGGGCAGCAGGAATAACGATCATGAAAATCCTGGGAATCACACTACTCCGCAACCGTTGCCCCGGTGTCTTATCTAGAAGAGAGGATCGCTAGGCGTACGCATGTTGCACTGCATCCTTGAACATTGAACACCACATCGTTTCCGCGAGTACAGAGGAAAGCATTCGGCGTTAAATGTCTTAAGCGGCGTGCGTCCCCCTGTTGCCGTTGAACACCGTAATCAACATGTTCACCAACGCTTGAACAGCCCCTCGCACCTCCGACGCACAGACGAAAATCAAATTCCCACCACAATCATTCAGAGAGCGCACGGAACGTTTGCACGCACCTTAGACAACAACACATGAGGGGGCGGTGTCCTCACAGACGAAATTTTCGAGCGGGCCGTTCCAAGCACCGGGACAGGTGTTGCACTGAATAACAATGACGTGCAACGTATCTTCAGGGGGCTCTAAAGAAAATAGAGTATTTCGTTTTAAATTAAACAGTGTCCTACTTCTTGGGCACTATTGCACCTACATACTATTGTTCGGCGAAATAAATACAACTTGTTAAAACTACAAAGACTCCTTCGCCCTTGAATCATACTTTGTTTTCACGCAGTCTTAATTACTTTGTTCCCTCCCACCTAGTCGCAACTTCAATTGCAAGCACCCCACAACTCCCTTGCTGGCAATAGGTTCCGAACACCTTTGCGCCCGAAGCTCTCGGACCTATTGGATGGGTCTTGTACAAACCGCCCCCAACACGAGATAAGCGCGCGCACGGGCGACCACGCCCTGTAGGGCCAAGCACAGGTGGCGGCGCGCGAGCATCGCAACGATTGGGGCGACAACCTTTAAAGCGCACGCTTCGCGCCCTTCGCGCCACCTCGCTGGTGATAAAGATAAACAAGTGCCCCAAGCCTTCCGATGTACAGCCAGCGTTAAATTGGTGTATATACTATATGCTCGCCGTTAGTATGCCGAAGGACGACAAGCCTTTGTGGCCGAGTCGTTTCGGAGCCACACCTCTGTGTAGCGAGGGGTTGTGGGTTCGATTTCGTGAACCGACGTAACTTTTCTTCTGTCCATCTGTTAGTGCACATTTTTTATAACGTATAATTGCCACATGACGGAAATACGTCCGTGAAGTACCATATGTCCATGACGGAATACGTCAGTGAAGTCTTGGGGGGGCCTTGCAGTCAAAACACTTTCGTATTAAAAAGAACATCGTTTATTTCGAGTGCGAAATCTTGTTCTGAGAAGTGAGAACTCCGTGGCCTATAAATAAAGGTGGAGCAGTATACTAGAACGCCATGTTGCGGTGAGTCCGTTCTGTGGAATCCTGCGACGTAGAGAATAGAAATCACATCCTTGACCAGAATAATTTCTCTCAACTAGCAGCCCTTTTTTCCCGAGCATTCAGCTATATGCATTGAAATACAGACCTATGGCATCTACTGCACAGCGAAAAGCTTGACCAAAGTTTTTTTGTTTAAAATGAGGAGGCGGAGGAGAGGTTGAGGAAAGGAAACGCCGCTATTCTGCAACCCTAAATGAGAGCACGTCTCAGCGTCTGCAGGAGAAGGGGAGAAGGATAAAACATGGAAAAGGAGAGAAGAAGACGCGAGGCGAGGTGGCCTTCCATGGCCGAGGACGCGGGGGTGGCTTCTGCAGCTGCTTGTCCACTCCAGTATCCCCAAGAAACGTGAAGAACTGCCTCGAAGATTTAGGTGTGGTGGGTCGGCAGGGAAGAGGAGGTTCCTTTGGGCTAGCCGCAGGTAGTGAAGAATACGAGGGCGGTGGCTGGGCTCTTGTCAGCTAGCCATGACTAGCTGGAAGTCTTTTGCAGGCCACATGCTCTGACGACTGCTGGCTTCACTGGACCGCCCCGGATGGCCCGCCAACAGCTCACCCGACGGCCCGCAGTGTAAGCTGCAGCGATGCGATGATGGCGTGTCGCGGATCATCCCGCAGTGTCTCAACGAGCTCGGCGAGAGTGCCTCACAAACAGGGAAACAGGAGAGGCTATGGAAGCGGGAACACGTAGCACCGCATGGCCACCAATCTGCTGGTACACAGGAGGTGGTGCAGGATGCGGTGCCTATGCACACGTGTGGGCGGCTGTGCTGGCGGCAGGAGGGTCCGAAAAGTGGGGGTGATTCTTCTCCTGTACCATAGCGCGCACAGCTCGCCTTGACAGTTGGACCATAGAGGAGGCCATGATGGTGGCCACCCTGTGTTTTCTTTGCCATTTACGACAGGCCGGAATGTTCGCAGGGTTGATGTGGCCGCAATTTAACATCGAGCTATCTGGCGCTGCAACTCTCTGTGGAGGGATTGCCCCTACCGCAGCGTAGGCAGCAGTTGAGGAGCCTGCGGGTGGCTGTTGCGTGGCCAAGGTGGCCACACTTCAGCCATTCCAGTGGGTGCGGCCTGGCAGGGTGCAACTGAAACCGCCGCTTCGAGAGGCTCACTTGATCTCGTAGGACAGGACCGGCAATGTGTGTCCGCGGTCTTGGCGGCAGACCCCTGCATCAGGCTAGACTCAACAGGACTGAAACAGCTCGTCGTCTGCAGTATAGCCATCCACACCGTGCAGTATATCCCGTGCTGAATCCTCTGTCAGCGGGAACCCGGGCGCATACGGGAATGCGGCAGTGCACCGTGACACCAACAAGGTCGTCAAGAACATCGAGAGAACAAGTCGGCTGCTTTGACATTTCGACGGCTGCTCACTCGCACCTTGATGACGCCGCGCCGCGCCGAGAGCGCAAACGCCAGCGCTAAGCGTGATCCTTCAAGGGAGGTGCTGTTCGGTGCGGACGGTCTGAACATTATGGCTCCTAAACAATATGGTTCCTGAAAAATCTGGTTCCTGCTACGGCCGGTTCAACTGGAATCACAAGAGACGAGGCGAGAGCCCTTGCACATCGGCGGGCGCCCCTTGAGCACACCACCGTTAAGTCCTCCAGGGCTGGGTCGGTGGCCTACTGTCCCGAATTTCCCGTTCTGTTGGCGCTGCCAAGGACTTCCCTTTTGCACTAAAGTTAGAGGCGGTTTCTGAGCATGTGATATTGACCGCAGGCTGTTGTTGAAGTTGCGGAGCAGCAGGTGGCTTGCAGCATTTGGACTTGCCCTTCTTTTTCCTGACGAAGTCCATGGTCATCGGCTGCGGATTTTCCTTTAAAAAGCCGCAGCTGAAAATCCGCAGCTGCGTGTTGAGCTAGTTGAAGCGTCGAAGCAGCTGTGCTCAGTTGCGACATTCCGCCGCCAGCTGCCGAAATCTGCGCGATACGGGGCAGTGCGTCGCAGTCACTGGGCGTCCCCGAAAGCGAGGGGTTCAATGCTGGTTTCGCATGCCTTCCTGGAGCGTCACAATCGCTCCCGTTATCATCGCGACCTTTCCGGGAGCTCTTATTGTCCACTGGCTCGTCCGGTGTGACCGCAGGCAGCGCACAAACGCTGGGGCGAAAAGGGCGTTCTCCTGGTGTGGACGGCGACCCGGGCGAGATCGCCTGTTGTAAAGGTGCTGATGATCTTGCCGTCGGGCTCGCAATTGGGCCCGGCAGCACTGCGACATCACGAGCGGCCCAGACGCCGCCAGTTGCTCGTGAGGAGGCGGCGAGCATCGTCTTCCACAAGTCTACGATAGTTCCACTATTTACGTCAAGGGCCCTCCACCGTCGAAACTGCTCATAGCTGGGGGGCAGCAAGGAGGCAGCTGACGTACAAGAGCGGCCATTGCCCTTATGAGCGGCGCGCGATGCGGTGGTTGCGAACTCGGCCATCAGAGCGTTCGTTTGTCGCTTAGAAATCTATTGTAACAAGATAAGTAAGCAAAAATGACTGAGAGGGAGCGAGCTGTTCGCATGGGCTCATGCCGCATTTTTTTTAAATGTCGTCAGATGTCGTTGTTTTTCTGTGCGCCATGTGTCAGCGAAGAAGAAAAGGAAATCGCCCGGTGCAATGACGTGCGAGAAAGACGAAAAGAAGCGCGCGCTCGGTTATACGTATAGAAATGCTTTGGCTCTTTCTGACCTTTTATTTCCCTTCCTTTCTCTCCCTTTGTCTCTTTATTTTTCTCTCTCAGAACTCGTTCTATCTGCCATCAGAGTGATTGCATCCGATGCCGGAGAAATCGGTGCACGTGTTCTGCAAGTGAAGCAGAAGATGAAGAGGACGACGATAAGAAGAGGACGAAGAGGGCGTGTGCCGGTGAATGATGACGATAATTTCCGTTCGCTCTGTACAGACTAACGGTCGGCTTAGACAGCTCCGCCATTAATGTGCCAAAATACCATTACCATCATTATACGCCAATTTTCGTGTCCTTTGCAGGGCGAAGGCCTCTTCCAATGTTGTCCCACCTACCCTATTTTTCAGACGCTCTCACTATTGCACCTATTTCAGAGGCTTTTTTTTCTAAGAGTACAGGATACCTGATCATTCGTCAATGAAGTCAAATTCAGAGAAAGAGCGCCGAAAAAACCCGCCCAAATAGCATCCGGCATTTGTGAATGGTGCTGTGTAGCGACGTAGTATAAGTTGTGACGATTTCCAAGAAACGCACGCATGTGCGATGACAAATCAAATGACATTTACTTCTGCGAAAGCGCTTACGCTGCAAGTAGCTTCAGGAAAGGGGAAGATTGTTCTCTACATTGCTGTCGAGGGCTTGTGAAGCTACAATGGAAACGCGCATATGGGTTGCTTCGATATAAAGCCTTCAGAGGAAGGAAGAAACGGTCTTCTTGGTTAGGTGAGCGAACCTGGAACGAACGGGATCGAACCAAGGACATATTTTAAATCGAAGCTGTTTCAGTCGACCCCGTGCCGGCGTTGGCACTCAGTAGTGTAGCATCACCTTAAGGTAAGTGTTCTTTAATTGTTAAATGAAAAAAAGCGTCGCAGATCCCTACGTCATAGAAATCGGTATAAAACGAAAGTGAAGCGTGTCTCCCCCAAGGTAGTCGAGCGTTGTTTCTGCATTGTTTCGCCGCAAGGGCGAAGGAATGAATGTCATAATAGCACATTGGAATGTCACGCGAACAGTGCCACGCAACTCGAAACTTGCAGCGTGCTGCTCAAGCACAAAGGGCGCGCGAAAAGAACACACACAGGACGAGCGCTAGCTTGCAACTGTCACAGTTGTTACTTCTTTGTGTTTTAGCAGCACGCTCCTTTAGCAAACGCGGCCGCTGCAGCGAGCGAAATTGCGTTCGTTGACTCTGTAACTTCAACGTAAACTTGCGGTGAAAGCACAAGACGTGCAAACCAAGGTAAATGTAACAGGTAGCGAAGCTTCCACATAAAGCCCACACGTTCCGAAAATGGCGGGTGATCGGATGCTCATGGGGCTTAGCGCCATCTATGTGAGGAGGCAGCACTTCCGGCGGAAAAAGAAAAATATATAAAGCGGATGGGACGCATTACCTGGTAGAAAAGTGACGTGATTTTGTTGGCCCTAGCACGAAATTTGACCTCAGTATAGTTTTGTTAGGCCCCTGATCGCTAAGGACTCGCGCTACGGCGAGCCCGCAAGCCCTTGGCGAGTGCGCTTGAAGGCAATGCTAGCTAAAGTAATATTTGATTCATGACTAAACAGCGGTATTTAAGTGTACCGCCCCTTAATTCGCCTTGGCTTTACCAGGAAACGTTATTCCTGGAGCCCTTATTCTGAATTCGTGTCATATAACACAGCGGGATGAAAATGAGCAGCAGCGTACCGCCGATATTAGCAGCATTGCTTATTTGCTTCGCACATGTGCACGGGCCTTAAAGAGCGCATTGCTTGTATGCTTCAGTTCTAACGAGAAGAAATGACGCCTGGAGGCATTTTAGTTTGATGACATTTCAGTCACAAAATGACACAAAATGATCACATTTCAGTTTTATTCAATGGTCAAAATAGCGGAATTTCATGACGCCCTACACAATGAGCAACAAGTGCCGTAATATGTACGAAAAGTGCGTACACTACGTGCACTATGTTTTGCCTTATGTTCCGATAAATTAACGTTAAGTGTAACGATCAAGAGATGCATATTGTAGCGCGACAGATAGCTTAGCGATCTGCTCACCGATAACAGGAAATATAGTGAGCACCGTGTGTTCCAGAAGGAAACCGGGCAGCAGGAATAATGATCCATGAAAATCCAGGAATCACACTACTCCGAACCATTGTTCTGTTGCCTTATCTAGAAGAGATGGGTCGCTAGGCGTATGCATGTTGCATTGCATCCTTGAACGTTGAACACCACGTCGTTTCAACGAGTACGGAGCAAAGCATTCGGCGTTAAATGTTATCCGCGTCGTCCTGTTGCCCGTTGAACATTGTAATGAACATGTTCACCAATGATGAAACGCACCTCGTAACTCCGCACACAGCGAAAATCAAACTCCCACCACAATAATTGAGAGAGCGCACGGAACTGCGAAGCACCAGAACACGTGAGGAGGCGTGTCATCACAGACAAAATTTACGACCGCGCCTTTCCATGCCCTGCAAGGGTGCACTGAATGACAATTCCGTACGCCTATCTTCAGGGGGCGCTGAGAAAAAGGTTTTTCGTAATAATTAAACACTGTCATACATTCTTGGCCCATTGCACCTATATAATATTGTTCGGGAAATAAATGACATTTGTAGAACACAGACTGCTTCGCCCTTGAACAAAACTTGGTTTTTCGCTATTAGTGTTTGTTCCCTCCGCACCTAGTCCCGCTTCAATCGCATCATCCATAACTCCCCTTGAAGGGCACTTGAAGTCTACTTAACTTTTATAAAGCGGTGCGGAATGGTGCTTATCCATGTTTAAGCGTTGTGTTAGTGCTGGGGCAACAACAGAATTCAAAAAATCATGTGTCAAGCGGCATCAGCATGGTCTAGTTCCGGTCACTGAGTTCGAGAACGTTGGTGCGTGTGTAAAAATGCGCGAAACGGACACGCACAAGCAAAGAACGAAAAAAAAAACCTTATTCGCACGAGTAATCAACCAATAGCACCACGCATGCACGAATTAAGAGTAATGAAAAAAAGTTAATTGCACGCGGAGTCAGCTGAAATACTTGCGCGCAGTGACCGCTTCATACTACGAGCTTTTAGGCGCGAAGCTCCTTAAGGCGGCACCCGTTCGTCCCTCGTAGTCGTAGCAGTGGTAGTGCGTAACCAGTCGTAACGCTAGTACCAGATCTTGACCTCCAAGGTGGTGCCGGTGGGAGATTTCTCCTGTGCGTTGTTCAACAATAAAAAATTCGCAGCGTGCGCGTTAACTAAAAGCCGAATTCTTCTGTCTCTATTCCCCATTAGCAGCCATTGGCATGTTCCAGTAGGAAACGTTAGTAGAAGTGTAAGCGTTAGCTAAAAGCCGACTTCTTCTGTCTCTCATTCCCATTAGCAGCCATTGTTTACCTCCAAGGTAGTGCCTTGTGAGATTCCTCCTGTGCGTGATTAAACAATAAAAATTTTGTTCAAAACGGCGTTGATTGATGAAATAAACCAACGAAAGACGCCAGATGTTTTCTAAAAGCAGAACGAAAGAACGCCAGATGTTTCTAAAGCAAAACGAAAAGACGCCAGCTACTTAACGAAAGACGCCAGAAGTTTTCTAAAGCAATGGTTTTCTAAACAATGAAAATTCACAGCGTACATGTAAAATTAAAGTGAGCTGCAAGTCGTCATAACTCTCATCGAACCTTTAGTATAAACGCGCCCGATCTCACGTCGGTGATGATGTACTGGGCAGAATTCACGGAAGATTCACGGTTTACCGATGAACCTCCGCAGCTTCGCCCACTCATCATCATTCACTCCGTGGATATGCTGTGATTTTTTTTACTAATGGTCGCCACTGGTTTGCTAGCCATATGCACACCGCTTCATTCGACAATTCATTAGCCTCCACTAGCTCTTTATTATTGACGGAGCAAACCGGGAAGACGCAAAGAAAACAAAAAAAAGCAAAAAAAGAGTAGAGACGGCCATACGACCGCAATGCTGCTGGCTTATTTTTGCTTCTGAGGTAGTGTACAACAAGGCTCACCGTGCGCAAACATTTGAAAGAAAAGCAATGCCAGGTAAACTAACCTTATTCCACAACCTTTCGCATAAACGGCGTAATATAGAAAATGCTTTACAAATATATAAATATCATGAAACAAATTTACAAATGCCCCCATTCATGCTGTACAAGCTGTCTGAATGAAAATACGGTAAAAAATTGACAAATAGAAGTGTAATATGTCAATCTCCTCAGAAAATTATTCAATTGCAGAGATCCCTTATGTACCTAGCCTGAAAAAATGCAACAGGGCCGGCTGTTCTCAGCTTCGTCCTTCTCTTCCTTGCACTACGCGATTCAGCGCGTGCGAGCGCCCAAACCACGGTGCCGGTCTTCGTCATTACACTCGGCCATGACTGCGAGTGGCCGCAGCTTCCGACTGTATCTCTGGTGGGCGGCACTGGCTGCATCTTGGTGGTCGGTCCCGGCCACGCTCTGACTTGGTTTTGGGATCTGCCAGTGTGTTCTCTGGCGGGCGGAATTGGCTCTGTCGCTCTGGTCGGTCTTGTCCATAGTGCGACGTCTTCTGAAAACTTATCGGCGACGTCTCTGGTGGGCGGACCCGACTGTTTCCGGATTGCCACAGGTCCACTTGACGCTGGTCGCGCCGCATATCTATGAACCGGGCCAGACAATGCGTATTCGCAACTCTTGAATGTGGGATCGTGTGGAGTTGGTCGCGCTATTCGCGGTGGGTCGAGCTGGGTCGTTGTGCTCTCCTACCCAGGTGGGACGAAGTGCGAGCGAGTTTCCGAGCTGATTCTTCATGCAGCTCATGCTCTTGTGGTAGTATTGCCGCCATGTTCCCCAAGGTGCTCGAGGTGACTGCCCTTGCCAAAGGGTCGCAAACATTTGAGCCGTACTGGTCAGAAGCCGTGACATTAGCTTGAGACATGTCCTTAACTGGCAAGTCTTTGGCGTCAACGAATCCAGCTGGGATAAGCACCTCAACTTGCTTTAGGGAATCGGTGCTTGGATGGGTGCGAGCGTCCGCACACTCGGCCAATGACTGCGGTGATGGTCGGCAATGATGTTGCTCCTGACTGTGGGCCCAACCGGAGCACGGCCGGTCTGGAGGCGCGCGCTCGCTCCTTCCTTTACGGCCTGCACACGGGGGGCTGTTGCTACCTATGGCCGCAATTTCGTGGGGGCGCTCCGAGCCAACTGCTCCCTAACTCACTCCCGGCCGTTGCGGAGGCTAGCGCGCACAGGGAGTGCTCGGCTTCCAACTTACCGTGGCGCTTTCTGAAGTTTCTCTATATGGTATTCATGGTACCAATGCGATAGAAACATGGTAGCAAGTAGATATGATGACTCTGGTAAATTCCGCTTTACAGAAGTGGTGGCGCAGGCCGCTCATAAGCCCGCTTCTGTCGCTCGGCAAAGCATCGATGCGGTTATAACACAGCCTTGTTTTTTTTTTTAGGTTTCTGTAACTTCGAGAATAAGTAAGAGGATGAACATTGCATTTGGTTGAGGAAACGGTTTAATCATGGTTTAGGAAATGTTTATTTCAAATGTATGTGCCGGCCGTCGCTGTACATGAAAATAACAAAATTGCACATTTTTTGTTGGTGGCATCTTAATTCGTGCTTTCATATGAAACAAATACATCAAAAAAGTGAAAGTCACTGCATAATAGGGACGGCCACGCCGCAGACGAAGAGGAAACATAAAAAACTTTCAGAGAATCCTTTCAATGGGAAATAGAATGTTTTCCTTGGTACTACAACAATATGCGCATGGAGAACTGAAAAAGATCACTGCTGGTAAAACACTGTAGTGACGATCACAGTTTAAAGGAGTCAAGTCTGTCACAGCCTGATATGTTTCCGCGAGGGCTTGTGAATAAAACCGGAAGGCCTGTCATTCTGATCTGTTAACTTTTTGTGTAGTTAATAAGAAGAATCCGGAGAAACTTCTCAGAAATAATATGAGCCAGCACTCTCGCGTGGCTCTTGTCCACACCTTCCGGACAGTCCAGAAGTGGCGAATCTTCAAGGTATGGCTCAACAGTCAATTGCGAAGTCTCGAGGATTTTCGTTCGAGGAAGATATTTGACTGCTTTCTCGAAGAACGTCACAATTGTGTCCAGCATTGATAGTAACTCCGGCTTTGGGTAGTGTAGATCATAGGCTTCTTGCTCATGGAGAAGATGATACAAAGGACTGTTCGTTTTGTTTGTCGTCACTAGCATGGCGCATGATTCGCAACCGACATCAGTGATGAGTTTGGCAATGTAACCACCTACATACACCAAGCCTGAATAGGCAACAGAGTTCGGTGGTTTGCGAGGAGGTTCTCGCATCTTTTGAAGGTAGCGCCTTTTCCTTGACAATGTGGGTCAAAGCAGCTGTGACGGCTCTTGCGTCTAGCGCGTCATTGCCCCCGCACATTGCCCTCAATTTTCCAAACAATGCCTCTATAGGATCGCTGTTAAATTTCTTCGTGAGCACATAGTTTACTCCTTTTCTCAGAAGAAATCGGACTGTCTCCACTGTGGACTTTGTGGTGAAAAGCAGGGCAGTGTACGTCTCGTCTGTAAAGTTTCCAACGCCAGCGGCGACAGTAGAATCCTGGATGCGCTTAATGTAGCCTGTAAATTCATTTTCCAGCCACAGCAATCTAAGCACACGGGCCTCAGGCATTTTCGCCTGCATCGAATATAAGGTGGTCGGGTCTTAAAAAATATTGTTATTGCTAGTAGCGCTGCGTGTGCGTCTTCTGTTGCCGAGTGCCGAGAAAGGCAGACTGTCCCCACACGCACCTGCACTTCCTTCACCGCTTGCTACAACCGAAAGAAGTAATTAGCACGAGAAATTGGCCGGGCAAAGCTGGTTTACAACACGAAGCGCATGCGGCGAAACGCGCTTTGGGCAGTTGGCTCGCGACGCCCTCAGGCGGAGCGCGCCGTCATGACTGCATAGAAAAAGTTCCATTGTACTCCCGGCGGCTGCTCAGGCCGTAAGGGAAGGAGCGAGCGAGCGCCTCTAGACCGGCCGTGACCGGAGGTGGTGGTTAGTGTTTCGTCACTGGGTGGTTGCGATGTGGTTGACGTCGACGCACGGCTGACGTCGCCCGATGCCTCCTGGCACTCTAGCGCTGGACAGCTTGGAGGCCGGCTCGTCGGCTGCTGTGGCTCGCAGACGGTCTTAGTCTTTGTCAAGAATGGTCCTGTGGTGGGTACCGACACGAAGTCGGACATCTGTAGGGAGAAGTAAACCTCTCGGCTAGTGTCGACGACTGCCGCAGGGCACTCCGCGAAGCTGTCCGTGGAGCAGCTAGCGGACACAGCTGCGCCGTGCCCTTCACGATCTCGGTCACCGTGAGAGGGCAGGGGGGTGGGGGCCCGAGCTGCACCGTCGGGATTCTGCGTCTCACAGCTCCCATTCACGGTAGACAGTGGGTCGGTAGGCAGGGGGTCGCAGACATCAAAAAGTGGGCGAAAGAGACTCGTCAACTTCGCACACCACTCCGACCAGGATCGCTGCCGGACGCCTTCGTAAGCATGCCATGCCTTGGCGGCATCGCGAAGGCGGTCGACGGAAATCAGCCATTTTTGATGGCCCGACCAGGCGTGGTGGGTGCCGAGCGAGTTGATAGTGTCAACCCACCCGAAGACGTCGTCCTGGAAGCCCCGGAACACCGGCACTGCCCAAACGGCCGACGATGGTGAAGCGGCAGGCAAGAACCCGGAGTTCAACGACATCACGTGGTGGTGTTCACGACAGAGTTCCGTGAGGACGCGTAAGAGTTCCGCACCGTTGTCGGTTGAGGCGCCCGACGAGCCATGGGCGGTGTCCACGGTGTACGCGGCGGTCCCGGTCCTCACAGCGGATGAATGCATCGTCAAGGATGCGTGGACGGCGTCCCTGCTCCTGAAAAGGTATCACGGCGTCGGTGAAACGGTGCGAAGCGGTCAAGGAGGCCTAGACGCCGTCCCAGAACGGTGGTCGCACTGGCGGCAGGTGAGCAGGTGCCGAGGAGGCCTGGACGCAGTCCTCAACCCGCGCTTATTGCGGCCGTACGTTGGCGGATGCCATGGACGAAGGAGCGGGTACGCTTACGGTTCGATGGTCGTAGACTGCGCCATTGTAAGGAAGAAGAGACAAAGACAGCACCCATGGTTTGGGCCGGCTGTTGATGATTATGATGATGATGATGACCTCTCACTAGTGGCGCTTACCCACAAAGGGGGATGGGCCAAGAACCGGGCGGCAGGATTTTGAGGTAAATACTTGAGGCTAAAGATAAACGTTGTAATTTTTTACTGAAATAGATAAAAAAAAACAGAGCTAATACTTGATAATTCTGCAGAGCACACAGTCAGTCTATCAGGTGTGATGTTTGACGGATGTAACAACGGTTGGAATTAGTACTGAAAATAAGCCAATATAAACTTGCATGGTAATCTTTTGGTTTCCTGTATGTAAGCAAACACTGCAGAGTGGACCTCCCTGTGGCTATAACCTAATGTAATACCACCAAATGATAAAATTTGCGGAACATTGATTTGTAATCCTAACTTTTGAAGGGGAGCGACGAGGCATCTTTCATCTTTTTCGCTGATTAGAATACCGGTGACAGAATAAAAAGAAATGCTCTATTGTCTCTATTTCACCGCAAAACTGACATAACGGAGACGCGCTGAGTCCAGCTTTGTGTAAGTAATAATTCAACTTCGGAATTCTGCAGCGTAGTCTGGTGAAAGTAACTTCTACTTGCCGTGATACACACCACTGCTTATTCCAGCCAAATCTTAGATGTGCAAAGTCGCTGAATTGATCCCATGAAAATTTGCCTATTTCATTAGGCAGACACGCATTTCGAAATCTTATTGCTGTCGCGTAAGCAGTATCGGGTATAATCGGTGTAATGGGTCCCCTTAAAGATATTGTGGCTAATGTGTCCGCCATCTCATTTAAATATATTCCGCAGTGGCCTGGTACCCATAACAGCTGAATTTTTTGCAAGTTTGCTGTTCTATTCTTCTCAGCTTCGTCCTTCTCCTCCTTGCACTACCCGATTCAGTGCGTGCGAGCGCCCAAACCACGGTGCCGTTCTTCGTCATTACAGTATATATATATATATGTATATATATATATATATATATATATATATATATATATATATATATATATATATATATATATATATATATATATATATATATATATATATATATATATATATATTGTAGTGGAGCAGATGCACGAACGAGTATGCGCCTGTGAAAGAGGACGAAAAGACGACCCGCGCTCTGATTGCACGAGAGCCTGTACCGCCTCCGTCAGCGTTGCATTGCGTTGCCGTACGGTCCTTTTTTCGTTGCGACCTCGTTGCAACTTCATTACTCCAATAAACCTCATCACATTTGGTGGAGGTTGCTGAGATCCCCAAACAGACCTGGAGCTCCGCTCTCGCAAGTTGGCCGAAAGACCACCGGACAACATGACTGACGCAGTCACTGCCCAGCCAGCACCACCGGCTGCCCCGTCCCCTTGCCCCGGCTCTACCCGTCAACGAGACCCGCCCATCTTCAGCGGAAGTGGTGAGCACGACGTCGAAGACTGGCTCTCCTTATACGAACGCGTAAGTGCCAGCAACAAGTGGGACGACGCCTCTAAGCTTGGCTACGTTATCTTTTACTTGGCTGACGTCGCTAAACTTTGGTTTACCAACCGCGAATCCGCCATCGCCAACTGGTCAGCCTTCAAGACCCTCGTAACTGAAGCATTTGGCCGACCAGAGGTCCGCAAGCTCCGCGCTGACCAGCGTCTACGCCACCGAGCGCAGCAGCCTGGAGAGACATTTCCCAGTTACATTGAGGATGTGCTAGACCTATGCAGGCGGGTTAACCCATCTATGCCGGAAGACGAGAAGATCAGGCACATCCTCAAGGGTATCGAAGATGGCGCATTCCAGATGTTGCTGGCGAAAAGCCCGACCACTGTGGAAGTGCTCGTCAGCCTGTGCCAGAGCTTTGACGAATTGCGTCGTCAGCGTTCCATCGCCCGGCAAAGTCTCCCATCACCAGATTCGATCTCGGCCGTCGCAGTCGCAAACGGCAACGTTTGCCAGGGCACACTTACCAACCAGATCAAGGACTTCATCAGAGAGGAAGTGGCCCGACAGCTCTCCCTGCTACCTCATAGCGACTCGTCCACCGCAACCCTGCCTCCGACACTGCAGCAGGCCATACGCACCGAAATTTGTGGCGCCCTCCCTGCAGTTCCGGCCCCTTACCCGCGCACTTCCATGCCGTCCCGCCTCTCGAGTTCCGACTACGCAACGCCTGCTCCATCTCAACCTCTCAGCTACGCAGCTGTGGTCGCGCGGCCCCCACCGCATCCAAGCTCCTTATCGGCACCACCCAATCCCGCCTCGCCTCCAGTTTACAGGCCCCCACCACACTTCTTCCGTCCATCAGATGCGTGGCGCACTCATGACAACCGCCCTATCTGCTTCGCGTGTGGTATCGCTGGCCATATTGCGCGCGTCTGCCGCCGCCGTCCCACACCTGCGTACGCCTCCTTCGGCACTCCTGCCTACGCGCCGCAACATGCCACCACATCTGCATCCGAGCAGAGGCACTCCGACTCGGATCGCCGCTCAGCAAGTGCTCGTTTCCCTTCTCCTCGTCGCCGGTCGCCATCGCCTATGCGTCGTCGCCCACCTTCTGATGAGGGAAACTAATCAGTGCAGTTCCGGAGGCAAGAACTGCAACTTGTGCGCAATTCTCAAGGCCTCCATTTTCGCCGCAAAACGTTATTGATGTCGAAGTTGAGGGAGTCGCCGCACTAGCACTTGTAGATACCGGGGCCGCCGTTTCTGTGATGAACGCGAACTTTTGTCGGAGGCTCAAGAAAGTGACATCTCTCTCTGGCATGGTGCTGTCCACGGCTAGCGCGCAACGCATTCATCCCTCAGCTGTGTGTACGGCGCGCGTCATCATCCAAGACATTATGTACATCGTCGAATTTTTTGTCCTGCCATCTTGCTCTCATGACGTCATCCTGGGTTGGGATTTCCTTTCACGTCATGACGCTATCATCGATTGTTCACGTGCGGAAGTGTCCCTTGTGTCAACATGTGAATTTTCATCTCCCGACCGTTCTCTCCTTCCCTGCAAACTCATCGTTGATGCCGACACCACCTTGCCACCGGAAGCTTCAGTCCCTATTACCCTTTCGTGTACTGCTCAACCTGACGCCACGGTCGTGTTTACGCCATCTCCATTGTTTACTGAACGCAAGGGCATCGTTCTCCCATTTGCCGTTCTCACAATTGCGTCTGGGTCAACCGTAATGCTGATTACAAACCACTGCAACTACCCCATTGCCTTACTCCGTGGTGAAAGTTTAGGATCCGTACAACCTGTCGACCACATCGATGATCTTGATCTTCCCGATGACACCACATGTTGTCACATCGCCACAATCACTCCCGCATCTCAGCCATCAAGTTCGTCAGCGTTCGACAACGCCATTGACGCAAACCTCTCCCCCTCTCATCGCCGCCAACTTGTTGATATCCTTAACAAGTTTATCTCTTCTTTCGACTGTCAACAACCTTCGTTAGGCCGCACCACGACTATCAGTCATACTATCGACACCGGCTCCCACTCGCCCCTGCGACAGCGGCCTTACCGCGTTTCCGCCGAAGAGCGCCGCGTCATTACGGAGCAAGTGGATGACATGCTTCAACGTGGAGTGATACAGCCTTCTCAAAGTCCTTGGTCATCACCTGTGGTATTGGTAAAGAAAAAAGATGGCACCATTCGATTTTGCGTTGACTATCGCCGCTTAAACAAGATTACGAAAAAAGACGTCTACCCGCTACCGCGAATAGACGATGCTCTTGACTGTTTACAAGGCGCCGAGTACTTTACATCCTTGGATCTGCGTTCTGGGTATTGGCAGGTGCCCATGGCTGAGTGTGATCGCCCTAAAACAGCCTTTGTAACGCCCAATGGCCTATATGAGTTCAATGTCATGCCATTTGGGCTCTGCAACGCGCCTGCAACATTTGAGCGCATGATCGATACCATCCTTCGAGGCCACAAGTGGAAGACTTGCTTGTGTTACCTGGACGACATAGTAGTCTTTTCAGCAGATTTCCCGACACACCTTGATCGTCTGCACGAAATTCTCACGTGCCTAACTTCTGCGGGCCTACAACTTAACACCAAGAAGTGCCACTTCGCAGAACGGAAACTAACCATCTTGGGACATGTCATCTCAAAAGACGGCGTTCTTCCGGATCCCGATAAGCTTCGAGCTGTCGCCGAATTCCCAAAGCCCACATCGATAAAAGCCCTCAGAAGTTTTGTCGGCCTCTGCTCCTATTTTCGCCGCTTCGTGCGCAACTTCGCGTCCATCATCGCACCTTTGACGAGTCTGCTTGCCAACAGCAAAGGTATCTCTGCATGGTCACCTGCATGTGATGACGCATTTCGCCAGTTGCGCCGCCTGTTGACCTCACCACCTATCCTTCGTCACTACGACCCCACTGCTCCCACAGAAATTCACACCGATGCAAGTGGCGTCGGTCTTGGTGCAGTTTTGGCACAACGGAAAGGCACCAAAGGTGAATACGTTGTCGCTTATGCAAGTCGTGCTCTCAAGAAGGCTGAATTGAACTACTCCGTGACAGAGAAGGAGTGCTTGGCGATAATCTGGGCATTGACGAAGTTTCGCCCGTACCTTTACGGCCGTCCTTTCGACGTGGTTACAGACCACCACGCTCTCTGTTGGCTTTCCACCTTGAAAGACCCGTCGGGACGCCTGGGCCGTTGGGCACTTCGATTGCAGGAATACGACATTCGTGTCGTATATCGTTCCGGTCGCAAGCATGCGGATGCTGATGCACTCTCCCGCTCGCCAATAACACCAGATGTGGCTTCTCTGTCACCCCTCTCTAACACCTGGTCACCACTCGACACCACTGACATGCTTTCGGAGCAGCGTAAAGACGCATACCTTGCCTTGTTGCTCGACTACCTTACCGATCCTTCTGCTGTCCCTTCGACGAGAGCGCTACGCCGTCAAGCAGTCCACTTTTCCGTGCGAGACAACATTCTGTACCGCCGCAACTACATGCCAGGTGGTCGGAAATGGCTCCTTGCTGTCCCTAGTCATATGCGCTCTGACATCTGCGCGAATTTCCATGCAGATCCCCAAAGTGCTCACGCCGGCGTCTTGAAAACCTACGAAAGGCTACGTCAGCGATATTACTGGCGAGGAATGTATCGCTTTGTGCAGAAATACGTTCAGTCTTGCCCTACATGCCAACAAAGCAAGACACCTCCGCGACACCTTACTGGCACGTTGCAGCCGCTCCCGTGCCCGGCTCGCCCATTTGACCGCGTGGGTATCGACCTCTACGGCCCCCTCCCGTATAGTGGCTCTGGAAACCGGTGGATTATTGTCGGCGTCGATCATCTTACGCGCTACGCTGAGACTGCAGCTCTCCCGGCAGCGACCGCCCGCGAAGTTGCACTTTTCATTCTCCGCAGCTTCATTCTACGCCATGGTGCTCCGCGGGAACTACTCAGTGATAGGGGTCGCGTGTTCTTGTCAGAGGTCATCCAAGCCCTCCTCGCTGAATGCAACATCATTCACCGGAAATCCACCGCCTACCATCCACAGACAAATGGTCTCACCGAGCGGTTCAACCGCACACTCGGCGACATGTTGAGGATGTATATCTCCTCCGACCACACCAACTGGGACACTGTACTACCTTTTGTTACGTTCGCTTACAACACCGCGACGCAAGCGACTACCGGCTTTTCCCCGTTCTTTCTCTTGTACGGCCGCGAACCTTCCCACCTCACCATACTCCCGTACCGCCCTGATGCCTCTGAGTGCACTCCAGTTTCTGAAGTCGCCAGATACGCCGAAGACTGCCGTCAGTTGGCTCGTTCCCTTACAGCGGAAGCTCAAGGTCGACAAAAGACGCATCATGACGACGTTCGTCACCCAGCTCCTACGTTTCCTGCTGGCTCCCTTGTTTGGCTTTGGGTACCCCCCCACGTCCCTGGCCTTTCCTCTAAACTTCTGGCGCGGTACCATGGTCCGTACCGTGTCATTCATGCCACCTCGCCGGTGAACTACATCGTCGAGCCCCTCACACAGTCGCCAGATTTGCGCTGTCGAGGGCGCGAGACTGTACACATCGACCGTCTCAAGCCCTACTACGACCCCCTCATTCTACGTACTCCATGAGTCGCCAGGATGGCTACGCTTCACCCCGGGGGTATTGTAGTGGAGCAGATGCACGAACGAGTATGCGCCTGTGAAAGAGGACGAAAAGACGACCCGCGCTCTGATTGCACGAGAGCCTGTACCGCCTCCGTCAGCGTTGCATTGCGTTGCCGTACGGTCCTTTTTTCGTTGCGACCTCGTTGCAACTTCATTACTCCAATAAACCTCATCACAATATATATATATATATCTTATCGCATGTTGCATTGGATCGCTGAACGTTACTATGAAACGTTCGTGCGAGATGCGTGCATTGCTTCAAGCCTTCACCATACGAAATGAAAACAGTTTCAAACAACTCATTCTCAACTTCAGATGTTTTCATGGTTCTCGGAGGTTAGCGTTCGCCCGCTTCAAAGACTTTACAAAAAGATGTGGAGGAGTAGTTACATAAAATACAATTGTTTCCGCGGCATGTGCGCGCCAACAGGGCACCCGACCGCGATTTCCCGCCTTTTTTCTGATGACCTCAATAGAGCGTCCACCACAATTTCGTGCTGAAGCTCCGGAGTACTTAAATAGCGAGTCTGCTCATCTCTTGAATAAATAAATATAAAGAGATATGACCAGACCGGTAAAGCAAGCCTCTTTTGTCCCGCAGACGCGTGCAATCAGCGGCTCTGAACTGAGAATCACGTTGGTTTTCGGCGATCGCTCGTAACATGAAGTGAGGCATACACGATGTTGCACTGTTATTGTTTCATTTTCTTTGGTTTGTCTTTTTTTTAAGGCTAAAGCCTTAGATGCCTCATCAAACAGGAAAATTGACTGTCGGAGTCCCGCGTAGCCAACACGAGTGATGCACGAAATCATCACGCGATGACGTCGACAGAACTTGTGACGTCACTATGACGTCATCACATGACATGGTCGCTTTGCATTGCCTCCGTGATCGGGGGCCGATCACGGAGGCAATGTAAAAGCAGGTGAGGTGCAGAAAGCTTGCAATGCCTTCGATCCTGTCGGCAGTCCGAAACCACGTTATGTGCAGAAGGCTTTCGGAGAGGGGCGAGGGAAGATCAATGCATCGATCTGACGAAAAAGATGGCTTTCGTTTTCGAGTGATCTCAGGCGAATGCATAAGAGACCATCTTTGTTTTCCATGTAATTTTTTCGCCTACATTTCACCTATGCGGTCAGTTCTTCAAAATGTATGGGTAAGTCTAACATGTTCGATATTGGTGACCACCACGTCTTTTATAACCTGACGGAAACAAATCGTCAGGCCACACATCGCCAGAATTATTTCTGGCTACAGAAAGCGGGTTTGCGCGCCACACACCATATTATTATTGTTAGTCGTACGCAAATGGCAAGCATGTGAAGTTAGTGATGCCATGACCTATCGGTCGTGTTGGGCATACGTACATTCGTGCCACTCCGTGCCAATTTTCGTGTATACCAAGTGAACGAGACGCGAGTTACGTGAGTAATTTTTTACTTTTGGTACCGCGGCCACGCCGACTGACACATTCGGCTTCGCACGAAATGGCTTGAAACAGCAGAGCGCCGGAAGCAGCCTTGTAAAACAAGTCGAATGCACGAAATAAAAGATAGGATATGAAGGGTGCAAACGCGTTAGCATGCATGAGCTAGTTACTACGTGCAAATATGTGCTAAGTTCTCATGGTTAACTCCAGTTTATCCTCTCCTGCAGCAAGTTTACGTTCGTCATTTCTCACGAAAGTAAGTTAAGCGCCTTTTCTCACGATGAAGTGCGCGCAGGATACGTTCCTCAAACAGCCGCGGAAGTGTGGACCAATGCGCTGACAAACCAGCTGAAAGGATATATACACAATCCCCGTTTCACAACACACAAACTAACAAACGCGTTCTCTGTGTGATGAGTCGCTGCAGTATTATATTGCAGTGACGCAGTATTAAATATTGCCCAAATTTCCGCAATTTTAGCTAAGAGCGGCCAAAATATCACGCGCGTAGCAGACGCTCGCCGCTTTGACGCGGCTTCCGTCGCGGAGAAAGCCCACGGGTCGGGCACGGCAGCGCCGCGGCGCGGAAGTTCACCGCAAAAGGCCCTCGCTCCTCCCGTGTATTCGCGCGGCGCTTTGGACACTCCCCCTATTCTAGGTCACTAGTCACTCTAGTACGGCCCCTAACTCTAGCACAGGTTGCGGCAACGTTACTAGACCCGGTTCAGTATACAAACTGCGCCGCGCTGCGTGGAACCGCCACCGATTCCGCTTCGACTGGCGCTGCAGTCGCATCGGTTTCCCGCGCTGCGCAGTTAGCTGCAGTTAGCTCGAGTAGTCCTCCGTGTAGTCTCCGTTGGAACTGCTTCTGGCGGTTAACCTCCCGCATTCTTTCTTCTGTTGCCATGTGTTCGGAACTTTGCCAGTGCTCCATAGCTGATGTGTTTACATGACTGCTAATTCGATGAAGTGTTGTGTGTGCATCTAAGCCGACCAAGTAATGCCGACGTGTTGTATGACCGGTTGTACGAGCGCGTACCGGAACGACACAAACCGTTCGGTCCACCACTGCTTTTCCGCTCCTAGCTCTCTGCACGTATATAAAATTTCATTAGGTAACTCGCATGCATTTCTATGCCAAGTTTCTACGGCAACACAAAGACACGAGAGTGCAAGATAAAGTTGCCAGAAAGCGTGCAAAGCTCTTGTAAGTACCGGTCGAAGCAATGATATCTGAGGTTTTACGTTATCGTTATGAGGCACGCCGCAGGGGAGGGCTCGAGAAACTTCGACTCTCTGGTGTTCTTTAACGTGCATTGACATCACCAGTACACGGGCCTCTAGCATTTCGCTTCCATCAATATGCCGGGATCGAACCCGCGACCTGCAGTTTAGCAGCCGAGCACCGTAACCGCTATACCACTGCGGTGGGCATATTTACCGGCCAGTACTTGAGATTTGTGAAGTGTGAACTTGAGTTTACTGAAAAGTGGGAGGACAACCAGCGCATTTATTCTTTATTTCGTGGCAGCATAGGTCGGCAAACTAACTCATGAGTCGACTCACTCAGACTCAGATCGGCCCGTGAGTCTGAGTTTGAGTGAGTCCGGGCGAGTAATGTTTTGGTGAGTTTCAGTCCAAGTGAGTCCGGTTGAGGAAACTTTTAGTGAGCCTGAGTCCGAGTGAGTCCGGTTGAGGAAAATATTGATGAGTGTGAGTCCGGGTGAGCCCTAAGCGCAAACTATATTTCTTGAGTGAATCTGAGTGAGCTGCACCCTTTATTGCAGACCTATGATCCTATCTATACTCATATTCAGCATTACTGTCAGCCTTATATCGGAGATACGTTTATACTCAAATCTATTCACACATATCTAAACACACTCATGTTCATGTGCCACCTGAATATTTGTTGGTCAGACACGCGAATTGGGAGGGGTGCCATGATCTCTACCCCGCCAAGTCTTTCACAGAAAGTTCTTGATAAAAATATCTCGTTTGAGTCGGGTACTTCATGAAAATGTCCTTACTGGATTATTGATAACCCGTATTTGAAGGTATAACATTAAAATGCGTATCGAACAGCACCGATAATGCGATATATTGGCATCAAAGAGCATTGACACCATGTTCGAAAAAAGGCATTTTGATGCTCACGGACTCATGAGTCAACTCACTGAAGCTCACTCAGGCTCAAGTCAAGCAGTGAATCTGAGTCTGAGTGAGACCGGTTGAGTAATATGTTGATGCGTTTTAGTCCGAGTGAGTCCGGTTGAGAAAAAGTTACGCGTATCTGAGTTGAGTGAGTCCGGCTGAGGCAAATTTTGGTGAGTCTGAGTGAGCCCTCAGAGCAAAATATGTTTGGTGAGTGAGTCTGAGTGAGCTCCAACATTTTTGCCGACCTATGCGTGGCAGTATGAGTAGACAGTGAATACACCTGAATAAACTGATGAATGAAAGCTCTGTTGCTTTGTTACTTTACAATCTATGCTGAATTGCTAGTGAGGACAGTGGCCACGATTTGCCCGCCGAGTTAGCATGAAGCAGCATTTACGTTGAAAGGGGGTGCTCACGAGCACGGAAGCCACGGCCGTTAGTTGCGACGCGTGTGGGTTTCTGTGCGAATCGTTTATACAGAAATAGAAATTCGCAATGTTTTGTTCAAATTACGCGCGCTATAACCTTAGGCTAATTGCAAAAAAGCAGGGCATGCGGGAATGTAGCGAACAAGATTACTAAATGGCAGCGAAACCACGCACGCAATGCGAAACGCCTGATGTTCCGGGAGCTTTGGACTCGTAAACATGCCGCGCTCACATGTTTTGAACCAAGCACCGAAGAAGCGCCAGTGGCTAAGATGTGTTATAAAGTCGAAGTCTGGGTTTGTTGGTACATGACGATGAGGCAAAAGCCAGTCAAGAAGACGCCGGACAAGGGATATAAGTGACACACACAACGACTGGATATGTTTAGATAAGCTAAGGTATGTAGCAGCGATGCATTTGAGGTTTTCCACACGGTTAAATGTGGGTAAACGTGCACATTGGGCACCCGAGCACAGCCTTGCGAGCCGCGAGGGTGGATCTCGATGGAACGCTCCCGCCACCTGTCGGCCAAACGGAAAACGGAGACACAAGCGAGGCACGGCGCCGGCGGAGAGTTAGTAAACTGAACCAATCTAGTAACGTTGGGTTGCGGCGCGCGCGCATCGCAACAAGTGGGGCCACGACCTTTAAAGCGCACGCTTCGCGCCCTTCGCGCCATCTCGCTGGTGATAACAAAAACAAGTGCCTCCGAGCTCCGCGTACAGCCAGCGGTAAATGGTGCATATAAAGAGCTCGCCGTTAGTATGCTGAAGACGTAGCCTTTGTGACCGAGTAGTTTCGCGCCACACGCTGCGGAGCCATGGGTTGATGGTTCGATTCCGAACGAAGGAGCTTCTAGTTTCTCATCTGTTAGTGCACATTTTACGTCATGTCCGTGACGGAAATACGTCGGTGAAGTCTTGGTGGGCCCTTGCATAAAACACTTTCGTGTTAAAAAAAAATCTCCGCGCTCATGTTACGGAGCGTACGAAAGTCACTCGAGCTCAAGGGACGCTGCTAAACGAACAAACAGAAGATAAGCGCGAAGTATCAAGTGTCATAGCTCGACACTTGAAGCACGCTAGTTTCCTTCGCTGCTTCGGCCGCTTTTGCAACAGGAGCGCTGTTCAAACTGAGAGTATCTATTGGCGAGCCTCACGTCGTATAGCATTACTTTCTTGCTATCGCATTCTTTGCTTCGCCCTTGAAGCGAAACAGTGACTTTTTGTTTAAAGGGGTCATAAACCACTCCTCGGGCTTGGCGTGAAATACATCCTGGAATGAGTCAGACCCTTCCTGGAATATAAAGCCGAAATAATTTTTTGGAAAGCTAACGAAGGACCGGAGATATAGCGATCGCAACATTTACCCTCTCAGCTCCCTCTCAGCTCCCTCTCAACTCGCTTCATTCCGGAGGAGAGAGGGAGCGCCGTTCGAGGTGCACTGCCCAGTGCCTTACGTCACCTTATTTTCTGTAAGCGCGAAGGACACGTAACGCAATTGAAGGACACAGGACAAGCGCTGAAGATGTAGCCTTTGTGGCCGAATAGTTTCGCTTGTCCGGTGCTTGTCCAGATTGTCCAGCAGTTTCGCTTGTCCAGCACTTGTCCTGTGTCCTTCGATTCTGTTACGTGTCCTTCGCGCTTACAGAAAATATCGATCAGTACCAACTAGCCCGATCTCAGTGCCTTACGTCACCTCGCTTCAATGTTGTGTAATTTCCTTTCCGCGTAACTTGGCGGTGTTGACGGCTGCTGCTAGAAACTAATAGTTCTGGTCGGCTGCTTCTCGCTGCGCGGCGCGGTCTATCGCGTCTGGGTTGTAAGCGCTGACGCGATCTGTTTGTATAGATACTGTCGTTACTTCGCTTATATCGCACTGATATTGATACTTCGCAGTGGTACTTTCGTTACTTCGCTTATGTCGTTTTTCCGTCAAATCAAAATTAAACTAAAAGGAAAAGCCGGCAAGCCCTCGATGCAGCCGATTGGCACGGCAGGCATGACTGGCTAAGGCGGCGTGCCTCAAGGCCGAATAAAAGCCCGTGCGGAGAAAACGCGACACGAAAGCAAAAAAAAAAGACGAACGAGATAAAATGCCCTTCGACCTTCGGACGGCTGCAGCCCGCCTGCCCGTGGTCGAGAGCGTGGAAATCAGACAATCAGACGCGTCGAAATACAAGCGAGGTTTAAAAAAGCGTCGCGACGTATGCGCGCGCGAAGGGGAAAAAAAAGAAGCAAAAAAGAAAGAAACGCGAGAAGAGAGTCGTTTTAGGCTAGCCCCAGCAGCGTGCGGGATGCCCAAGCAAAGTCGTCATGGGATTACCTTGGCATTGCCAACGCCGCTTCTGAGCTGCCCAGCTGTGTCGGCCGTGAGTGCGCGTTTTGTGCGTGCTCTTTGCCGCTGGACTTGGAATGCGTGGTTTGACGACAGTGCATAATGCCTTACTGCGGGTGGGATATGGTGTGACAATAATGTCCCGGCGACCCAAGCGACCCTGCCGCTGTTATGTTACCAAGCAGATGATGGGCACGCTGCGTTCGCGGTACCATCAGGAACACAGTATTGTCACGTGGTCGTGACGTCGACGAAGACAGCAGTCGGCGTTTGCAGGGTGAAACTGTTTATTTGGCCGAACTTGTGGCCGGAAAATGAGAACTAGAACTACAGCAATACACGCTGTACAAAGATAGCGGCGAACAGGGCGTCGTCCGTCGATCAACTGACAAGTGGTGAAGCGCGTCGGCTTTTATACAGGCGCTATCGAACTTTCCAGCGATATCGCTGCTTGTTGCGCATGTTCTAGAATAAGCTCGGGCGTTCGCGTCTTGCGCGCAATCTTAACAAAACGATCTACTAATCTCGCGAAGCTTCTCGAACACTGAGGCGCGGTTCGCGCTGAGCGTTGCTGGCAGTCTTTCTGGGCGAAAACGGAATACAACAAAAGTGATAATAAGGAACGCGCGTGGCAATGCCCCCCTCTGAAAAAGCATCGTCCCGATGCTTAAAACAGAACATGGGGGGGGGGGTGTATGGTCAATGCATGCAACAATAAATAACAATAAAAAAAAGAAAGTACAATAAACAATAATCGCAAGCGAGAAAGTACAATAATAAAGGAAAAGTACAGCCTTCAGATCACTAACGCGCGTAATATGGCTTGAGGCGCACGACATGGACGACTTCAGGTCGTGCACGGCGCCGCTGAGAGTTCGTAATGCCGTCAGGGACAACCTCGTAGTCGAGTACGCCGAGGCGTCGAAGTACCCTGTACGGTCCGAAGTATCGTCGAAGAAGCTTCTCACTAAGTCCTCGTCGGCGTATTGGCGTCCATACCCATACACGGTCACCGGGTTGGTATTCCATGTGGCGTCGTCGAAGGTTGTAGCGGAGGCTGTCAGTCGTCTGCTGGTTCTTGATCCGTAGGCGGGCGAGCTGTCGTGCTTCTTCGGCGCGCTGTAGGTAGGTGGTCACGTCGATGTTTTCCTCGTCGGTCACGTTTGGTAGCATGGCGTCGAGCGTCGTTGCCGGGCTCCGTCCGTAGACCAACTTGTACGGCGTCATCTGCGTCGTTTCCTGTACGGCCGTGTTGTACGCGAAGGTCACGTACGGAAGGATGGCATCCCACGTCTTGTGTTCGACGTCGACGTACATGGCCAGCTTGTCGGCGATGGTCTTATTTAGACGCTCGGTGAGGCCGTTGGTCTGTGGGTGGTACGCGGTGGTCCGGCGGTGGCTTGTGTTGCTGTATTCCAAGATCGCCTGAGTTAGGTCAGCCGTAAACGCCGTACCTCTGTCGGTGATGAGAACCTCTGGGGCGCCGTGTCGAAGGACGATCCTCTCAACGAAGAACTTGGCTACCTCAGCGGCACTGCCTTTGGGCAGGGCTTTTCTTTCGGCGTAGTGGGTGAGGTAGTCGGTGGCCACGACGATCCATTTATTTCCGCAAGTCGACGTTGGGAACGGCCCCAGGAGGTCCATCCCGATCTGCTGGAATGGTCGCCGAGGAGGCTCGATCGGCTGAAGGAAGCCTGCTGGTCTTGTGGGCGGTGTCTTTCGTCGCTGACAGTCTCGGCACGTCCTTACGTAGTGAGTGACGTCGGCGGCAAGGCGCGGCCAGTAGTACTTTTCCTGTACTCGTGCGAGCGTGCGGGAAAGTCCGAGGTGTCCAGCCGTCGGGTCGTCGTGCAGGGCATGCAGAAATTCTGGTCGCAGTCCTGAAGGTACAACGACAAGGTAGCTGGCTCGGGCAGGAGAGAAGTTCTTCTTTACGAGGACGTTGTTTTTCAAAGAAAATGATGCCAACCCTCGCCTGAATACTTTTGGGACAACGATGGTCCTGCCCTCCAGGTATTCAACTAGACTCTTCAGCTCCGGGTCGGCTCGCTGTTGTTCGGCGAAGTCGTCCGTACTTATGGCTCCCAAGAAGCTGTCATCATCGTGGTCGTCGGGCGGTGGTGGGTCGACGGGGGCACGAGACAAGCAGTCGGCGTCGGAGTGTTTCTTTCCGGACTTGTAAACGACGGTAATGTCGAATTCTTGAAGTCGTAGGCTCCACCGTGCGAGCCGACCTGAAGGGTCCTTCAAGTTAGCTAGCCAACACAATGCGTGGCGGTCGCTCACAACTTTGAAGGGCCTGCCGTAGAGGTAGGGGCGAAACTTGAATGTAGCCCAGATGATCGCTAGGCACTATTTTTCCGTTGTGGAATAGTTCGTTTCTGCCTTTGATAGCGACCGGCTAGCATAACTGATGACCCTTTCCTGCCCGGCAGTCTTCTGCACAAGGACGGCGCCGAGTCCTACGCTGCTTGCGTCGGTGTGGATTTCCGTATCGGCGTATTCATCGAAATGCGCTAGTATCGGAGGCATCTGAAGGCGTCGTTTCAGTTCTTCAAATGCTTCGATTTGCGCCGTTTCCCACTTGAATGGCACGTCGGTCTTCGTGAGGTGAGTTAGCGGCTCGGCTATTCGTGAAAATTCCTTGACGAAGCGCCTGTAGTAGGCGCACAAGCCGAGAAAACGGCGCACGGATTTGGTGTCGCTGGGTGGCGGGAAGGCAGCGATGGCAGCTGTTTTCCGCGGGTCTGGGCGAACACCATCCCTGCTGATAACGTGACCCAAAAACAAGAGCTCCTCGTACGCGAAGCGGCACTTTTCAGGCTTCAAAGTGAGGCCGGAGGTCTTGATTGTTTCAAGTACAGCTTCAAGGCGCCGGAGGTGTTCGTCGAAGCTTGAGGCAAACACAACGACGTCGTCCAAGTACACGAGGCACGTCTGCCACTTCAAGCCAGCCAGCACTGTGTCCATAACACGTTGGAATGTCGCAGGTGCCGAACAAAGACCGAAGGGCATGACCTTGAACTCGAAGAGGCCGTCTGGTGTTATAAAGGCCGTCTTTTCTCGGTCTCTCTCGTCGACTTCGATTTGCCAGTAGCCGGTCTTGAGGTCCATCGACGAAAAGTACTTCGCGTTGTGGAGTCGATCCAGGGCGTCGTCTATCCGTGGAAGAGGGTACACGTCCTTCTTCGTGATTTTGTTCAGGCGACGATAATCGACGCAGAAACGTAGGGTTCCATCCTTCTTCCTCACTAACACTACGGGAGACGCCCACGGACTCTTGGACGGCTGGATGATGTCGTCGCGCAGCATTTCGTCGACTTGCTTCTTAACGGCGTCCCTTTCTCGCGTCGAAACCCGGTAGGGACTCTGACGGAGTGGTCGAGCATTTTCTTCCGTTATGATACGGTGTTTAGCAAGGGGCGTTTGCCGGATCCGTGATGACGACGAGAAACAGTCCTTGTATTTCTTCAGAAGGCATCGGAGCTGTTGGTGTTGGCGGGCGGGAAGGCTTGGGTTTACGTCGAAGGATGGCTCAGGCATTGCGGTTGTCGTTGTAGCTTCGTCAGAATCTGAAAAGGCAAACGCATCGCTGACAGCCAAGATTTCTTCGATGTATGCAATCGTCGTGCCCCTGCTCAGGTGTCTGTATTCTTGGCTGAAATTCGTTAGCATCACGCTTCCTTTCCCTTCATACAGCCGAGCAATGCCTCTTGCGACGCAAATGTCACGGTCTAGCAGCAAACCCTGATCGCTCTCGATGACACCTTCGATGCATTCAGCCGTTTCGGTGCCGACGGGAATTATGATGCTGGATCTAGGAGGAATGGTGACTTCATCCTCGAGCACGATCAGGGCATGTTGACATGGGTTCGTATCCGGCGGTGTCGCTTTCTCCGACGATAGGGTTATCGACTTGGTTCTTAAGTCGATGACGGCGCCGTGGTCACTTAGGAAGTCCATTCCAAGTATCACATCCCTGGAGCAGTTTTGTAGGATTACAAAGCTCGCAGGATAAGTCCGGTTGTTGATAGTGACTCTCGCCGTGCAGACACCAATCGGCGTTATTAGATGGCCTCCAGCGGTCCGGATCTCGGGGCCTTCCCAAGCAGTCCTAATTTTCCTCAACTTTGCTGCGAACGGCCCACTGATGACGGAATAGTCGGCTCCAGTATCGACGAGAGCGGTGACGTTGTGGCCGTCGATCAGAACGTCGAGGTCGCTAGTCCGCCGTCTTGCGTTGCAGTTACGTCGCGGCGTCGGGTCACGGCTACGTCGGTTTGCACCGCTGCTTCCGCGTTGCGTCGTCAGGTCTGCTTCCGGTCGCAAATTTTCGTCTTCGGGACGTCGACGTCGTTCGGCGTGCGGCGGGGGCTCGGAACTTCGTCGCGGTGTCGTCGTCGACGGCGGAGGATCTTCAGCATTTCGTCGTTCAGCAACCGCACCTCCACCGGTTGCTGCCCTTAGTTTTCCGGATATGGGCTAGGTGACCGGCCCCGGTTTGGGCCAGTGTACTGCCGGCGGTGCGGTGACATGTAGCGGCCGGGCGACGGTGAGCGGGAAGGTCGTCGTTCTTGCCACTGTGTGCCTGTGAGGTAGTCGTCGATGTCGCGAGGCCGTTCGCCTGGCTGCGGGCGCGGCGCGTTGACGGGGAATCCGCGTAGCCCCATCTGACGGTACTGGCAGCGGCGGTACGTGTGGCCGGCCTCCCCGCAGTGGTAGCAGAGCGGGCGGTTGTCAGGGGCGCGCCAAACGTCGGTCTTCCTTGGTGCGTAGCGCGGGGCATAGCGCTGGGCTACAGGAGGACGGTAGGGTGTCGGTGGTGGTGGCGGCGGTGGCGTCTGGCGGCGGAACTGCTGCGGCGACGTGGCGTCTTGACGTGGACGAGGAGCGGGGGCGTTGCGTCGGGCTGCGGCAGCGTAGCTCATTGCTTGTGGCTCAGGCTGCGCTGGTTCTGGTGCTCCCAGAAATTGCTGGATTTCCTGGCGTACGACGTCGGCGATCGGGTCCACTTGAGGCTGGGAGGAGGGCAACAATTTACGCAGCTCCTCCCGCACGATAGTTCTGATGGTGTCACGCAGGTCATCAGATTGTAGCGCGTGAACCTCCCCGAAGGTCGTCGTAGGAATGCGGCGGTTGTACTGTCTCGTACGCATTTCCAGCGTCTTCTCGATCGCCGTTGCTTCCTTGAGGAATTCTTGGACGGTCTTGGGTGGGTTACGCATCAGTCCAGCGAAGAGTTCTTGCTTGACCCCTCGCATGAGGAAGCGGACTTTCTTTTCCTCGAGCATGTCGGGGTCAGCGTGGCGGAAAAGTCGGTTCATTTCTTCCGTGAAGATGGTCACGTTTTCGTTCGGATGTTGCGCCCGTGTCTCCAACAAGGCCGCGGCCGTTTCTTTTCGGACGACGCTCGTGAACGTCGCCAAAAAATTGCCGCGAAAGAGGTCCCAAGTACGGAGTGAGGACTCCCGATTCTCGTACCAGGTCCTTGCTGCGTCTTCCAAGTAAAAGTACACGTGGCGCAGGTTGTCCTCTGGGGTCCAGTTGTTAAATGTCGAGACTCTTTCGAAAGTCTCGAGCCAGGTGTCCGGGTCTTCGAATGACGACCCGCGGAAGGTTGGCGGCTCCTTGGGCTGCCGGAGTAGGATCGGCGCAGGCTGTACGGGGTCGGTCATCGTCGCTGCGGTGGGTGTTGGGACCTTGGGCTGCCTGGTTTGTTCGGGAAGGAGTCCGTGCTCTGGCTGCAGTCCCTTCTGCCTGCGGCTTGTTCGACGATGCGGGTTTTCTTTGTTGTCGTCCTCCTCGCGGCTTGGGCTTGGGTCAGCGCTTCGCGGGGGCGTCCGGATCATGGAAGAAGCTGCACCTCCACCAGATGTCACGTGGTCGTGACGTCGACGAAGACAGCAGTCGGCGTTTGCAGGGTGAAACTGTTTATTTGGCCGAACTTGTGGCCGGAAAATGAGAACTCGAACTACAGCAATACACGCTGTACAAAGATAGCGGCGAACAGGGCGTCGTCCGTCGATCAACTGACAAGTGGTGAAGCGCGTCGGCTTTTATACAGGCGCTATCGAACTTTCCAGCGATATCGCTGCTTGTTGCGCATGTTCTAGAATAAGCTCGGGCGTTCGCGTCTTGCGCGCAATCTTAACAAAACGATCTACTAATCTCGCGAAGCTTCTCGAACACTGAGGCGCGGTTCGCGCTGAGCGTTGCTGGCAGTCTTTCTGGGCGAAAACGGAATACAACAAAAGTGATAATAAGGAACGCGCGTGGCAGTGTGGTAAGTAATACTTATGTTTCCTCTGTTCGTGCGTCCTTATCGTCGCTCGGGCAGCTGTATAGGTTGTCGGTCTGCAAATTGCGTCGCGTGAAAAGTGCAATGCAAAATCGAAAAAGAAAGTCTTTAAGCTCACATAGCGACGATGTGTAATGCGGGAATATAGCACATGCTTCGCACGGCCAGCCAATCGATGCGCGAGTGCGCCTTGAAAAAAGATGTTTGTACAACATAATTTCCTTCCTTGCAATAAAGCATAAATGAAGCAGAGTGCTTTCAAGGAGTATACATTAAAGCAAAAAAGCCGCTATTATCACGCTGTTATATAATTAAATGTGCCTTGAGGCTAAATTTGTTTTCTGTTTATGCTGTTTTCATGCTTGATTTGCATGTCTTGATCCTCTGTCTCGATGTCAATTTGTGTGCGGTGACATGTGGCATAATCGTCCCATAATTATGACCATATCATGAAACATAATTATGGCCATGTGACGTGACAGACATCCGATAGGTGACAGTGTGTGTTGTGAAGAACATGCATTTTATGATACTGTCATTTCATGTGTCACATATCAGCACTGAAACTCGCCAGGGTTACTTATGCGTATTTAGAGCCTTTAGGAGATGTATTAGTTATGCAAGGCTATTTTAATCACATTGATATAAGTCAGTTGAAAGTCAGTTTAACCTGCTGAGCCACCTTGTTCAATCACCATGTTTCTTCCCTCTCGTTATTTTGTTTTGAATTCTGTTGCCGTAGTGTTTATGATCTGTACAGAGTATTCTCACTGTTGACACAATTTCTGACAAGGTGAAGACGCTGATATTGTGTCCAGGTCTTCTTTTGTGCTCAAACAAGTATGCTGTTAATTTTTGCCATGCATCAACACCAAGTTGCCCAATATTCAGTCCTAAACAGAGCAGCTGTGATTGATCAAGAATCTAGTGTCCAACATGTTTAAATACAAAGTGAACCTCACTAAAATTCACACCCCTTTACACTATAATGCTAACTTGACTGACATCGAAACCTACCCGAATGTTGGTACACAAGACAGGAGTAACACTTCTGGTGTTGTTTCGCATTTCTTTACCTTCGTGTATTTTTCGCCCTGTCTACTTGAAAAGTTGACAAGGAACTACTTAGCAGCCTCACAATTTTGCATTTGTTTCATGTTTTGTTACAAGGTCTGCAATAAGTATAGTGAAGTGTGAGTCCTTGGCGAGAAATTCATTTTTATGGACAAAGAAAGCCTAATGAACTTCTTTTGTAGCGTTAGCTACACTGGCCTAGCCAAGCCAGTTTCACGTGGCTCCTCAAGAGCCGTGTTGCGCATGGGCGAGGATCAGTGATGTCACACAGCTGGCGCATCGGAGCCGGCACCTCCCGGGCACTCCGTCACTGCCGTGCGCGACTCGCTGCCGCCGGTCTGCGCTTTCCAGAGGAGTGACGTCGTAGCCGAGGTAGACGTACTGGCGCTGGCGTGCGCGCAGCTATTCGCCTTCACTGTGAAGTCGCCGCTGGAGCCGCTTGATAGCACCTCTGACTGGCGTTTGCCAGTGTGGTTGGAGAGTGTGGTTGTGGAAGGAGAGCGCAAATGCTGCTTAACGGCGCAGAAGACCGGATAAGCTTAACTCATCGGATCCCGAAGTAGTGCATGGCAAAATAAATATACATGTACCAGTTAATATGTATACCATGTGTGTGTCATTGGAGCAGCAGTAAGCATGATAATCACGCGTCTCGTACGCGTCTCTCACGCTTGGTTAGCTAAAAAGCAATCATCGCGATGCGCCTCCTTGCACCCGCAAGCTCGCTTATCAAACACTTGTGCGTCCTAAACTCGAATGAGCGTCTTCTATATGGTCACGTGAACAAGCATATCTATCCCGAAGCCTGGAATCGGTTCAAAACCGCGCTGCTCGCTTTATAGTCAGTAACTACAACAGGCATTCCAGCGTAACAAAAATCAAACAGTCGCTCTCTCTTTCCTCCCTCGCCTCCCGCAGAAACATTTCACTTCTCTGTCTGTTGCACAGAATCATCAACAGCAATCATCGTTCTTCTTTGCCACTTCTCAAACCTCATCGATGTTCCCGTCGTTTGCAGCATAACCTCAGTTTTCTGCGTCTATACGGTCACACTAACGCCTTTAATTTATCTGCATTACCACGTGCCATTGTACTGTGCAACAATCTTCCTGAGAATATAGCTAACGTCAAAGAGACCGAGGTCTTTAGGAGGCTGCTTGAAAAACTGCCTCTTGAGCCCTAGAAGTGTATGTCTTATCTATGTACTGCGGCCAGTTTCGGATTCTTAATCCGGATAAATCGCCTTTAACATTGTGTAACGCTTTATCCCCATTACTTTGTCGCTTTCATTGAAAAATATGACATCAGTTGTAATATATACTTATCTATGATGGTTCGAATTGTATAATGTTATTGTTTGCCGTCTCGTTTGGTTTTTCAATTTGCGCAGCCAAGAATTTTCGTGTATACAAGCTTATTGTTTACTTTTTGTTTCTTTTCCTCAGTTTGCATTTGCATTGATCGCTCTTTGTAAAACAAAAAAAAAAGTATCCCTCCCCCTCACTAAATGTTCCACCGTGTAACCCGTGAGGTACTTGTACAAATAAATAAATAAAAGCTAATCCTAGGCAATCAGGAAAGCTAAGAACAATCAGCTGAACCTTTGCTAACGCTAGGTTATCCTGGCATAGCCGAGCTAAGCCACTGCAACATTTTTGTATCATTTTCAGGAAGACATTTCTGGCAAAGCAACAAGAGTTGCTCGCCCACTGCTTGTGTACGAGACAGTGTATTGTGGGAACATTCCACTGTGCCTCACTGTACACTATCTCAAACATTTCTTACATCTTACAGCATTTCGGCAAATACTCGGATTGATGCAGAGTGTTGGGAATGATACTGCGTGCAACTTTTCCAGTAGCATATGCATTTGAAAATTTCGCATTCTTCAAAATGACACTTAGCGGAATCGGCTTTATTCAGCAAACTTTATCCTAAAGGGGACAGTTGGGCGAGTTGATGTGTATTCATAGTTAAAGAAAGTGCGGAAAAAAAAAACCCACAGCAAAGAGAAATGAAAATGAAAGGCACAGGACAATGCGCTACCAGCAACTGAAGTTTAATGCAAACCACAGAAATATATACACAAAGAGTATGAAAAAACTACAAAATTAAAGATTCACGCAGTCGCAGACAGAGTAAAACAAAAGATGGTTGATCCCTCCGTCATAGGAATCGGAATAACACGAAAGTAAAGCGTGCCCTTACTGAAGTAACTGAATGTTTACTGTACATTGATAAAAGAGAGCTTGCACAATGTGTATTGATGTCTGGCAGCTATTGCACCGTTTAACGTGGATGCATCCACTTTGATGATTGGCGGTACATCTCCATCCCGACGACTAACGTCCATGTTAAATGATTAAACAAACCCTTGTGGTAACTGTAGTAGTTAACGGTGAAAGCCTAATCAGAGAACCAGGTGTGATAACCAGAAGAGCGTCGCATATTGGACGCAGAACTTGGTCGCCATCCCGCGGCCTGTTAAAATGTGATTGAACATCACGGCCGGGCTAGAGGGAACCGCAAAGCGCGTCGTGCCGCCCCGGTATCCCGGCTGCGATTGTTCTGGGGTCGAGCGCGTGAGCGGGGAACGCGGTGTTACAGCCAGGTGAGGCAGGCGCGCGTCACGGAGCTATTTTAGGGGCGAAGCTCCTTAAAGCGGCAACCGTTCGTCCCTCGTAGTGCGTAACCAGTCTTAACGCTAGTTCCAGATCTTGACCTCCAAGGTGGTGCCGGTGGGAGATTTCTCCTGTGCGTTGTTGAACAATAAAAAATTCGCAGCGTGCGCGTTAACTAAAAGCCGAATTCTTCTGTCTCTCATTCCCCATTAGCAGCCATTGGCATGTTCCAGTAGGAAACGTTAGTAGAAGTGTAAGTGTTAGCTAAAAGCCGACTTCTTCTGTCTCTCATTCCCATTAGCAGCCATTGTTTACCTCCAAGGTAGTGCCTTGTGAGGTTCCTCCTGTGCGTGATTAAACAATAAAAATTTTGTTCAAAACGGCGTGGATTGATGAAATAAACCAACGAAAGACGCCAGATGTTTTCTAAAAGCAAAACCAAAAGACGCCAGATGTTTCTAAAGCAAAACGAAAAGACGCCAGCTGCTTAACGAAAGACGCCACATGTTTTCTAAAGCAATGGTTTTCTCAACAATGAAAATTCACAGCGTACATGTAAAATTAAAGTGAGCTGCTAGTCGTCATAACTCTCATCGAACCTTTAGTATAAACGCGCCCGATCTCACGTCGGTGATGATATAGTGGGCAGAATTCACGGAAGATTCACGGTTTACCGATGAACCTCCGCAGCTTCGCCCACTCATCATCATTCACTCCGTGGATATGCTGTGATTTTTTTTGTTTGGATTAGCGTGATGCTATGACCGAGGCCGACGCATTTACGATGCTAGGGCTAAGACCGCCACCTCGCGGTGTGTTAAGGCATTGACAAAATTTAACTTGTATTGAAAACGCGCCGAATGGGACGGACGTGTAACGCGTTGCAGGTGCTATTCGCGGAGGCCACAGTAATGACGAGGTAATTTGCCGCTCCCAAAGGGCAACACTACCCCGCCGACCGGGAGAGTGGTAAATATAAAAGGTGCGTTTGTAAAGCCTCAAGAGTCTGTGACCGTGGCGCAGGCACTGTTTTATTAGCTGCAAAGATGCCATTCTGTTTTGGAACATCCTTCAACGAACTGTTCAAAAATATTTTAACATTAACTCACATACTATACGTTACCTTCTCCCAGCGTCCCTTGATGAAGTGCCCTTTGACATATTTTCCTTATGGGACTGCACAGTCTGTGGAAAACGCGCATGCAAGACCGTAATGCAGAACTAACCACTGCTTCAAGTATGCATTTCATGCGTATGGCTCTGCATCTAAAGAACATTTACGAAGAACTTGACATCAGACCAGGCTGGCACCCCATCTTGATGTGGTTTTGTTTTCCCGCTTTCTTTTACTATGAACTTAAGTCCTGATTGCTTTACAGCCTCTATAAGCGCGTGGTCAAATTTTATTCAACCCCATGGCATATCAAGTCCTAGGATCCAATGTACCAAGCCATCAGCCACTACTTATAGGAAATATTTAATTTTGGGCACATTATTGCCTAATTTCAAGTTCATCTTGAAGCCATAATGCTGGGCTCAATTTTCAATGTGGTAATTATGCATAAGCCATGAAGTGAGGAATTCAATATGAAGAACTTTAAGTTGCAGATGGCACTAGCTGGCATGTATATAATGTAAACATAGATGTACTAATTATGCATAATAGAAGTATTGGTACATTGTAGTCATGTGATAACGCCGACAAGTTCCCAAGCATAATTCCAGAAATTTACGTTAGTTTTCAGGTGTCTGTGAGCAAATATGTGCATCAATATATGAAGGCCGCGTTGTCATTTTGTGGGCATTGCTGAATGTCTTTATAAATTGTGGTAAGTGGATATAAAATCAATTTTAGACTTTTCCGCAGGAAACTCAACTGTATGATCATGTGCGACATGTTTTGATGCCATAGTGCAAACTAATGCAATAAAAATACTAGAACATGCCTATCTGCATGTTTGCATATTTCTGAAAAGTAAAGCTAGCCTTATTGTACTAATTTAGTTGCCTTCATGTGTAGGCTTACACCAAGTTCCTTGTGCATCCCATTTCTTTGGATTGTGCTTAGACACTGGCACTGTGAAGTGCACATATCAATATGCATTATGAGAAGGTTTTACACACTACTTTCATGTTGCTTTACTGTTGTGAATTATATATAGTGCTTGGGATGTACTGTATATGTTGTTACATGTGTTCAGTATTGGCTGCAGGTTCTGTGCACAAAAATGGAAATATACATATGCTTACACTGACACGAGGACTGCTTGAATTTTGATTCCAATAAAATAGTGCAGACACTGTTTCTTGTATCAGTTGAGGTATGACTATTTGTCGTGCATGCAAATGAAGAAATTTAGTTCTGCATGCAATACAAATTGGTGAAACACTGCTCGCTCAATGTCACGGCCTATGTTTTATTACCAAACAAGTAGAACAGATGATTTACACATTAGAACATATTGTGGAAGAGAAATTGGTGACAGGCAGTTAGGAAACAAGTCATCACTATGTTAGGTTGGGTGATATTTCATTAATCGCAGCATAACTGAAGGTGCCTGTTGTATAAGTGAACTTCAACATAATGTGCAAGTGGACGAGGGAGTGCACATATGACCGCGTTTTTCCAGTTCTGTGCCTATTTGCTGTAGTCCTCGTGTTTCAGTGTTATGTATGTAACATTTTGAATTGTGAACAAGTCAACCAGTCTGCTGCTGTGTATATTAGCAATTAGTATATTAGTATACTAGCAATTCAAGCGAACCATTATCTTCTGCAGAAGAGCTGTTTCATTGAGGATGACGTGTGATACATTTTTTTTAATTCGTACTGCGTCATCTGTGCAAGGGGAGTGCCCAGTACACATGGACGTTCACAAGGGTGAAGTGCAAGGGCATTAACTTTTTTATTTGGCGGGAGACATGTCACTGGTAAATTTGTGTATGTGCTTGACCAACGTTACTGGATTAGCTTGACATCGGGGCACGCTTTTGGCACTCGCTTTAACGCGGTGGTGTGATGCTTAATAATAACGGTTAATTAGTAAGATAGTAGGTAGTCTACCAGTATGAAAGCAACTAAATACAATATATCAGTTATAAAGAACCACTGTATGCCACGCTAAAGCGCGAATTGCAAGTAGGTGCTAACTGCGGAAATAGATTACCCTCCAACTGCTCAGAAGGCACTGTTGCCCCTGCGTGGAGCTCGCGACAGTAGGCTCACTTTAAATGCACCTAATGTAGGCGCGTTACAATATCCTTGTAACTGTGGCGTCTGCGTCTGTAACATTCATATGCTATGGGAGCGGCAGCCGCGAGCGCGCCGACAGTAGAAGAGAACGATGGACACGGGCAAGCTCGCCGCTCGCGCTCTGCAGTGGCCGCTGATAGTGAGTCGCGGCCGAGTATTGGAATGATAAAGACGCGTTGCTCAATGCTCGGGAGATCGAGCGGCCGTGCTCAGCGTCTTGTCCTCGTCTCTGAGGGGTTCTGCGCGGCAGCTGGCCCAGACCCCTGCAATGCTAACACAGGCGGTCTTAGAACAGCTCAAAACACGCTGCTGCCGCTGGACGCGTGCAGCTAGCGGCAGAAACTACTAAAATTGCCTCACAGAATACGCACATGGAATGCAGATACATTCGACCAACTGAAGACACCTTTGTCACGCTGGTATCCACGAATTTCGGGCGAGCGAAGCATTGTCGATATATGGAGAAGCACTCAAGAGGGTACACGTTTATCATTTTTATAACGGCACAACACGACGAACCGAAGAATTCGGAGCCGAAGGTGTTCACTTCGGCCTGCATGACGCCCCACAAATTATGTAGCTTAAACACAGGCCGATGGTTGTTCGTTGAAGACGACTGGAAGCAAAAGTACTCACAGTGAGTTGACAGTGGAATTCAGGTTGTATTATTTCGACCTTACCGCTGAATCCATCTTTGGGATATCTTTGACTTGAAGTGTATTATCCAAAGGTTAAATGATCGTGCGCATTCTCTGTCAAAAGAATAATAGCGTTAAAACTCTCAGCGACCTCCTAATAACTTGCTTGCAACTCGATCTGTGCACGCACTGACCAAGTCAGCACGAGATCCGTGGCGTTAGAACTCAACGCCACACAAAAGTGTTGTAAGACTTGAGGCCAGTTATGGTATTCAAAACTAATCGAAACAAGCGATGCACAAGAGGCTGCGATACCGAAAAGGCAGTGTGGCCAAATTTAGGTTACGCTCGAAGGTGGGCGGGCGCGCTGACTTCAGCAGACGACAGTTGGCCTCTACCAGAAGTAGGTCATCTCTTTGAAAACTCGCAACGAAGTTTTTCCATATTTCAGCCTGTTTATTTAACTACAACAACCACTATTGTACACAGTGTCAACGGGAACAAGCGCATCTGATACAAACACCGCTCTTGATTTATGACGGCTGTTGGCCAATAAGCATGCTATGTCTCTTGCGACGTAAACAGGCAGATCCGCGACGTCAAAGGGCAGACACCCCGCCCACCGACGAGAGTGAGAACCGGCCTCTGTTTGAAAAGAGGGCTCCTGAGGAAACGGCAACTTCGCACTCCGCTTGTGGCCTTTACGCGGCGCGCACGACTGTAATATTTGACAGAGCAGTTGATAGCCGCGTCAGCTTTCTGCAGGATGCTTTTTTTCAACAAGCCCAAGGGGTGCTTCATGACCTCTTTAAAATGAGGAGGCGGAGGAGAGGTTGAGGAAAGGAAACGACGCTATTTCTGCAACCCTAAATGAGAGCATGTCTAAGAGTCTGCAGGAAAAGGGGGAAAGACGAGAGTGGCGTCCATGGGCGACGACGCGGCGGGTGTCTTCTGCAGCCGCTTGTCCAGTCCAGTGTCCCCAAGAAAGTGAAGAACCACCTTGAAGATCTAGGTGTGCTGGTCGGCAGGGAACAGGAGGTCCCTTTGGGTAGCCGCCGGTAGGTGAAGAATACGTGGGCGGCGGCTGGGCCCTTCTCAGCTAGCCATGATGGCTGGAAGTCTTTTGCAGGCCACCTGCCTGAAGACTGATGGCTTTCACTGGACTGTCCGACGGCCCGCCAACAGCTCACCGACGGCCCGCAGTGTAAGCTGCAGCGATATGATGATGGCGTCTCGCGGATTATCCCTCATTGTCTCAACGAGCTCGGCAGAGTGCCTCACAACAGGGGAAACAGGAGACGCTATGGAAGCGAGAACGCGTAGCACCGCATACCCACCAATCTGCTGGTGTACAGGAGGTGGTGTAGGATGCGGTGCCTATGTATACGTGCGTGTGGCTGTGCTGGCTGCAGGAGGGCCCGAAAAGTTGGGGTGATTCTACTCCTGTACCATACCGCGCACAGCTCGCCTTGATAATGGGATCATAGAGAAGGCCATCATGATGGCCATCCTGTGTTCCTCGTGCCATTTAGGATAGGAAGGAATGTTCGCAGGGTTGTTCTTCAAGCATCGAGCTCTGGCGCTGCAATTCTCTGTGGAGGGATGGCTCCTACCGTAGCGCAGGCAGCAGTTGAGGAGCCTGCGGTGGCTGTTGCATGGTCAAGACGGCACTCTTCAGCCATTCCAATCGGCGCGGCCTGGCAGGGTTCGCCGGAAACCGCCGCTTCAAGAGGCTCACGTGATCTCGTGGGACAGGGCCGGCAAACTGTTTTCCCGGTCCTAGCGGGAGACACCACCGGCAGACTCGACTCAACAGACTGAAGCAGCTCGTCGTCTAGGACAGCCATCCACACCGTGCAGATATCCCGTGCTGAATCCTCGGTCAGCGTGAACCCTGGTGCATACGGGAATGCCGCAGTGCTCCGTGACACCAAGAAGGTCGTCCAAGAACTTCCGAGAAGTTCTAAGAAAGTCGGCTGCTTTGACATTTCGGTGGCTGTTCACTCGCAGCGCCGAGAGCGCAAACGCCAGCGCTAAGCGTGATCCCTGAAGGGAGGTGCCGTTAGGTGCTGACGGTTTGAACAATATGGTTCCTGCTACGGCCGGGTCAGCTGGAATCACAAGAGGCGAGGTGAGGGCCCTTGCACGTCAATGGGTGCCCCTTGAGCACACCAGCGTTAAATCCTTCAGGGCTGGACCGGTGGCCTAGGGTCGCGAATCTCCTGTTCTGTTGGCGCTGAGAAGCACTTCCCTTTTTCACTGAAGTTAGAGGTTGTTTCGGAGCATGCGGTGTTGACCGCAGGCTGTTGTTGAAGCTGCGGAGCAGCAGGTGGCTTGCAGCATTTGGACTTGCTCTTCTTTTTCCTGACGAAGTCCATGGTCATCGGCTGCGGATTTTCCTTTAAAAAGCCGCGGCTGCCTGTTGAGCTAGTTGAGGCGTCGAAGCAGCTGTGCTTGGTTGCGACGTTCCGTCACTAGCTGCCAAAATCTGCACGGGACGGGGCAGTGCGTCGCAGTCACTGGGCGTCTCCGACAGCGAGGAGTTCGGTGCTGGTTGCGCATGCTTGCGTGGAGCGTCGCAGTCACTCCCGTTCTCATCACGACCTTTCCGGGCGCTCTTAGTGCCCATTGGCTCGTCTGGTGTGACCGCAGGCAGCGGGCAAACGCTGGGGCCAAAAGGGCGTTCTCCTGGTGTGGACGGCGACCCGGGCGAGATCGTCTGTTGTAAAGGTGCTGGTGGTGGTACCGTCGGGCTCGCACATGGGCCCGGCAGCACTGCGACATCAGGAGCGGCCCAGACGCCCGCAGGTGCTCGTGAGGAGGCGGCGGGCATCGTTTACCACTAGGGTGCCTTGATGCCCGCGCGCTCCACTGCCGGGGCGCGCGCATCGAGGCACTCTATTTACCAGAAGTCTACGATAGTTGCAGCATTTACATAGAGGGACCTGCATCGTCGAAGCTGCTCATAGCTGGAGGGCAGCAAGGACGCAGCTGACGTACTTGGCGAGCGGCGATGGCCTTTGTGAGGGGCGCGCGATGCGGTAGTTGCGAACGGGGCCATCGGAGCGTTTGTTTGTCGCTTAGAAATATATTGTAACACGATAAGTCAGCAAAAAAGGCAGAGAGGGAGAGAGCTCTTCGAATGGGCTCATGCCGCATTTTAGATGTGAAGCAACTTTTGCTTGGGGCTGTGTCCGGCGGTGGCGTCCGCGCTCCACTGAGCATGCGTCACCTTCTGTCCTCTCCTCCCCCGCGCTGCAGCCGCGCGCAGCCTCTTCTCCCACGTGATGGAGCCGCGCCGCTGTGAGTGTAGCATAGCTAGAGTATACTAGAATATACCCACTAGCATAGCCATCTGAGCGCACGCTCGCGCCAAGGAGAAGTCTTCTTCATTCTTGGTCTTCGACCGCCTTGATGATGATACGTGCAGAGCACTTTAGGGGTTCGGGCTGCCGTAAGCTGTCCTAGCTTGGCGTAACGCAGACGAAACCATGTGTGCTAGCACGCGCTAGCGCGTGTAAGGGGCAGGGTAAGACGCTGTGGCCTCTCCCCCTTACACTCTCTCAGCAATCACGTGATGGCGAACAGCAACAGCAACTACAGTGAATTGATGGTGTGCTCCACTTGCCAGGACGCGTTAACATCGGGCAAGGTGCCCGTGATGAACGAAATTTAAGACGATCCATGCGCTGCTTCGAATCTCATTGTGGTTCCCTTTAGTGGGAGATGGTGTAATTTTTCTTGAATGTCTTCAGCTACCCTTGTTTTTCTGTGCGCCATGTATCAGGGAAGAAGAAAAGAAAATTGCCCCGTGCAACGAAGTGCGAGAAAGACTTAAAGAAGCGCGCGCCCGGTTATACGTATAGAAATTCTTTCGTTTCGTGCTCTAGGTCTAACACCAACGTCGCATGTACATGTGTTCGCTCTGACTTTAACACGTAAAATTTCTTTCAAGAAGGGTACCAATCTGGGTTTAGGATGCCATAATATCAAGGCGGAAGAGCGCAGAAAAAAAGTTCGGTACGTACAAACCAGTGCTATTCGCAACAATGCGTCTATTTCATTCACTGATCCGAGTGTTAATACCCTATGGGCACGACAGGGCACGTGATGAACGTACAATAAACAATAAATACAAAAGAAAAAGAGCCCGCTTATTATCTACGTAAATTACGAGACGAACGCCATCAAGACGCAAGTGGATATCATCAATGCTTTTGTGTAAAAATTAGTGAGAGTTTGGTGACACAAGTTTCCACTAAATGATTGATAGATCGCCTACGACTATCTGCCTTACGAGTGCTGACGTGTCCTTACCCTCTGTCGGCCGTTGCGCTCTCAGAGCAGCCTGATGTCGGCGTGGCAGCCACGAACGGTAAGACAGGCGACCGTATCTCCAGTGGCTTTGAGAGGCAACACACAACAACGTTCAATTGGTTCTAGAAACGTTGTCACACAATGCGCGCTTGCCGAACACCGATGACTGCCTTCAAAAACTATTGTGCGGTCGCATGCAAATGTCCCCACTGATAACGTGTGCATGCATACGTATGTTTTTTTTATGAAATGTGTTCAAGCGCCGCGCTTTAGTCGTCTTCGGTTGTGGGTACATGCAAAATAATGTACCACTCGAAAGTACGAAGTTTACATTATGTCACATTTAGCGACAGCAAGAAAAAATATCGCAGCGCGTATATAACGTTTGGACATCCCAGCGAGCCAAACACGGGTGCGTATGCATGACAGAAGAGCGGGAAGTATTACGAGCACTTTTATAAAAAGTGTGTACTATACACAAAGAAACAAGAAAAAAAGCTTCACAACGTCTCATTGATAAAAATGCCGCATGAACTGATGTTCTTCAACGGAACAGCAATGACAACATATATTTGATGACATTCACAATCACAACTATATGTTTTAAGTCTGCAAAAACAAATCATTATTTGCGCAGTTAAGTAAATAAAATCACTATAGTACACGGGCGCAGGTAATATTCAGAAGCGGTATGCAAATTCGTAGTGGCGATAGATCAGACATAGCATGGGGACAAAAAGTATTCTGCATTTGCCGCAGACATAGTGGTATTTAGCGCGCGAACACTAGACAGCAGACAAAGTACAGGACGAGGACGCTGTTGTCTGCTGTCTAGTGTTCGCGCTAAATACCATTATGACTGACTTGTTCCAACTCGCCCAACAAGCAACGTTGTTGTGTTTTGCAACAGAATTTTCACGATGTGATCATCGAGTTTTCCATGCCAAAAGCGCGATATCGTTATAAGGCAGGTCCCAATGGAGACTGCGGCATAGTTTTGTACCACCTAAGGTCGCTTAACGATCCCCTATATGTAAGCACCGGGGCGTTTTCGAATTTCACCCTCATCGAAACGTCGCCGCCGTAATATAAAATCAAACATGCGTCATTATGCTTAGGAGTGTCACACATTAGGCGTTTTCAGAATTGCGTTCGCAAAGTTTCAGTTAGCGTTCTGTCGTCGCTGCAAATTTGTCTTAACTTCTTAACCTCTGGGATATGCGCGGGAAATTTGAAAAATATGGTACGTACACGAAGCAACAAAACCGTTACGAAGTCAAGTCTAAAAGAGTCTATCAGCTGCTAATTTACCCAGCCGGCAAATTCGGAAAAAAAATATTGGCGGCTGACATTAGCGTGACGAACAGGCTCAACTGGCTCCTAAGCGGACAAGCATGCTGTCAGGTAAGCAAGCGTTTTTCGATCCACAGGATTGTCGAGTCTGCAAAGATGCTATCTGCCAATCCGTAAATTTTTAAACGCATTCATTGGGACGAAGAACATCTCAGACAACCGGCGATCAAGCTTTCCGCGAAAACGCTACATGGGCATTAAACGGAAACCTCGAAGGTTCTCTGAAAGGACGCGACGGAATGCAGAAGGCACTGTAACCTTAGGGCTGAATATTTAGAGCATAGACGTGTCAGCGGCATGTTTTACAAAGAAGTACGAAAGGAAACTTCCTGCTGTAATTTCCGGCCACCATCGTACACCCACAAATTTTCACACAACTTTGTAACACCTATTCCTAGCTGGGGAGAGTGCAGTTGGAAAAAATTGGAATGGATCATTCGTATAATTTTGTCATTATAAAATAGTATGATTATTCAGTAAATCATTCTCTGGCGATGCACTGATGCAAGTTCGCTCAAGTATATAAAAAGATTGCTATGTAGCCTTCAAGGTTCCCACGGCCAAGAAAGCCAGAGACTTCAAGTGCGAACTTCGGCATAGCATGAATAATACGTTATCCATTACAGCAACACACTCTGAAAACCAAGAGTGGCGGGCACTCTATTTCGGGGGGTATACTCTTGTCCCATATCTAACTCTCTTTCCAGAGTAAATCACCTCTTTTTGAGGCAGAGTATAGTAATGCTTCCAGAAAGGGTTATAGTACTCCACCTCAACAGAGTAACATAACTCTTCCCGAAACAGAGTAGCTAGACCCCTCCAAAATGAGTAGTAGTACACCTCAAGAAAAAAAGAGCATAACTCTGGCGAAAATTGGGCCTTAAAAATGCTTTTCACAATTTATTCATGCGTAGATCGTAATGATGACATAATGACGGGCACTACGACAAAAAAAAAATCGCCCGCATCTTCCCACGGGGGGAACTCGAGTAAATGCGTCGCAGAGTGGTGGGGGTATCGCGTGAATGTTGCGTAATTGGGTATGGTTTGCGAATGCTTAATTGTAACTCGATGCGCACACCAAGTACGACTTGAACGGTTCCAGCGTGCACAAAGTTCCAGGTCCGCAGCTCGCTTCAAACACTTGCGTTCAGCGTCGTATGCTCGTCTCTTCGCAGCCTTGTCTTCTGCGTTGCTTGCTGTTGTTGACGCCGACGACGGTGGGGGTGGGGTAACGTTGCCTTCAACGAGTGGTGGGACGCTGATATAAGGTACTGTTGCTTCCATCGCATCTACTCGAGTCAAGCAAAGCGTCAAGTCAAGCGAAAGCCAAGTAAAGACGCCCTTGACTGAATTCCGAACGCACTCTCCGCCGCTTATATACACACCGCCCGCGTTCCAGGGAGAGGAGGGAAGGAGGGAGAGGAGAGGCTTGCTGCCGGCACGAGACGAGCCGAGCACGCGCAGTGGGGGTGTGGACGGCGCCGCCGACGCCGCAGGTGCGACTGAGAAATGCTCCGCATTTAGCATTTACAAAAAGCCATTAGGAAAAAAGATGCGTGAGCGAGATTCGAGCCAATGACCGCTTCACGCACCTCAGAATCCGAATCCAACACGCTACCGCAACGTCACACTGGAAGACGACAAATACTTCTTTTATTTTCATGCTGTCAGTGATCACGTCAGTGATCTGCCTTCATGTCTTCTTGTTTAGAAACGCCGGTTTGAATGTCTCCGTACATGCGACAACCAAACACAGTGTAGTTCGTTTTTTTTTTGTTTTGTGCTTCCCGGTATCAGAACGTCAATGTGGAACGTTTCTCAGTAAACAAGATTAACCTCACCGAAGATATGTGCGTCGTTCCCATTGACTCGCTAAGCGGTTAGTCATTTCTGCATAGAAAACGTTGTACTTCTGAAGTGCACACTGCGCTCTGAATTTTCTTCACTACCTTGGACATATTTTCGGTCATTATTATTCACGTTCCGCGACTACAGCAGTAATAGCCCACTCTAGCCGTACGGACCATTTAGCTTGGGGCAGTATACTCCGTGTGGAACGTTCGTAGCGAAAAACGTGGATATTGAAATGCGAAGCATTTAATAACGTTTCGAATGCAGTTTCGATCGTGACCGACTGTATGGGGTGGTATTCGCTTATTTAACTACACAACCCAAAGCTAAAAGCGCGGATATTAGGCCTTATCCGTGACTTCTAGTACATTGAAAAACACTGGGACGCGCTGGAAAACCTGCTTTTTTGTAGTAATCAAAGCCGGAGTAACTGGAGTGACTGAGGAACTGCTTATTGATACCTGCTGGGTAGTACTTAATCGCAGATGCAGCGGCGCCGGCCAGTGATTCTTCCCTCTAGTGTCCGTCTTTGGCGTGCACTTCGCTTTCTTGCCGAATTGGGGCGCTGCTCTCGGTGGCGCCCACAACACCCCCTTTCTTAAAGGGGCCTTCAACACTTTTTTTTGAAGCGCCTACATCGGTGCCGACCGCATCAACGCGTAGTGGCGCTCGCCAGGACTATTGCGGGCGGAAATGACGGCACAGGGCGCTGGCCCGTGATTCGATAAATGTAACGTTAGAAGGAACCATGGCGTTGGATCAAAAAGATGGCTGATCCCTCCGTCATAGGAATCGGTATAAAACGAAAGTGGAACGTGTCGTCACAGAAGTAGTTTATTGTTTAGAGTGTATTGGAGCGTGTATAATGTCTACTGTTGTTTGGCAGATATAGCACCGCTTGATGGTGGACGCATCACACTCACGTTGACGCCTAGTGGCACATCTCCGTACTGACGACTAACGCCTATGATCATGATTTAACACTTGCGGCAGCTGAAGTTCCTAACATATACGTGCACACCGCCCATATGGTGAATCCCGCGCAAAGATGGCATCAACAAGCACATAATAAACACTGATACTCGATATCCGCTCCTCCAAAGCGTCCTGAAATCCGAAGGGAAATGCTACGTGCGTTGTGTCTTCCCTCTAGCCGGGCCGTTAAGGCCTGAACACACGTACGCGTTGCAGCGTGTCAGCGCGTGACCTTCTGACGCGGCGCCGCGTCAAAAGGTCACGCGCTGATACGCTGCAACGCGTACGTGTGTTCAGGACTTCTCACAGGGCGAGCGGGGAACACGTTGCGACAGCCAGGCGGGCGTCGGAGAGCTATTTTTCGATATGGATGGATGCTATGAGCGATGCTTGGGCTAAAGCCGCCACGTCACGCTGTGTTAAAGTGTTGACGAAATTAAAGTTGTATTGGAAACGCGCCGAATGACACGGTCGTAGCAAGGGCGCGTTTCTCTTTTAAAGACGATAGTCTTTCTTGGGGAACTTAAACGCAGAAATTTTGGTCTGTCTGTCTTTCTGTTTGTCGGCACGTCCCTCGATTCAGCCACTCGGCCAAAGTTGAACCACTTGCCCAAGGGCCAGCCGTCTTGAACTGGTACGGCTGTTCATACTTGTGAACGTTGTCGATCAAAAAGTAAATATCATGCATATCTGAGGTGCAACATCACTAGGTAAATATTAGGTGGCGTGTTCCTTTAATAGAAAATGCATACATACGTAATTTTAAGGACCCTAGTTTCTTAAGCTGCGCTGAAAATGCATAAGAATGGAAGCTTGAGCGAGTTGGTATGCGTTCATCTTTGTTGAAACAGCGCTCACTAGACGACGACGAAGTAAAAGAAGGCACAGGACAGGCGCTGCCTGTCCTGTGCCTTCTTTTACTTCGTCGTCGTCTAGTGAGCGCTGTTTCAACAAAGCTGAAAATGCGACTGCGCTGAAATTTGCCTTCCTCCGTGCCCTTCGCACGAGCTCATTGTTGTGTTTCGGTTTCGGTTCTGTTGCACTGTACGAATGCCATGGGTTGGTGTTGAAAAACTTTAGTTTTGAGAAGGCCAAGAAGGTGAAAAAAAATATTTAAAAAATGAAAAAGCAGCGTTGTGGGCGGCCTTCAGGCTGCCGGTTGTGGGCGCCGCTCTGGCGTTCCTGTTTTACCCAGGCGACGTTTAAATAAAAGAGTGTGTGGAGAGTACTCGTTGAGTGCGGACGTTTCTCTGCTTCAGCGCTTCGCGCCAAACCGCGTTTTCGGGCTGGCTGGCGTCCCCGCCGGTCGCGTTGGTCACCGCCGGTCTTCGCCTGCTGCTGCGCCGGGACTACCAGCACGCAACACAGCACTCATGTTTCCCGACGTATTGCCAGATGGCGTCCATATCTCACACAGCGCCTCTTCTATCGTCTTTACACGACATTTGCAGCGAAGCACGCAGATACGCGGCCAATTTTTTTGTTGTTGTTGTTGTTTTCGAGCCTGGTCGCACAGATGTCACCGCTCCGTTATAAAGAGGACGCTCATAGCATCCATCCATCCATCCAAGAGCGCTGGGAGGTGAAAAAGTGAAAGATAAAAGGCGCGTTCGTGCAGCCTCCGCAATGTGTTTGGCGGTAGCACAGTGGTCTAAACGCCCGCCGACGATCGTCGCTGACCGAGAGGGCATGGGTTCGACTCCCGTCAACAAAACTTTTTCTTATAGTTTTCTTTCTTTGCCATCTGATGGCGTTGATCTTGCTGACGTGCTTCCGTGACGGAAATACGCCATGTACAACGGCCTCAAACACTATCAATGTCACCAGAGCCATAGCCTAGAGCACAGAGCGGCTGCTTACCAGTGGCTACCTAGGTGGTGGGTAGAAGCAAAGAATAACAGCCACTACCTGTGGTATATGTCGCCCAGCTTCACGTCATCGCTTGATCTTGAAAAGTGAGGTTGAGGGCACGGTACCAATGCTTGGTTGATGATGATAGTCAGTAAGAGCGGCCGACGTTTCTAGAATTTTTTTTCTCATTTCATTGTGTTTTATTTCGCGCGATAGTGGTTACGGACACCCGCGATGGCGGCAGCGGCAGCAGAGAACTACCCTACTGCTGTTGTGATCTGATAACAGCTTTCGCTATAATACTACTTACCTTACCGATGGCAGAAGTCTGTTGATAGTGTCGACATACAAGTGCTTGGGCTTCGACATACAAGTGCATGACCCTATCAACTTTAGCAGGGGAGCCAAAGCTAACCATGTCCTTAACTTCATGAAGGGAAATTTCAAGCATTCTCCCTCTAGATTAAAAGAATTTCTCTACCTTTCAAATGTACGTGCTATGTAAGAACACCGACGCTTAGCTTGCATCCTAGGCCAGAAAAAATGTATTTGCATATTACAGCGCTTTGAAAACCTTGCAGTAGATTTTGTCCCTTCTGACTGAGATTTTATCGAAGGCTGTTCCAACGTAGATTCAACCTAGGAGGGCAAATTCTGCAAGAAAGACATGCGGAGATTCGAACCCGCAACCCCTCGCTTCTTGGCTTGACGTGTTCAAGCACTCGGCCATGAATGCCTGCGCCCCAACGTTCTAACGATGGTCGATTTATGTTGGTGGCACGCACATTTCAGTGGTGCTTCAGCGTGACATAGGCTCCTTCATTATCACGCGCGAGATAACGCAAAAACCGTGTTTTACCTTTGCCGGGATCAGCAGATGGCTTATATCAGCACGTGCTAATACCGCGGTATTTGGGCTTCAGCTCAGCCTTATGTCACAGTGTTTGTATTTTTCTTTTGCAGCAGCATTTCTTCGAGGTCTCAGCTAAATATTAGGAATAATAAATGCGACGTCTACGGCAGCTGGCCATAGTCATTGTAACTGTGATGGTGTTCGTGATGAACTACTCCTTCTGGGTGAACCTCAGCGTGGACCATAACAAGTCACAGACGGTATCTAAGCTCACCGAAAAACAATTACCTGAGAAGTCCAGCAGCAAGCAGGAGGTGCCTACGGCGAGGACGCCAGCAAGCACCACGAAAACCACTACTACCACTACAACCCCCACGACAAGTACGTATGCACCATTCGATGCGCCTCAAAGATCACGATTGCTTTTTCTTTCTTTTGTGGATAGTGTTGTCCAACTGGACGAAGCTGAAAGTCAAGGTGCGGTGAAAAAAGCCCATAATAAATCTGGTTCAGTAGGCCTGTTCCACTAGCGCATCGTGCACTGTGCACTTATATTTAGGATTGAGGCTTTTGCACTTCCAGCGATAGCGCGAACTCAGGACACTGTGTGCAGACGCATGGGCAAGTATTAGACTGTGGGTGGGTTCAAAATTGACATCCAACTGCCTCGAAGTGAACCTCAAAGTTAACCAGCGAACTTAAACATTCTCCGACGCTTACTTCGTCAGAGTTTCAACTTGTCATTGCAGTGTGCGCATGCAACGTTCTTGGCGCTCACATCTCAAAGCCGTCAGATATTCCCATTTCGCCCTCTGTCTACCCAATATGTGACATACACACCCAATGAAGCTATGCGAATGAAGTGCTCGTGTTAGAGAAACCCTTCCGGGTCGCCTAAATTTTCATCTGAAGAGGGATTTCACTCGCTGAGTCTTTTTTTTTTCGTAATCGATTATGCCTTTGAGGAAGTGTGTTAACGGTTATAATTATATTTCACTGGTTTATTTATGCAGGGAGATCTGATTGCTTTTATTCACCGATCACGACTGATTAGGGTTGCTAATATAGATGAACAGTTATTAGGTGGAAAGTGTCCCGCAAAACGAATGATCATCATCTTAGATTGAGAGAGCTGATCTAGCTGATCATCGTCGATGTCTACATTTCATTTAATTCACTTAATCAATTAGGCCTTTCCATTTAAGTGATACCCAGGCAGCAATCGGATTGATGCGAGAATGCTGATATTGTATTAGAATGCTGAGCGAGAGCAGCGGCCATGATGGTGCGGCGAGTGCGTGACGGGCGTGTAAGAGCGGCTGCCAAGTGACGACTGTTTGTGTCAAAGTTAATGCCACAGCCCTCCAAGTCAAAAGCCTCCCTTATCTCCCCGCACAGTGCCCATTTCACGAAGCCAGCCTTGGAAAGCGAACTCTCCAATAATACACTCTTCTGCGTACCTTCTCGCACACGACATTACCAGCGCTGCATAAATAAACGAAGCGCGAAGCGAGACGACACATACCAGCGCTTGTCTCTGTCCCCTCGCTTCGTCCTTCGTTATTTTTTGGCGCTGTTAATGCATTGTTCAATGGAGCACAAGCTAGCCCGAACATGTGCGTTGGTATCCGTACCTTCCTTCGTAGTATCGGCCCAAACAGGATTAGTAAGAAATGTTTGTTTGACTGTGCTTGTTCGCCCGGCAGAGCGGAAGCGCGAAAAGAGACCGCGAGCTCTGGTGTGGAGATCGCGCGCTAGGCCAACATTTTCGGGCCACAATCTTTCTGCGCAATTCTCTTTCTGAGGCTACTGCGCCGTAATTCTGCTGTCTAACGGATCCCACTTAAGAGCTAAACAAAGGAATGTATTATAGGCCTACGGGACTACGTCTAGCCAAGACGACCAGTTAAAGGCGTGGAGTGGGCAATAAAACGAATAAAAACAGAGTATGTCGTACTGATGGGAGACTTAAATGCCAAGGTAGGCAAGAAGCAGTCTGGGGACCAGGCAACGGGGGGAATATGGCATGGATTTGAGAAATATCAGAGTGGAGTTAGTGGAGTTCGCACAACGAAATATTAACGCGCTAGCGTTAACGAGCTTGTCTCACATAAATTCTGATGTAAGTGTTGGTGTCGGTGTCGGCATCGTTGGTTGTAAGCGAAAAATTATCTTGTCCATGACCGAAAAATCGAGAAAGATGAAAATATAATGAATAATAGAAATCTTAGCTTTGAGTGAGAATCGAACCCTGGCTGTCTGCGTGACAAGCAGGTATTCTACCACAAAGTCTCCTTCCAGTAGTTGTCAAATAGTGGAAGGAGTCTCCTTAGCGCACGTAGTATTGCGTGGCAGAGGCGTAGATTCGCGCCAGGCGTAAAAACTTCTGAGGTGTGCAACTGGTGGATGGTTTAAAGCTGCCCACCCATTACAACATGTGCACCTGCGAGGGTGCGCGTGGCACCTTATGGCCGCGTAGTGGTACATGGCCAAATTTCAAAAGGAAGAATTGCCAAGTAGTGGGCACTTAACAACTGTACTTGCAGTAGGCATGCTAGGATAGTTTAAAATGGCCACTGTTACGCACATAGTCGTTCGTTTCCTTGCGGCACGGTTGAGGCATGCACTGAGAACAGAAGCCAGGCTAGCAATTGAGAAGGCGATGCCCACGGAGCTCGATTACGCTATCGCGTTCTACTCTTGAAGGCGAAGTTAAAGCGTTCTCCAAGTTTCTTACACGTCACGAATACCTTCTGCCGCAAACGGAATAACTGCGAGCGAACGTGGAGAGTCCCTAGTGGCACGACTAAAAATAAAATAGATTTCGTGCTGTGCACACACCCTGGCAACGCGCAGGATGTGGAAGTGCAAGGCCAGATGGAGGGACCATAGGATGGTAAGGTGTCGAATTCGGCTAGACTTGAGGAAGGAACGGAAGGAACAGGTACGCAAGGAGCCAGCAAATTAGTTACGCGAAGAAAAAAAAGTACACAAATTCCGGATGGCATTCCAGATCAGATACTTCGCTCTAACCGAAGAAGCGGGCCTTAGCGTTGACGCAGTGAACGATAACCTAAGTATAATTACGGAGTACGCAATAAAAGTCGTAGGTAAGGTCGCTAGACAGGACACCGGAAAGCTCCCCCAGGAGAGTCAAGAAACTTTATTAAGAAATCGCAAAGCATAAACGCCCCGAACCTCACAGACAAAGAAAACTGGCAGAGGTTCTGAAGTTAATCAGCAATCGTATGTTAGCCGACGTGAGAAAGTATAGTATGGGTAGAATTGACCATCCTCTAAAGTAAGGACGAAACCTAAAAGCGGTGAAGCGATAAATGGGCACAGCCATAAACCTTGAGGACGCTTGAGCTTCGCCTGTAAGAGTAGTAGGCGCTAGCGCAATCGGGCCCCGTGTGCACCGCCTTTTCAATTACTGGCCCGGCTTCGGTACTCGGTGCATGCTTCAACCCTGCCGTAAGGAAACGAACTTCTATGTGCGTAACATTGGCCGTTTCAAACTATCCTAGAATTCCAACTACAAGTACAATTGCGCAGTGAACACTACGCCGTAATTTTTCCTTTGCGAACCATCGAAAGGCCCACTACGCGTCCGTAAGGCAACAAGCGAACCTACGCAGCTACTCAAGTTGTTGTTGCTTTTGCTGCTGATGATGATTAAATATGTCTGAGCGCTTTTAATGGGTGTGCCTTTAAAACACCCGCTCGTTGAGCAAATCACACGTTTTAACGCCTGGCGCGATTCTGCGCATCTGCCACGCAATATTCCATGCGTTAAAGGCACTCCTCCCACTAGATGACACTCATGTAGTGTTTCTTTCCGAAGCAGTTTTAAGCTAGAACAACCAGTACAATGACTTCATATCTGGAATAGGATGTGCAAGGTTGAGGTCAGTTATTGTCCATGAAGAAAGCGAAACGGGAAAAATTCTAGGCCAGGCCGGTGTTACTAAGTTTGCTTCGCGTAGACAAACTGTAGCTAAGGAATATTCTACGACTCCAAATTAAATCTAAGTAAGCTATGCTGAAGCTCCACATTTATGCAAATCTTCAGCTTGCATGAAGCGTGAGGTCCTCAATAAAGCCAGCGCTGCCTTGATACACAGTAGAAAAAAAGAAAACTTGGTCAGAACGGCACCAAATGGAAGCTGAGTTACTGGCTCTTTATGCGAGGTTGCTATAATCTCCATCGATTTTCCTGCGCACTCTTATCGAAACATGGATTGTTCAATTTCGCAGAGAGTCCACCTCGAAATAATACCTGGAGACCATTTTACGACCGCACAAGACCCGATGGAAAACCAGATCTTCCGAGAATGCTGTTCTGGACAACTATTTATGGTGACTGGTATTCGGGCCTCACGGAGGAAGGAGTGGCGGAGCTCGAGTACCGAGGATGTTCTCATAGATGCTATATCGCCAATGACCGGCGCATGCTGAGCGTCAGCGACGCCGTTGTCTTCTACGGCCGTGACACCGATCCTGCACACATGCCGCAAGAGAGGGCCCCTTTTCAAAAGTGGGTCTACTGGTCTCTCGAACCTCCGTGGCACACTCCCGTCATCTTGCTCAAGAGTCTCAACAATACTTTCAACTGGACCATGACTTACAGGTGGGTGGTAGAGTGAGCGATTAATTGATTAGTGGCACGAGTGGCGAATGATACACTTGCTTCTCTACCAAGCAGTTCCGGTTTTGTGAACATTCAGACAATGCGTCTGTAAAAAATAAAACCGGTACTGAAAGCGACGGTTCCGTTCCAGTTGAGGGCTATATTAAAGACGTACAATACCGGGTTATAAGTTTGCTTAAGATAGGGGCGAATTAATTGTCAAGATAATAATGAAAATTCAGTGGCTTCATTGACAGAGCTGACACTTTTCTTCCGAGTGACTGGGATCGTTGCCTTACATGGTGGAGCACAATCAACCACGATCTCCTTTCTACGTGTCTTTTGAGAAGCATTTCGGCGGTCGAACGAAACACGAACTGAACCAGAGGAATACACCAGGACACATGGACGCCTAGCGGCGAGCACTACTACAGGACGCCTAAATCGAGGATTAACGTCGCCTCCATGTTTTTTTTTTTTGTTTGTTTTGTCATGAGGAGGAGCAGCAGCCTCCTCACTTTCGTGGAACCACCGGTTCCTGCTTTAGTGCACACCAGCTGTTTCAGCAGCTACGTGCGCGAAACCCTGCATTAGACAGATACTGAGAACGGCGTTTTCGTGACTTGATACTATGTACAGGCTGTCCTGAGTGTTTCCAAAAGCTGTGTGGGTGTGCATTTTTTTGAAGAGCGCGAAACTGAAGTGCAGGCTTTAGGTTTAAGTGACATATATCGCCTTGTGCACCGCTTGTCATTAGCCAATTTCACAAAGTGTCCGGATATATAGTACAGAAAAAAATCAGCGTCTTCGTTTTTGCTCTCACTGGGACACGATACAGCGCATCTCCTATGCTTTACGCCGAAATCTACGGCAACGTTTTGCCGCTTTTTGTTCTTCATGTCGCTTTCTACGATAATTCATTCGCTTCATCCCTTGGTTTCGCATTTGTTAGCTAGCTTACGTAATGACTCGATTTTAAACTATTTTGCACCCAGCTCCCCTCCTCTATATGAAAAATTAATCGGCATCCCCATTAGTAAAACGAGTGACAGGAGCTCCGCTGTAATCGTGCGCAACAGTTAAAAATTTTAGGGCTGTGCGTTATGAACAGAGTTGTACGTGACGCGTTAAGGGTATTCGACTACTTCTTATCAATTGCATTTCCTTGTAACTTTATAATATAATCGAATATTGTTTTGAAACTGTAATATTCTGGATAATTCAATTATATTTTCTTGTAGTTGATTACCGGTAATAAATTACTTTATTTTCGAAAATCAAGTTCTAACCAGTCTTTTACGGCAGTATTCGTCCCGAAAGAGCACGCGGCCGCTCTTTAGGGACCCACCGTGTAAGGCATCGCAGGTAATGCCAAGGGAAAGGTGAAAAAAGAGCCAATTTTTTCACTTTTTCCTTGGCCTTACCTGCGACGCCTTACCCGAGCACCAGCAAAAGCGAAGCGCGACGCTGCATAGAGAACATGAGCACTAGCATCGAAGCACTGCCCAACTGCGAGCTGGTGCGCAAGGTTATTACGTTATAATACTGCCCTTCCCTCCAGCGCATGTGTTCAGATAGCGTTCACGGTAGCCGCTGACTTCTTAACGAGGAAACATGGAAGAATCAGCGACGCCAACTTTGAAAAACATCTCCTGTTGAAAGTTCACAACGTGTAACACTATATCGCAGAAGCCACAGTAAGCCTCCAAGCCTTTTCTCTACCATGCGAGCCATGGTACTTCATTTTAGTTTGAATAAACAATAATCATTTCAAGGAAAGTAACACAAAAGTAATCGATTACATTTCTGCAGGTGTTCAATTCCGTTTCTGTGCCTGTAATTGACCAATGTAATCAATTACATTTTCAAGGAAGCAATTTTATTTGTAATCGCTTACTAATTTTCTGTGACGAGTACAAGTCTGATTATGACCTAAGCTTATATAGGAAATCAATGAAACACCACCATTTGCAATATATTTTCTATATAGAAAGCATGAATATACCGCTGATTGTCACGTTCTCCAATTTTCTCGGCGAAGCCAAAGCGTTAACGGATATTGATACAGATATTGCAAGCGACGGCAAAATTCTCCCGTGGCCTCTGACGGCAGATATAGACAGCCGTGGAGCCTCTGTAGTGCCACTGAGGTACCCATCAAGGAGAATTATGTAGGCTTCTTTAAGATGTTCCTTCGTATCTTACGTGGCGCTTCTGACTTTAACAGATAATTTATAATCTATGCCTCTAACGGTACTTACGCTATTTGTTTTTACCATGTGCTGTCGGTATAAATTAATATCACTTGTAGTTCCGTTACCTCAGAACACTGAATGAACCGAATATCATGTTATTCACAACAGTGAATGAAAATTTTATAGAGCAAGCACGCAGATTTCAGAACCACAGCAATCGAATACAACCCCTCAAGCAGGCGTTATTGCCGCTCCGCTTTGCATTGTTTGTCGGACAACACTTTTTATGTAGTCGTGTCCACATCTCAAAATACTCTGTTTCCTCCTCTCGCATGCAGGCTCGACTCGGATGTCCTAAATACTTATGCCACCATCAGAAAACTCAGGCCAGCTGAGCGACCGTACTCCAAGGAGTCACTCAAGAACACCTGGAAGGGAAAGTACAAGACAGCCGTGTGGGCCGTCAGCAGCTGCAAGACATCCGGAAAGCGAGAACATTACATAGAAGAGTTGCAGAAGTACCTCTACGTCGACGTGTACGGCAAGTGCGGCGAAAACGTATGCCCTAAGGACAAGACGTTCGACTGCCGCGAATTGTTCGCGAAAAACTACTTCTTCTACTTATCGTTCGAGAACTGCATCTGCAAGGACTACGTCACCGAGAAGCTATATAAAATGCTGCTGTACAACATCATCCCTGTCGTGTTTGGAGGAGCAAACTACAGTGACGTTGCACCGCCCGGATCATACATCGACGCCCTCAGCTTCGAGTCGCCAATGCACTTGGCTCACCACCTTAATGAAGTCGCCAGAAACTTCACTACGTACGAGAGGCACTTCCAGTGGAAAAGCAAGTACAAAGTTGAACCGTTAAGTGGCTACGATTTGTGCAACTTGTGCCGCAAGCTGTACAGCGAAGACTTCAAGAAGAATTCTGTAGTGCCGGACATGTACCACTGGTGGAACACGAAGTCGCATTGCCGTGCTCTGAACCGGGACACTCAGAAGTTCGAGTACTGATCGTCGGTTTACAGGGTATAAGACAAAACGTTATCTTCGACTGCTTGCTTTTCCGAGGAGGCGAGCTTAAAGGGACACTAAAGAGAAACAGTGAATCGGTTTAGATGGATAAATTGTGCTCTGAGAACTCTAATGTCGGTAATTTCGCCATCATAGGTTTATAAATGGAGGAGAAAATCAAGTTCAAAGTATCATTTTTAAAGTTCATGCCGAAATCTCCCCGCATGACGTCACGAATTTCAAAGTGTACTTATCGCTTTTTGGCGCCACTGGCTCAACAAAACTACCCTAAACGTGGTATGCTAAGTCTATGGCCCCCTCAGAGGACAATGTACTTCATTTTTACCGAATGGGAACTACGTAGTCCCTCGTAGGCGCCGTCAATTCATGTGACGTCATGGCGAATGGTGCGGAAACTTCAAGGTGGCGGCGCCACCCACATTTTGTTTTTGCGTGCTTTGTCGCTTACTAAGCGTCTTCTGGCAGCAAGCGTGGTGTTTTTGGTATCGTGAAAGAGTACTTTACTAATATCAGAAAAATCGTTTTGCTCTTTAGTGCCCCTTTAAGCACTGCTTCATGTCGGATAATTGCCTATGTGTAATTTTTTTTCAAATTTGTGGACGTTTCCCGAATGACCCTTAGCGGATATTTTCGCGTCGCTACCCATCGAACGGAAGCAATTTCCATATGTTTGCCAAGCCTACTGCGTCCTTTGTCACAAAGCACACATGACGACGCAATGGTCACCAAGTGTTTCGAGTTGTAATTCGCGATTCTGACACAGAATTTCACTAGATTCTTCTCCGCCATTCCTGCTAGGTCTCGTCCTGTATGTATCGCCTTCTTTTGTCCGTGCCTCTTTCCGCTGTTTTAAATCTTGCGACTATTCAAACACCGGTTTTATCAATTTGTCAAAAACAAGCATTCTTCTCTCTTACCGCAACTTCGAAGATGACACCGTAAGAACGCTTACCGCTTATGGTGTTATTGCTACTGTGCAGTGAAAATGTTCTGCCTAAAACTAAGATGTGCTCCACGAAAAGCTTTCTCCTTGTTATGCAGGAGGTTCCGGTATTACATAACACAGCAGCCACATTTTCTCCGCACCTGAAGCGCCCAGTCTTGACATCGCTTAGATCGGGGCCTTCAAATTCGATTATTATTATATAAAACTAAGTCCACATTTCTTATTTGTAAGCGACGAGTATGCCATTAAATGTGACGTTCTACAAGTTTTTCACATAAACAAATGCCCTGAAGTTGTAAATTATACGTACAACGAATAAGTTTTCGCTAATCATTTCAACGTATCTTTAAAATCAGCAAGGAATTTCCGCCTCAATTTCAAATTCGTGCACGCAACCGACTGGTGCCTTATTGTCATAGTACTTTAAGTCGAAAAACCTGTATATTCTAAAAAACAGCTCTTATATAACCCACATTGTTTCCTTCGCCGATTACAAGCTGCTTCTTTTGTAGAGCCATTTGCTGCAAAAAGAAGACGAATAGCGAAGACGCATGAAGTAAAAAAGTGTCAACTCAGCCAGCACGGAAAGTCTTTAGATGGTAAATAACATGAACGAAAGTCACCGCGTTTTACGTTTGCTGTAATCTTCGCGTTGGAGCTGTTGCTTATTGTTTGTCAGCGCGGAGTTTCCGCCGCCGGTTTGCGACAATCACTGCGAGCATAAAGCTTTCTACAAGATATTCTAGAAGGACTTCTTTTACTGGTCTGCATGGTAGCTACAATTAATAGTGAATTAGCTAGGGCGAGAATGACATGAATATACTTATTTGCCTTAATTTCGTCGCTCAAGCTTCAATTGGCTTCGTTAGTTTGCAAGTAATTCACTTCCACTTACACCTTACTTTAAACGTGACAACTGCATTGATTATTACACCTTCTGTGTTGAGAAAAACAAGATCCTACCGTCACTTTTGTTTGCCCCGCTCACGTGCTATTCCGGCAACAAGAGTTCTATTAACAATAACAAAAGAATGGCCACTGCATCCGCAGGTGATGTGGCCATTTTCTTACCATGAGGCCGCCTTTTAATAAAAGTCTTTCCTCGCACTTCTATCAGAGCAAACGCGTATGAATTCAGGGACTGTACCTGTCCACACAACTCTTGATGGTCCCCAGTCGAAACGTCCAACAAATGTACATTTTGTTCTTTTTGAACGTGTGCCTGCACTTCATGTTACTCTTATTAACCACCGCATACAAGGAAAATGAACTTATGCATATCTATCTATCTATCTATCTATCTATCTATCTATCTATCTATCTATCTATCTATCTATCTATCTATCTATCTATCTATCTATCTATCTATCTATCTATCTATCTATCTATCTATCTATCTATCTATCTATCTATCTATCTATCTATCTATCTATCTATCTATCTATCTATCTATCTATCTATCTATCTATCTATCTATCTATCTATCTATCTATCTATTACAAAGATCACAGCAATATTATATCAGGAAAACGTACGTATGGGGAAACAAATTGATTTTCAGAACTATTAGGATACACGTTTGTTATTTTAGCAGATATTTCACAGCAGAGAACAAATAAAACATTGTCCAATATAGTTACTAGGTCATTTGTTAATGTTCCCATCTCCTACAGATTCAGGAAAGAACGAATTCTAAAAAGTATTGCTCCGGGAAATTGCGGATGCATTCGAAATGATAAAAAAGAAAGACAGGTACGTGAGATGCCCTTCTATTGCTCTGATTGGTGAGGAAGTGGTTTTCCTCGAATGTGCGTAGTTCTGATCTATGCATGATTTTTGGGGGGTGAAGCTCCTTAGGGTCTCGGCGTGTCGGCGTGCATCGTCGTCGTCGTCTGCTGTCGCGGCGTTCATCGTGATCTGCTGTCAATTTGCTTGAGCGCAGGAGAGGGCGCCACCACCTCAGCGCTCACCATGTGGCGAGAGAGAGCGGGTGGCGCGCGTTGACTATGGAAACGCTCTTTCTGTGGTGAACGCTGAACTACCTGCTCGCAAGGTACTAGAACGCGCCCTCGCCCGCGATAGGCAACGAAGACGCAGTCTGCTAGCGAGTTTATTGACTGAAAAAAAATCACAGCATATCCACGGAGTGAATGATGATGAGTGGGCGAAGCTGCGGAGGTTCATCGGTAAACCGTGAATCTTCCGTGAATTCTGCCCAGTGCATCATCACCGACGTGAGATCGGGCTCGTTTATACTAAAGGTTCGATGAGTTATGACGACTTGCAGCTCACTTTAATTTTACATGTACGCTGTGAATTTTCATTGTTTAGAAAACCATTGCTTTAGAAAACATCTGGCGTCTTTCGTTAAGCAGCTAGCGTCTTTTCGTTTCGCTTCAGAAACATCTGGCGTTCTTTCGTTTTGCTTTTAGAAAACATCTGGCGTCTTTCGTTGGTTTATTTCATCAATCAACGGCGTTTTCAACAAAATTTTTATTGTTTAATCACGCACAGGAGAAATCTCACCAGGCACAACCTTGGAGGTAAACAATGGCTGCTAATGGGAATGAGACACAGAAGAAGTCGGCTTTTAGCTAACACTTACACTTCTACTTCTACTAACGTTTCCTTCTGGAACATGCCAATGGCTGCTAATGGGGAATGAGAGACAGAAGAATTCGGCTTTTAGTTAACGCGCACGCTGCGAATTTTTTATTCTTCAACAACGCACAGGAAAAATCTTCCACAGGCACCACCTTGGAGGTCAAGATCTGGTACTAGCGTTACGACTGGTTACGCACTACTACGAGGGACGAACGGGTGCCGCCTTAAGGAGCTTCGCCCCTAAAAAACCGACTGCTCGCGCTGCACAACTGTTCACCGGCCACCCCTTATATATAGGCACTGGATCTTGACCTGCAATGTAGTGCCGGTGGGAGATTTCTCTTCTGCGTAGGTGAACAATAAAGATTCGCGGCGTGCACGTTAACCAAAGGCGGACTGCAGGTCTCTGTGTCTAATCTTTCTTCTGTCTCTCATTACCCATTAGCAGTGATTTTGCTGTGGGAAACACCGGCGCACACTGCATGCTTCGTCCCTCCATAGGTTTCACGTTAGTGGAGCTGAGACACCCTTTCCTACATGCTTCGCCTCTCCCCAGTTTTTTGCAGTGGTCGTTGGTTATCTTTGGGGGGCGTACGTTTTTGTTGTTGATCTTTCTTACTTATATATATCTTTGGCGTTTTTTTTTCTAATAAACATTCCGTTGTTAGACAGCGCCTGTGTCGTCGTTTCTTTTTCTCGTGTGTTCCGTTTGCGCTGATCGTAATGAAGTGCTGGTTCTACATTCATTCTTTACTCATGCATTTATTTATAATGCCCTCAGGGTCGAGTGGCATTTAAGAGCCAATTAAGTGGTAACAATAAATTGAGTATACACACCAATAGAGTGTCGTGAATTCAGGTAACGCAATTTATCTCCGGATCAAACAAACAACCCCAGGCAAATATTTTCTCCAAGTGGAACCACTTGAAGTGGATTATTGAACCTGGATTTGAAGTGGAACTACTTGACAAGTGGAACCACTTGTGAAGTGGTTCCACTTCAAATCCAGGTTCAAGTGGTTTCACTTCAAATCCAGGACCACCTGTCTAACATATCCACTTGCCAAGTGGTCACAGTGGCCACTTGAGCACTTCAGTGAAAACTGGAAACAGGAATTAGTTTTAATAATTTATTCATTTACAAGAGTGGTATTTTTCAAGCATTTAGTTTTCTTTCTTCTTGTCCCGCCTGATGTCCTGTATTTTCTGTGACAGAATTGTGGACAAATTTGTCCACTGTTTCTTTTACAGGAACACCCTTGCATGAGCCCCAATGTGTCACAGTGTCTGCAAAGAAGACAGCAATTAAAACAGCTATGGGAGACACATAATTATGCACAGCACAAATCTACCACAACCTTACCAATAATCAAAGCAACCTTCTCTGGGCTCAGCTGTTTCCGCACTACAGCAGTGGGATTATTATAATCCTTGGGGGCTAGCTTGCCCCCATAGCTTCGTTCAGCCAATCCTTCACGGCCCCATATGGCCTGGGCCATGTCCTTTACCACAAGGGAAGGTTTTTTGTGGCCCAATATTTTCTCGGCTTGATGGCTCCCTATAATTAGACCATTTTTCACATGATACTGCAAGTCAAAGCAAGCTGATTAGAAAAGAAATGAAGAGAACAGAGTGGTTCACTTACCTTGCCATCACCAATCTCCGTGAATGGAACGTGGGTGGCCTTTGAGTCAGCTGCCGATGAGAAATAATAAGTAAAGTTGAGAATTATATCAAAATAATAGCATTGACACAAGACATTCAAAGCATTTGAGCTTCTACCTGTGGGCAGTGGCCCTGTAGAAGGCTTGGATTGGCTGTGCAGGTTTCCCGTTGATGTGTCTACACACGCTGCCAGCGACGTTGCTGTGGGAGCTGGGTGCAATTGCTCAGCTTCAACTTCTCTGCGCTCAGTCGCCCCAAAATCTGTACACACAGTAGAGAAAAAGTACAAGCAAAACAATTTACTGTGGCTGTTATCAAGATGCAACTCTAATTCTTAATATCTAGTCAAAAGGCTGAAGGTTTAGCTTTTTGACCAGCAAGAAAGTTTCGTAACATTAACGTTCATGCAGGTGAGCATACTTTACCTGCAGGGGACTGCTGTGCTCTCTTGGGAGGCGGGACACTTTCGCGTGTCAGTCTTCCTTGAAGCTGCGGGGCACTTTCACTAGTCCGTGTCCCTTGAGGCTGCCGCACACTCGTCCCTTGTAGCATTTCTAGAACTGAAGAGATAGAAAAAAAATTGATAAAGATATGCCAGTAATACTATGAATCAATATAAGAGCACATAAAATAAGGTGTTGCACTATCAGCGTCGAATGAAAAGTGAACAGCGGAAAGCATTAGAAATAGTATAGTGCACGCCATCCAGTCATCACCGTCGACAGATGCGCAGTGCTCCCGTTTGGTAGCACTGTGCATCTCCATAGTGATGACAGGGCAGCACGCAATGTACCATTGCTAATGCTTCGCACGGTTCGCATTTCATTTGATGCCGATAGTACATGCCACAACAATCTGAGGAAAGCGTGCATGACCCATTTGACGTAATCGTCTTATCAGATGTACAGGGCTGGAAGAAAGCCACCACTTGTCTTAGCTTATGTGTCTTTATTTTTACGCTGAATTAATTATTTGTTGGAGTTTAACGTCCCAAAACCACCATATGATTATGAGGGACGCCGTAGTGGAGGGCTCGGGAAATTTAGACCACCTGGAGATCTTTAACGTGCAGCTAACTAAGCGCACAGGCCTCAAGCATTTTCGCCTCCATTGAAAATGCGGCCACCACGGCTGGGATTCGATTCCGCGACCTGCGGGTCAGCACCTGAGTGCCTTAGCCACTAGACCACGGTGGCGGGTTGCATTCTACGCCGAACAAAACCATGACAATGCAGTTTGTCGCGAATGATACCTACACTACTTAAATGCACAATTTCAGACGTGCAAAGAAAAGTGGTACCTATCTTTCAAATCATCAATACATCGCTGCACCCCATGGCAGAATGAATATTATATAACTCGGCCCAAGGTTTGCTGTACAAGCAAGGGCTCAGTTCCATAGCTAAATTTAAATGGCTATACTCAAGGAGAGTTATATCACTCTGTAGCTTTAACTGCAAACCGTAAAAGTTTCTGGGTGCACGGTTTGCAAAAAAAATTGAAAGGTTATATATATCAAAGTAAACAGAAGCTAAGAAGACACTCATTTGCTTGACACATTATCCAGTTAACATTGAGTTATCTTCCCCTGACATATATTTATACAGAAACACAGATTCACTTGCAGTTTGACACCAGCTAAACCTGTCCGGTAATGACCTTCGTGACTTCACATTTCACGATACTCTGTGGAAACTCAGGTAACACAAACCACTGAAACGTTTCAGATTCCACCAAAGCCGCCTTTGACAACAAATATATAGCAATCTAACAAACGACAGTGCACTTACTCATTGTAAGTTTGCAGTCCATACTGTCCAATCTTTGACTCATGGCAGCAACTGTCTGTCTCAGTTCATTGCGCTCTCTCAGTACTTTTTCGTCAGGCTCCTGCCAGGTATCTTTCTTGGATTTCTTCTTGTCGGTGATCTCGTACCTTTTTTAAGATGACTGTGCACAAAGAATAGTAAGGAGTTCAAAAGGAATGAATAAAATCGAGAAGTGTACATTTTAATGCTTACTTGAGACCCTCGGGCGGCTTTATTTTTTTCCAGCGCACTTGAGGCATGTTGACTCAGTATGTTGTCATAAGCAGCACTTTTGGATGCTGCCTGACTCTGTTTAAGCTTTTTGTGTGCCTGCAGAAAGAAATGAAAACAAATAAGCAATGTTCGACTGAAACATGGCAAAAGTTTAGAGCACTTAGTGTAGTACCTATTTTGCAGTCACCGTGATGTTTGCTGCTGGCTGCTGCAAGTCGAGGTCGATGAGTTCTTCATGCTCAATGTCTGAAGCATTTATCACAGGGCGCGGAAGACGCTTGTTGCTTCTTTGCTTATGCAACTCTTCTTCCGAGTCTGTTATGCACAAATATAAAGCCAAAATGCGTCACTATTAGTTTGGAAAAGCTGCAGCTGCTGTTCAACATGTGCACACACACACACACACACACACACACACACACACACACACACACACACATACACCCAAAGAAAGATAAGAGTAAAATGGGCGGCTTTGTGTCCCACAACAATAATCGTCATCTTGCGTTATTTTGCTTGCATTATCGCCGCGCGCCCGGTACTCTATGGTCACGAACGACACGCGTTATCAGCGTGACGTATAGCGTTCTTGATAAGAAAGTGGGCAGCGCCGCGTTTTCAAGAAAGGCAGCTCAAGCAAGCCAGATGACGATTATTGTTGTGGGTTAAAAAGACACCCTTTTTACTTTTTTAGAGTGTGTGTTTAACAGTTCTGCCCCACTGAAAAAAAGCAACTTTGTTCAGCATAAGTATTAAATTTAACATAAGGGCAACAAGCCAGAGTTATAAGTATTGACATTTCTGCATGGTATATTATGGTTAATACCATATGCGGCCGGCAAAAGCTGTTCAGCAAGCAACATAATTTGTTTTAGCTACGATGACTCCAACATTAATCCCACAAGCATACAAGCATAACAATAACGAATAGCGTTATTTGTAGGTCACACGACTATAAGCACGTGGGAGCATATGCTCCTTGATCGCTCATGCGATATATCGTACGTGTCAGCAATACTGCTGGCGGGCACGGGCTGCGGCCAGAGACCGATGTGATATGTGTGATGCGTTTGGCATGACGCTACTTATGGTGTCAAATCGCAATAAATTGCTAGATTCATTTACTTACCTGCCAGCAGCAGATTTCGACAGGTGTAGGATCCTGTTCTCTCCGGGTCTTCGTCGATCCAGAGTGTCGTATAAACTTTAGTTTTGTTGAAGTCGTCCTTGTTTGCCGGGTGGAAGTCCTTGATGTTGTGAACCGGCACTACGTACTCTTTCTTGTCGAAGCTGTTCAAAAAGCGGACTAATGCGTACATATTGTTCACACCGTGTTATGGCCGTGCACCACGAGAAAAACGTGCCTGACTAACCACAAAAGTCATTAACATGCTTCCGTGGTTCGACAATGGCTTGGCTAGAAATGACGACAATGGCTTGGCCGCTAGAAAACGTATCGTACGTCAAAATATAAATTGCCATTATTTTACTAAAACAAACAGAACACATAAAACAATTTTTCGCAAGCATCTAATAATAACTAATTTGGTATTGAAAAAGCCAGTCTCTACTGTCTGTACAGTCAAGCCAAGGTCAAGCCGTGCCAAGCCACGCCATGGAGCATGTGAATGTCGGACGTCCCTTTTTCACACGTGCGTAGACATCGTTAAGAACGTTTGATTGCCGCGTTGACTGTTTTGTTATTTGTTCTTCATTTGGACGTCTTTGGACCGCTGAAGCGTGTTCATCAACAAGAAGAGGCAAGCTGTGACAGGCGTGATGAACACGAGTAAAAAGAACCGCAAGCGATATTTGGAGCCCGAAGCATGGAATGAGCGTTTGCCGAAATCGACGCAATATGAAGTAAGAAAGAATGCTCCCGCGCGTTCAGCACAGCCTGCTACGGACGTCGGTTGAGAACATGTGGTCACAAGGGCTTCTGAATCCTCGGACGACGATGAAGCTTCCGTGTCAGCCGAGGACATTGGACCAGAAGACTACATCGTAGGAGATGAGTCGGCTGGCGACTGCGACACCGACGATGAATTATCAGATCAACTCTCGAATGCGACGGAGCCGTCTGATGGTCTCCCAAACTCCAACTTCTTTCGATTGGAGTTTGCGCGCCCGCTTGGCAACGCAAACACCTTGTCTGTTGGAGATGCCCTTGTGCTTGTAATGGACTTCGCCATTAAGCATGGTCTGCCATGGACTGCTATAGAAGACCTGCTAAAATGATGTAATAATATTTTAGGAACGAATGTGCTGCCAGACAGCAAATGCCTGTTCAGAAAGTTCACTGCAACCTCACCAGAAGATATGAAGTTCTACTTTTACTGCCCGTTTTGTAATCGGCTGCTGGCCAAGACGGGTGGTAGCTTATGTGAACGCAACACTGTGTCTGGTATGTGCTGTGGAAAGGGCTACACCGGCCGGAAGTTGACAGCAGATGGCTCCTTTTTTGTTGGCTTGCCATTAAAAAAGCAAATTGCATCCGTGCTCGCAGATGCTAGTTTGAGAGAAGACCTCTACAAATCTTTAAATGAAAGAAAAGACACAGAAAACGCTCGTGTGTCAGATGTGACGGATGGTGTTTTTTACCTGAACTAGCGAAAGAAGCTTGGCTGCAAGAAAAATGACATCACGTTAACTGTCAGTGCAGATGGAAGCCCTGTGTTTAAATCGACTAACTACTCCATTTGGCCTGTACATCTGACTGTGAATGAGCTGTCACCGCACAGACCAACGTTACTAGAACAAACTCAGTTTAAAAGCTCCGCCGGAGAGGCGGTCCGCGTGGCGGTCGTGAGAACTAGTGGCGCTGCAGTCACCTCTAGCTCCCGCGGCTGGCGCTTGTTGTGATCGGCGCCGCCGATGTACGAGCGCACGTGGGTTGCAGCGTCGTCTGCGCTTTGTTAGCTCGTCATTTTTGCGACAGTTCTTGACCAGGCTTAGCGTCTTGTACGAAGACACGTGCATGATGTACGAAGCGTAACGAGGGCGAACAGATTCACAGTGCGGTATGCCGACTTGCTTTGCACATGGCTGCAAGAGCGGCTACCGCAACGACGACTCCGCTTCACGACACTTCTTCGGACCTGCAAAAGACCCTACGCCATTCAAGCTTTGCATCGCAAAGATAGAAAGCTTACTGCGAAATGCAAGGTCTGTGACGTTCATTTTGAGAGTGACGACATTGTAAAGCACTATCGTCGTGTCATTGCGGGACAAGAAGTTTTGATCCCACGTGGAAAGTGGGAACTCGCGCCAGGTGCCGTGTCGCGCTTGTTCCCAGCACTTCCACCCCACATTTCAAAGCCAAAATGTTCGAGGTTTAGGCGCAAATCCCCCCCCCCCCCAAAAAAAAAAAAAAGCACGGCGTCCCGCGAAAGCCCAGTGCCCAATTTGGAGGAGCCGCCAGAAATAGAACAGCAAAACGAAAGGCAGGCGATTGCATATATACGCTACCGAGAATGAGAGTTGCATCACACTGACATTCGATCAGTAGTCAGCTGTCGCTATGCCTTCAAAGCAGTGGATTTTCGAGAGATTTTACGACGAGGTATTGAACAAGATGTGCGGAATATTTTACACTCGCCGTCTCGGGAACGGGCTGCTCAGCGCAAAAATTTGACACGGTACACATAAAGAAGACGAGGACCAGCGGTGGTCCTCGTCTTTTCTATGTGTACCGTGTCAAATTTTTTGTGCTGAGCAGTTTAATAATGGAATACCAACTAGCCCAATCCCACACGTTGCTTCTGGAAGGGAGACTTTCTTGTGAAAAAGATAATTGTAGTTGACGAGCAGTTTAACTGCGTAGTGAACGGCTACAGCACGAAACGCAAACGGCCGTCGTACAGTGTAAAGTGCTGCGGCCATGGAACATCTGCTCGGTGAAGTTGAAAAACTGAAGTTGAATACTGACGACTCTTCTAGCGACAGAGTACGCGCGAATAACTGCTCGGTGCTCACATCACGGCAGATCTGTTCGAATTGTTTAAGGCAGCGTAGAAGGATGCGACGTAGAAAGATGAGACACCAAAATACAACTATCCGCTGAAAAAATTGCTCAGAGAAGACATCTATTTGATGTAATCGCACACTGAGATTTCATTTACCGAGTTCTCGTAAAATTTTCCGATTTTGGGTCAGTATCCCTTTCTCCGTCGCGAAAACGTGTCTTGTAAACATTGCAAAGCATTGGTGATGTTTTTCGAGAAAGTATTTTTCAATAAATTGTAGAAACATGAGTACTGTTTTTCTAGAACGTTTTTGTATCTCGAGTAAGTACGCTTCTTTGTGCACTATAAAGGCTTTTACAAATGTGTTGGGTTGTTCTTGGTCTAGATAAGACGGCAGCGGCTAAAATTGTGGTAGTAATTATAAAAATTACCCTGAAAACCCTCAATCGCTTAGAAACACCTATGCTTGGAAGTTAAGTGCAATGTAGACAGCTCAAATGTTGTCACAGGGCCGTGACGTCGACGAAGCCAGCAGTCAGCAGGTCCGAGATGAAACTCTTTATTTGGCCGAACTTGTGGCCGGGAAACTGAAAGTCAAACTACAGCAATACACTGATAGCGGCGAACAGAGCGTCGACCGTCGATTAACTGACAAGTAGTCAAGCGCGTCGGCTTTTATACAGGCGCTATCGAACATTCCAGCAATCTCTCGACAAAGTTGGAACATTCGCGTGCAGCGCGCAATCTTACCAAAACAATCTATTACAATCGCGAAGCTTCTCGAACACTGCTTCGCGGACAGCGCCGAGCGTTGATAACCGTCCTTGCTGGTCAAACCCGAATACATCAAAATAAAACAAGAAGTGGGCGTGGCAATATAGACCGAACATCGATTCTTAGCCAATCAATGAACAACGCACGTGGGCCAATGCATACAGACGACCTTATGCATATCCACCTAAGTATCCACCTAACTAGTACAATAAAAAAGTTGCCGCGCAGTCGGCGCAGTTGCCGCGAGCAACTGCGCGGCGCACCACAGCGTTATGCCGTGGCAGCAGACGACGCGCCGATAGTGGCGCAAGACGGAACTGCAGCGCCGCTAGTTCTCGCGACCGCCGTTCGGACCACCCTCCTCCGCTGGCGGAGATACGGAGCTTTGAAACTGAGTTTGTTCTAGTAACGTTGGCACAGACAGTGGAGCAACATCATTTGTGCGCTCTTGTGGTATGGTACCAAACATCCATACATGACATTGGTCCTCGAGGCATTCAGACAACAAATGGAAGAACTATCTGCTCAAGGAATCTGCTGGAATGTGAATGGTCGACAAGTGCATTCAAAGGTCTGTTGTGTCACCTTAAAGTATTGAAACGATTCAGTCTTGTTACTCAGTTACATAGATGTAATGCTAGAAATGCAAATGACAGCCTTCTCGAACTTTCTAGGTGTACTGCATAACTGCTGTTGCTGATGCACCAGCCCGGGCTTCCATGCAGAACGTCCTACAGTTCAATGGCTACTATGGCTGTTCCTGGTGCCTACATCCTGGAGAATTCATTGAAGGTACAATAATATCACACTTCTTTGCAGGTTATGTGGGTTTATGTGTATCGCCTGTTATTTGTGTTCTGCCAAAGCTATATAAGTCTCGTCTTAACTTGTGCAGGATGTGTGAAGTACCCTGTGGGTTCAACTTTTGAAGACAGGACTGCAGCTAGCATGTTGGCTGACATGCAAATGGCAGCGAAAATGAAGCGCTCTATCCAAGGGGTGAAGGGGCCGTCACCTCTCCTCAAGTTCCTGGATTTGACATTGTCTGGAGCTTTCGCCCCGATTACATGCATGCTGTGTTGCTTGGAGTTGTGCGTCAAGTCACAGAACTGTGGTTTTCAGACACGGGAAGGGCATGCTATATTGGGTCTCCTCGGGCATTAAGGGAAGCAGATGAGCGTCTCCTAAGCCAGAGACCTCCTATGTGCTTTAATAGAACACCGAGATCTCTTAAGCTTCGAAAGTATTGGAAGGCATCTGAGTGGGAGTCTTGGCTCCTCCTCTACAGCCTCCCATGTCTGAAAGGCATCCTGTCAGCTCAGTTTCTGGAGCACTTTGCTCTCCTGGTGTCTTCAGTGTATACCTTGTTAAAGAGTCATGTGACATCACAGGAAATTGATGACTGTGCATTAGAAATAACAAGGTTTGTTGTCATGGCCGAATGTAATTATGGGAAAGCACAGATGACTTCTAGTATGCACGCACTGCTGCATTTGCCAAAGAGTGTGCTATTGCATGGACCACTTTGGGCTATCTCATGCTTCGAATTCGAAAGCAACATGGGCAACCTAGTGAGACTCGTGTCATCATCAAATGGTATCCCTTTTCAAATCTTGTCGCGAATTCTTCTGATGAGCAATTTTAATCAGCTTCTATCTATGGCATCGGAGGAAGTTAAGGAACTTTGTATGCACACACGAAAAAAGGAGCACATGGGAGTAAAACTTCTTGGAAGACCCCAAGTGCCTTCACATGACTTAATGGAATTTGTAAACGGCAACATCCCTGGTGTGGAAAGGATTGAAGAGTGTAGCCGCGTCTGTGTGAATGGAAGCATCATGTACAGTGAAAACTACAATCCAGGGTTAAGAAAAAGGGACTCAACCGCTGTGAAATTAGGAGATGACTGTGTGAAAATGGAGAACATAGTCAATGTTTGTAAGGTCAATGGAAGCTCTGACATTTTCATCGTATGTCACATCTACCAAGTGAAGAGTTTTGAAGGAGTAAGCCACTTAAAGGTAGCACATAAATGCAATTCAAAAGCTATTCATCGAGTTTCAAGGTCTCTTCGTCCATGCATATATCTTAATTTGAATGGGACAAAGTTTTTTGCGGAGTTGTGCAACCGCTACGGATCATTTTAGTCAAACAGTCATGATTCTCATACTATCTTATGTTCCTCCCAATCATCTAAATTTTATCCCTGTTACTTTCGCTGCTTATTCTGTAGAGTCCACATTTTCTCACTGTTCACTGTTAGCTCACTGTTAGTTAGTCTTTCCTAAACGTCTTTTTCAGCTGTTTTGATGCTGTCAACTTCTTTGACAGCTGCCTCTACGTCATTCGAGTTGTAGTTCCTTACACCACTGACTGCCTTTTTATTGATCAACCTTGTTAGCTCAGCCAGTGTTCTTTCAGATATTAAGTCGGCCATCGTCACGTGCTTCTCCTTGTTTATTCATTCATTTGTGGTTTTGGAGTTTTTGCCTCTTCCCTTGGTGCCTTACCTCCAACTTCAAGTGCTGCTTCAGAAACCAGTCTAGTTACAGTTTTATTCATTCCCTCTATGTTGATATTTTCTTGTTTTAAAGCACTGTATTTTTAACTAAGTATTGTATTTTACCTAATCTCTATTTTTACTCTTACTATATTAAGGTTGGCCTGTTTTCTTGTGATTATTTTTTATTTTATTTATTTTATTGTGAATATTTATGGCCACTTGCTTAGCCTAAAGTGGTACATTTGCTTGATGTGACAGTCTGAATTTCTGAGAAACCTCATTTTGGCAATTTTGTCAGAATGTGTAGCACAATCTCAGAACACATCCTCTGTTAAATCCACTTTTCTTTCTTCACATTTACATTACAACTACTTCTAATAATATCCCCTATACTTTCCTTGGCATGATTGTCTGTTAGATCTCATTAATATTGTTTGTAACAAAGAAAACAAGCCCTTAAATGTACACTTATTTCCTCTATTAAAGGTCACTTATGCGTAGACATAAGTTCAACTGTTTATTATTTTGCTTGGTTGAGTTTATACGAGGCTTAACGCTTCATAAGTACCATTTTCACATATACTTATGCCATTACTTGTGTAAATTGTGTATGTATTTATCTATTTGTGTCTGTTCCTTTTGTACCAAATAAATTTTTTTAAGTACAGCAATGTGTAAACAGTTATTGCGAGTGCATGTAGCATATGTTTGATGTAACAGAACTTGTGCATGTTTAACTTGTTCTGTAAAGCTTGATTACAGAAGCATGACTGAACCAAATACTAAACCGCTTGGCAGCAAGTTGAACCTGTCATGGTCCAAGTGGTACCGTCTTAATATCCACTTGAAAACCAATGAGACATATCACTTAATAGAAGCTGCTTCATAGCAAGTGAAACTTGAATGCATGAGCGACCACTTCAGTATATTTACACTATAAGAAGCAAGCAAGCAGGACTACTTGTGAGACAACTTTATGGCAAGGGGAACCTGTTGTGTCCCACTTCAAAGCAAGAGGGACCACTTGGAGACCACTTGGCAGCAAGAGTACCCTGTTAATGGGTTCCACTTGCTCTGAAGTGGCACCACTTGGCAGCAAGTGAGACCACTTGAGAGACCACTTAGCAGCAACTGGAACCATTTGAGAGACCACTTGGCAGCAAGTGGTACACTTTAGAGACCACTTGACAGCAAGTGGAACCACTTTAAAGACCACTGGAACCACTTTGGAGACCACTTCGCAGCAAATGGAACCACTTGAAATCCCACTTCAAATTTTCACCTGGGACTGTATTTAATTGACGGGAGAAACGAAATAAAATAGACAAACAAACGCACTAAGCAAAAGTAACAAATTATTTGTTTCGCAGAAAAGCTTGCTGTCAGTTATGTTTGCCACACTTTGGGGTAGGTGGTTCCAGTCCTGAGATGTACGGGGAATAAACGTCTGAAAGAAAGACAGTGTAAAACGATGCAATGCCTACCTTTTGACGATTATGAACACTGTTTCCATTTGTACAGCTGTCGGAGTATAAGGTCATCATGAAGTGCTGGAAGGTAGAAAATTTTATTAAATAGAGCAAGACGGGCGACTTTGCATCGGTTAGCCAATTGAATAAGTTATAGGTTATTCTTCATTGAGATTATACCCGCCCTACGGTTATAGTTAGAAAGAATGAATTCATCAAAGTTATTTTGTACTAGCTCAAGTGCGGTAATAAGGTTAGCATTACTAGCACTCCATACTGCAGACGCGTACTCAAGTTTATAGCGTATAAGCGACTTCTAATGCAGTAATTTTTAGTTGTTCTCACAGTGCATGCAAATGTAGTCTAGTTCTAGAAGGTAGTTGTAGCCATTGATACCTGCGTTACAGTTATATACTTGGTGCGATAGGCTCAGCCTTAGCTCCTCTCTACGTAACGCAGAAGGTACCACCCTTATGTCGGCTTCTTTTCGGAAATGCTGAAGTAGGGGCTGTAATTTTTGCAAACAAACCTTGCTGCTTTATTCTGAAGTTTTTCAAGCCTATTACTGTGGTATTATTGATACATGGATGTATGGATGGAAGAACCTAATTGAGGTCCATTCGGTGGCCCTAATTTCCTAGCCCGAAGCGGGCCGCTCGCACGCTTGTACTTTAAGGCCTAGCCTTTGCGGCCCAGCTTCCCGGGCCCGTTGGACTGCCCATAGCTGTTCCTCTGATGTAAGACTACGGAGACCTGCGTCCCGCCTCTGTTCAGTGTTGTCCTTGTCGCTGCGTAACGCGGAGAAACGCCAGAGTAGGGTAAGATCTATGGTGTTGCTGCATTTATCGCATGTTGTAGGAGCAGAGAGCCCCGGATAAATCTTGTTGATTATTCGCGGGTTCGGATAGGTTGTTGTTTATGAGAGCCTTAGCGTAATGGCCTGACCTCTATTTAGTTTAGTGTGCGCAAGGGGGAAGACCCTGCGTCCTAGGTAGAAGTGCTTGGTCAACGCGTTGTAAGAGAGGAGGGGGTCCCTGCAATCTCGAACCTCCGCACCTTCTTGACTTGTAGCTACATGGTTCGCAAGCCTTGTTGCTGCATTGTGGGCGGATTCGTTGAAGTTCACCGGGTAAGTCTTTATTTGTCCCGTATGAACAGGAAACCAAATGACCGTGTGAGGTTTGACTACCTTTCCCTCAAAAATTGCTAGGCCCTATCTGGAGATGACTCCTGTGGCTAATGCTCGCTCGAATGGCTGCCCTGTAATAGCTGCGGTTGTTCAATCTCTGTGGGTCTAAAAGCGCCAATCACATGCCCACTTAATTACCAGTATCTGATTCAATCGTGCATGTAGAAGCCGAGTAGAAGACCGTTCAGAATTACTTAATAGAAGTACCTTCTTACATATGAGTCAGATAAGTACCGACGAGTGCAGCCGGCAGCTTTCGGCGAGCTTGTGTCGGAGAGTGCATCGATGGTCATCGCTCCTTGTGCGGACATCGTGATTCATCTAAATTAACCGATGCCCAAACTGTACTCTACAGTCATTCCTACACGTCGGAATTGCGTATACTTAAACGAAGAAACGCCGATGGCATTTAGATGGACTCGGCCGGTACGCTAGGCCTAACGCTCGCTGGAGTCGCACTGGAACTGATCTCGGCGCAGGTGAGTGGCGATGTTTGAAGCTTCTGCATTTTTTAGCTTCGGAAGCTTCCTAATCTAAAGTGCAGCTGAAGTAAGTGGAAGTTGAAGAATTGGGCGAGATGCTTTTCCGGTGTGGCTATATCGAACGACGGCTGTTTTTCTGGCCTCCGTCGGGAGGGGTCAGAGCTCATTTTGTTCTTGCCAACTTCGCGGCAATGTAACAATTTGTTGTTTCTGTTCAAACCGACGCCTCCGGACTGATAAACACTGCATGATGGAGTCATTACAGCAACACATCACGGGCGAAAAACTGATATATGTGCGGCAAATGCACAAAAGTTGCATTCGTAACTGCTACATGCTCCGCAAGAATTAAGGACGTAATTAACGCTGCATGAATAAAAAAGCGCCCTAGAAGCAAAATGATCAGCGTTAGCTGCTTTGAATTTTAACATATTTTTCTTCTGATTCGATAGGGAAACATTGAAAATTACAATGAGTGCAGCTAACTCCAGCTTTGATCTTTTATTTTTTCCTTACTTTGCGTTAATTCTCATCATTCTCACGAAGACGTCTGCGTTGTCAAGGAGGTTTTGCCCTTACCGGGCCCCCTCCGAGAAGAAGCGACAGGAGGAAGGACCCGATTCCGGGATTTCGGCCACGCTCTAGCCATACAAGCGACCAGGTGAGACATCTGGTCCATCTCACACACCGCCAGAACAACCCGACCAACGAGCGGACGAACGCAACTGTGGCGAGACCAAAGAACCTGCAACTGATGACGCATCCACGATAGTGGGACTGGACGGGAAGCTAGGCGACTGGTCTGACATTGACGAAGACAACTTCAAGATGGTAAGCCACCGCAGAAACAAAACTGTGGGCGTTCCGGTGATTATATCACCTGTAGAGAGCGGAAAAGTCTCGAGACAGGTGAAGCCTATTGCATTGCATTCTGATTTGAAATTAGTCATTGAGGCAGAGCCAGTTCCGAGTTCCTTCACCGCGCAAGTTTGGCTACTGCTTAACGTGGCCGCTGAAGAACAAGTCAATGCGCTTTTCAGGTGTGACAAGATGCGCGGTATAACAGTTACCGCTCGACTTCCTAATGCCTACCTGCAAAACACCTGCTTGATCACAGGTGTTCCGAAGTGGTACACAGATACAGATCTTCTCACATACACGAAACCCCAAGGTGTTATTCATGTCAGGAGGATTGTTCGTAGAGAGGTGTCTTCTACGACTGAGTGGAAAGTTAGACCCACGGACGCGGTGCTACGTGCTTTTTCCCCAAATATTGAGCGACCACCCACCATAACTCTTAGTTTCACTGGACATGAAACCGCTGAATACACGGAGCCACCACCGATGTGCTTTAAATGCCAGCGTTTTGGTCATGTGGCGAAATTCTGCAAAGGAGAGCTGCAATGCAAACGGTGTAGAGGTCCACATGACTTCAAAACTTGCAAGGCGGACATCAAATGGTCGAACTGTAGTAGTGACCATCCCGCAAGTTACAGTGGATGCCCATTCCGAGTGAGCGCGCTTCGTAGACAAAAAGCCTTTCTTACGGGGCCTAAACCAACTACTGCCGCGTCAACTGCTCCAAAACACGAGGACTTTCCTCTTTTGATGAGAGACAAAATAACAACTGTGCAAAAAAATGTACGCGACGTGCAACCGAAAATATGCTCCCTGCAAAAACAAGGCCACGCGAGCCAAGCAAAACTTACAGCTAGACCGCCTGAGACAACTCACGACATTTCTACACGAGCTTCCGATGCTGGAGTACTGAGACAAGAATATGAGCAGAACACAGTGGGAAATTAGGAAAATGTCCAAGACACTGCGGAGGTAGTCCGTGTTCTATTTGTCGCTTTACGTTCTCACATAGCGACAATGCCACTAAGCACCGTGAAGACCATGCTGCAGGCCGTACTGGCGCTAGAATCTGTACTGCTCGGTTGTTTCGTGAAAACGTAGTAGGATGCCGAAGGCAAAGCCTCAGTGTATGTTCAATCGCCGAAAAGTGTCTTCCATAATGCAATGGAATTGTGCTGGTATCGTTTCTCGCATAGATGAAGTGAACTTGTTTTTGAGAGAATATCAAATCCCGATCTTGGCTCTGTCGAAGGCCGGGTTACCGAGTCAACGATCGATCACTGGATACATCACCCACAGGAACCCTACTGTAACGTCTTTCCCAAATGGAAGTGCCGCAGTGTATATTCGAAGAGAGATAGTACACGTGGCACTAAATGTGGCCGACTTGTGCCCAGATGTCATAGAAGTTTTTAGGAGACCTGTGCCATCGTTGTCCGGCTCCGCGCATCATTTGTGGTGATTTCACTGCTCATCACACATCGCGGGGTCCCAAGAGTTCCGATGCGTGTGGACGTTCTCTGGAAAGTGCTATTGATAAGCTAGATCTATGCACTGCGAATGATGGCAATGTAACGTCCTTTATTTAGACCCTCAGCGTCTACAATTAATATTGATCTGACTTTGCATTCAAGTGATGCTCAACTGACGTGTTGTACAGCTTCAGACAGAATGGGAAGTGGTCATTTCCCAACATTCATTAATGTTGCTGGCTACCATTTCACTGTAGCTAAATGCAGGGATCGCTCATCGCTGAATGTAGCTAAATGCAGGGAACTGACTGGGATCGCTACCGGGAGCATCTAGATCACCGATCATGGAGCATATTTCAGGATATGTTAGAGAGCAAGGTGGCGCAACCGCCATACTTAAGCTACGGGCACGTTTTCCAGCCCTGTACAGCAACCTTAGTAATTTGCGTGCTGCTAGAAGGGCAGAGAAAAAACTCATGCGATCGAGTGGCGAACTAGCTCTCAAGACTCACTTTAATTAACAGACTTATTGCAGCAATACGGCGACACACCAAAAGGCTTCTGAGGAAACAATGGGCAACGTTTTGTGAGAGTTTAAGCGTATTTACTCCACTGTCAAGGATCTGGCGAGTAGTAAATAGTGTCGGAAGCACGCCCCTGTGTTTGAGATGCTTTATTGTCATTGCCCAATTCAAGGATGTGTCCATGTAATCTCTAGCTGAGGAATTTTCTTATGCACGGCGCTGCGTGATTGCGAGAATCTCAGCACAGAGGACGCCTGGAGGACGGCAACCACCAGCTCGGACCGGGAGGTCCAAATCCGGGCTGTCCAGAGGGCCCGCAATTTGGCGGAGGGGCTCGCTCTTCCTGTCCCCACGTGGGTGCGGCCCGCAGCCGACCCTCCCTCTTGAGGGGAATCGGCTCCTCAGGACAATTTATAAATAAAGTTCATTGACTGACTGACCTTCTTCACTTGCGCCTCATCCAGCATCTGCAATCGACGTGCCTTTTACTTTACGGGAACTGACGTCAGCCATAAGCTCTCTCCGTCGACGCTGCGCTCCTGGGCCTGATGGAATTACGAATCAAATGATTTCAAGTTTCCCAGCACAAGTCAGAAGTAGCCTTCTGATGCACTTCAACTATGTGTCGTAGTCGGGCTACATTCCTCAAACATGAAGAATGGCCTTAGTCGTACCGGCGCTGAAGCCAGGTTAAGACAGGACAGAGCTGGCATCATATCGACCAGTATTACTAACTTCGCGCGTAACGAAGCCGATGGAGAAGCTTGCCTGTTTTCGGCTGGCATGGTGGATTGAGAATCACAAGGCTTTTTAAGAATGCATGCCTAGAATTCGGCAAAGATTGAATGCACCAGACAACATCTTAGACTTCGTAAGCCACATAGAACACCAATCAGCATACGGCTTTTCAACGCTGACAATATTTCTGGACCTTTCAAAAGCGTACGACTACGAAATATTTCTGGACCTTTCAAAAGCGTACGACTATCGGTAAATTGACTATCGATAGCATCGATAGTTTCTGTTAAACTATCGATAGTGTAAACAAACTATCGATGGTACTACTATCGACAGACTATCGATAGTGCAACCAGTAGTACCATCATTAATATTACTAGCGATATTAGTGTCACGCGTGTTTATTGCTTTGTTTTGACGTGTTCAGGTTTCACCCGCAAAGACTGTTAGCAACCTTTGAGGCAGACCGTGCCGTAATGTTTAAGAAGCTTCACGATTGTTTGAGATCCTTCTCTTAAGATTATGCGCCGGGTGCGAACAGTCCAGTTTATTCGAGAGCTTACGCAAGCTCCAGCAATAACGCTGGAAGGTTCGATGACTGATGTATAAAAGACGACGCGTTTCACCAATGATCACATTACTCGACGGCTGACGACTGTTCTCGCCGCTATCAGTGTGCATCGTGTATCGCTTGCACTTTGAGTTTTCATTTCCTGGGCACAAGTTCACCCAAATAAAGAGCTCCGTATATCACAGTCTTGCTGCAGCCTTCTTCACGGTCACAACCACGTCACAATACTATCGATGGTGGTGTTAATAATGATGCTTTTGCTGGCCGACCATATTGCCTAAGTATTTGCAATACCTACTTCAGCTTGGCTTAATTTATGAGCAGTTTTTGGCGAGAGAAATAATTATTTCCGCAATGAAAATGGCGGAATATGCCCATCAATAAATTTATATCCAAAAGCAACCAGTTACACCTTACAATTAACAAACATAGTTCTTGATACTTTTTTTCTGTTTTGAAATCATAAAAAGCAATATAAATTTGAAGCCGCGCAGTTCCTCCGCAACTAACGGCTTCCTTGCCGCTACAGCTGAACAGTTCGACTTTATGATCATGTGTCAGCAAATTACTGTGGTGAAGAACACAAGCATGTCAACTTTCTTGCCCTTCAGCCGGCTCCTCCGGCCCCACTATGTACTACGCGTGCGGGGAACCAAGTTTATTCTGCAATGAGTTCGCGCTGTTGACATTATGTTATCGATAGTACACCATCGAATTTACTATCGATAGCGCTATCGATACTATTTTTTACCATACACAGATCGATAGTGACTCATCCATCGATAGTTCTGCATCACTAATTTCCAGGGTGCGATAATTTGTCGTCTTGTGGCTATAGGAATAATAGGGCATCTTTTACGCTTTGTTCAGCGCTCGATGCAAGTGAAGTTGCAAACAGTGCTGAGTAGCTCAAGCAAAATCACCAGAGGCGTGCCACAGGGCAGTGCTCTGTCTCTAATGTTGTTCAATGTCGCCATGGCTTCTTTACCTGGTACCCTGAGGAAGTCAGAAAGGTAGTTCAAATATCAATTAACGCCGACGTAATATGCATCTGGCTGTCTGGATGTCAGCATAAGCAATTGGGAATGATTGGCGAAAGGTTTGTACTCTCCGCGCAGACCCACCTCGCATCTATTGGACTAACAATATCAGCACAGAAGTCTCGGTTTATGCTATTCCTCGGTATGCGAAGACGAGAAACAAGTATGAAGACATCACTTGCAAATGCACCAATTCAGCAAGCTAAATAGATTAGATTCCTTGGGGTCACACTAGGCTCCAGAATGAAATGGCGATGTGCAGTATACAAGGCAATCTTAGTCCTTTTACCGCGTGTAACATCTTTCGAAGGACGGCTGGAACAAGCTGGGGACACCATCCACTATCAATGACAAGGTTCCACACGGCAATAATTGTCAATCGTGTACTCTTCTAATTGCCTCTGATATCTTCATGTGAGTCTGCGGCGATCATAAAGGTGCTTCATGAATCTCGGCTTCCAACGCTACGTCTTCTCGCCTCTCAACGAGTGCTGGCACAGCTTTGCCAACTTTGTGAATCGAGCCCAGGACGAGCACTCCTCAGTCGCCTTCGGTGACGTATGGAATCGCGAGCTTTCGTGGGTCTCAACACTCTTCGCCATCTTGGCCTGGGATTCCTCAAACACAGACAACTCCGACAAGACCCACCTTGGTCACATGAAAATGTCGACTGCCAGCTGACCATTCCTCGGAAGCACGGCAAGCCATCCCCATCCACAGCAGCAGCACGTTATTTTGTGCTGGAATACATTGAAGAAAAGTACAACGACCATTTAACTCTTCACTGACGGATCGGTTAACATAGAGCGCGGAGCAAGCGCCGCAGTGTTTGTGATTCCGTTCCTCAAGGTGTCCTGGGCAGCGCGACTCGACTGCGTTGTTTCGTCGAAAGCATCTGAAAACATGGCAACTCAGGCGGCCCTAAATGAACTGAAGTTATGTGGGAGCAACAGGTCGTGTTACCTTCGGACAGTAAGTCTCCTCTGCGACTGTTAAAACACGGGTTGGTTTTGGAGAAGTGCACTCAATGATCACTGCATATTCTTAAAGACCTGAACAGCGTTGGACTAAAGGTAATGTTTCAATGGATTCTATCGCATGTTGCTATAGCGGGTAATGAGGAGGCTGACAGACTTGCCCGGAGTGCTTTGGAATTTAGGCCAGCGAAGAAGGCTCCTAGAGACCATCAACGCCTTTTAAGAGAAGCTGCCAACAGGCACTTCTATTGTTGATGGTTGACACCTCACCAGTCTTGTGTGACAAAAGGGGTAACCAGAGAAGAGGCCCTTCTGCTATATCGCATTCGGACGGGGTCAGCGCGTACACACGCATAGCTCCACAAGATCAAACTCTTGTAGAGGAATTGATTTCCTGGCTAAATTAAACTGATTACTGTTTATTACTAAGTATACATGCCTGAGTTGTACGAGGCCCCACGAGCGCGTCTCGTCCCCCGGGAGCGTCCGCTGTTCTCATCCTGTGTCCCCGGGTGTAATTCGAGACGATATTTACATTGACCGCGCCCTCCGGCGGTGCACCAGGGTTGCTCGTGGTTGCCAGACATTGGCAGGTAAACCGAAACCGAAACTGTTCCTACACCATTCCCCCTCCTCGTATAGGAAGAGGCCCGCATATTACACGAGTATGTCGGCGGCAGAAGAAGCATGTCAATTATGTCCCAAATCGCATAGGTTGACGTACAGTTCTTCCGGAACGTGTGGTGCAGGGATGGCTGATTCTCGAATGTGGCTCAGTGGCGGTGTCGTTCAGCGGTTGCTCCATGTGCGCCGGTTTTAGTCGCTCCACGGAGATGACATCGGATCGTCCACGAATTTCAATGGTGAAAGTTTTCGGGCTGCGACGAAGTACTCTGAATGGGCCGTCGTATGGTGGCTGGAGTGGTTTTCTCACCGCGTCACGGCGCAGGAAAACGTGGGTGCAGTTATCTAGGTCTTTAGACATGTACACATGAGTAGCCTGCTTTGCGCGAGTCGGTGTGGGACGGAGGCTGTCCATCATTGTTCGCAAGCGGGACACGTACTGTAGAGAATCGGGCAAGACCTCATTTTTGTTTGCTTCTACAAACTGACCAGGGAGGCGAAGGGTTGTTGCGTAGAGCAACTCAGCGCTGGTGCACTTCAAGTCACTTTTGAGTGTTGTGCGCATGCCGAGGAGCACAAGTGGGAGCACTTCGGTCCAACGGGAGGGTTCGCCGTACGCAGTTATGGAAGATTTAAGCTGTCGGTGCATTCGCTCCACCATTCCGTTAGCTGCTGGATGATAAGCTGTTGTGCAGATACGATATGTGCCAAGGATAGCGAGAAGTTCCTTGAAGAGGGAAGACTCAAACTGGCGTCCACGATCAGTTGTGATGATGGATGGTGTTCCGAAGCGCGCAATCCATGTCCGCAGGAATGCCTTAGCAACAGTCTCGGCGGACATATCTCGCATACGAACGTCTTCTGGCGAGCGAGTGAAGCGGTCGACACATGTAAGAATGTAGCAGCAATCTTGGGAAGGTGGCAAGGGACCAGCAATGTCAATATGGACTTCTCTGAACCGTGCGTCTGGAGGAAGAAATGTTGACAGTGGAGTGACAGTGTGGCGCTGTATCTTCGATGGTTGACACTGAGTACACGTACGCGACCAATCTCGAACGTCTTTGTTCATTCCCGGCCACAGGTATCGCGTTGTCACAAGTGCTTGCGTTGCACGGATTCCCAGGTGCGACAATGAGTGCAGAGAGTCAAAGACGCAGCGGCGAAACGATTTTGGTACAAATGGGCGTGGTGTGCCAGTGGACATGTCACATGCGAGTAGTTCTGTGCAGGTTTGCAATGGCACATCTTGAAATACCAGATTGGATGAAGAATTTCTTAGCTCTCGGAGCTCATTGTCTTCCCTTTGTGCTAATGCCATTTTGTCAAAATCGACGGAAGTTGAAAGCAAAGTGACACTGCTTATGTGGGAACGCGAAAGTGCGTCAGCTGCGGCGTTCGCAGAGCCAGCGACATGGCGAATATCAGTACAGAATTCCGATAAAAATGCCAGTTGTCGAATTTCTCTCGGTGACAGTCCATCCGATCGAGTGGTGAAGGCGTGAGTCAGTGGCTTGTGGTCAGTGAGAATATAGAATGACATGCCTTCCAGGAAGTGGCGGAAATATTTCACTGCCAAATAAATAGCGAGTAACTCACGTCCGTATATGCTGTACCGGGTTTGTGCAGGGGACAGTGTTTTTGAAAAGAATGCGAGAGGCTTCCATTCATCACCGATGCATTGCTGCAGTATAGCACCCACGCCGTTGCTAGAGGCGTCTACCATGAGGCGAGTTGGTGCGTCTGGCTGCGGGTGAGTTAGGAGAGCTGCCGTTGCGAGGTCAGATTTGATTATGCCGAAGGCGGCACGAGCGTCGTCCGTCCACTGTAGTGGTGCAGTGCCTGGTCCAGGGGTTGAGAGGAGATCATTTAATGGCTTCAGTGTGTGCGCACAAACTGGTATGAAGCGTCGATGAAAGTTAACTAGACCGAGGAATTGCCGAAGTTTTCGCTTGTTTTCAGGCAATGGAAAATTTTCAATAGCTTGAACTTTGTCATTCAGGGGTTTTATACCGTCACATGTGAGGCGATGTCCCAAAAAGTCCATCTCTGGTACTCCGAAGAGGCACTTATCCGGGTTGATGATGATTCCATATTTGTCCAGACGCGAAAGTAGTTGCCGCAAATGGGTAGCGTGTTGTTCGGACGAAACGCTGGCAACCAGGATGTCGTCGACGTATGCATAGCAGAAATCCAAGCCTCGGGTCACCTCGTCGATGAACCGCTGGAAAGTTTGCGATGCATTACGCAGTCCAAATGGCATTCTGGTGTATTCGAATAAGCCAAAGGGTGTTGTGACTGCTGTTTTTGGGATGTCTGCCTCTTCAACTGGGATCTGATGGTATGCTCTTATGAGGTCAATTTTAAAGAAAACAGTGGCGCCGTGCAGTGTTCCAACAAAGTCATGCAAATGAGGAATCGGATAGCGGTCCGGTTGCGTCACTTTGTTGAGGGAACGGTAGTCGCCACATGGACGCCAGTCACCTGGAGTAGATTTTGGGACTAAGTGGAGTGGTGATGACCAAGGGCTAGAGGATGGGCGCACAATACCCAGTTCGAGCATATGCTCAAATTCCCGTCGAGCAATGCTCAGCTTCTCAGGCGGCAAGCGGCGAGGACGGGTGTGCACTGGTGGTCCTGTTGTCATAATGTGATGCGTCACGCTGTGCTTGACCGGGCATGTTGTGTTCACAGGAGACGTGATGAAAGGAAAGTCCGTCAACAAGTCTGTGAAGTAGGGGTTGGAATTCGGTACCTCTGGTCGAAGCAGCGTTGATGTCATCATTTCCATGCATGCCGTGATGCCGTGAATGCTTAAGTGTGTTGTGGCATCACGTAGACGGCAATTCTTCATTTCCACAAGAAGACCGAAGTGGCGAAGAAAGTCAGCTCCGACGATCGCATGCTTCACGTCGGCCACCAAGAATACCCAACGAAAGGTTCGGCGCAGCCCGAAGTCCATCGTTAGGGAGCGCTGGCCGAACGTTGCAATTCGCGTGGCGTTCACGGCTTGCAGATTGTATGTTGGTTGGCCTTGCCGATCTGCACGCGTCGCCGGAACCGCACTGACCTCAGCACCTGTGTCCACCAGGAAGCGGGTTTTTGAGACTTTGTCCACCACATAAAATAAACTGGATTCAGGTTGGCCGGATAGCTGAGACAAATTCTTTGGCGTAGTGAACGAGTTATCGGGTTTAGACGCGGGCTGCTTACCAAATGAAAATTGAACTTTTTTGGATTTCTTGATATTACTTGACTGTTGGAGTTGCTCGGATACTGTCGGAAGGAGATGACAAGCGGCATGCCATTGGGCCTGGCGCACCAGCCGCATATAGTGCGTGGCCGGCACGTTTCCCTGGTGGGCACAAGGTGACACGCACTTGGTTGCATTATCCCCAAAGCGATGATGGTACCAGCAGATGCGTCCAGTATCAGAAGAGCGAGACGATGTGCGATTGCGTGAAGTGGAGCGGAATCGTCTTTCTACCTGGAGTTTCAATGCCTCTAGAGACTGTGCAATCCGCTGGACCTCCTGCTTGAGCGACTGTAACTCCGCAGAACAATTTCCAGTCGACGTAACGGGAGAAACTTCACTCGCTTTTACGCCTTCAAAAGCGGAGATCGTCGGTGTCGCTACCTCCAACACCCTGTCAGCGAGAGCGGCGAGGTCATCGAGGGGCAAGTCGCCAGCCGCTGCAAGAACCATGCAAACATTTGCAGGGAGGCGTTGGAGAAACAGTTGGCGGAGGAGGGAGTCGTCCATCTTCGACGCCTTCTCTCCCAGGAGCTGGCGCATGCCACGAAGCAACTGCGATGGTTTGCGGTCCCCCAGGTCTTGGGCTGTTAGGAGCTGTTGCAGGCGCTTCTGCTCGGAGAGGGTGGTGCGGCGGATGAGCTCGCGTTTCAACGCGTCGTATGGCTGCTCGGTCGGAGGGGCGAGGATGATATCGCGCACCTCGGCTGCTTCGGTTGGCGTTAGGGCCGCAATAACCTGATGGAATTTTGTTTCCTGAGACAAAATTCTTCTTGTAGTAAACTGGGCCTCGACTTGAGCGAACCAAAGAACAGGGTCTGCAGGCCAGAAACACGGAAGTTTGAGTGCAACTGCTGAGACGGCAGGATATTGCGGGGCTTCGTGGGTTCTCTCCGTCTGGGTAGCGTCGTTGGTCGCCATTGCGCTCACCGTTGATGTTTTGCAAGGAACTAGTCAGATGTACAGGACTCTTGAGGGTTGAAACACTCGCTGTTCTAACTCCGGGTCACCAATTATGTAGAGGAATTGATTTCCTGGCTAAATTAAACTGATTAACTGTTTATTATTAAGTATACATGCCTGAGTTGTACGAGGCCCCACGAGCGCGTCTCGTCCCCCGGGAGCGTCCGCTGTTCTCCTCCTGTGTCCCCGGGTGTAACTCGAGACGATATTTACATTGACCGCGCCCTCCGGCGGCACACCAGGGTTGCTCGTGGTTGCCAGACATTGGCAGTGAAACCGAAACCGAAACTGTTCCTACACTCTCCGCGACGCCATTGTGCCCGGCGTGCAACACCTGTGGATAGAGAAGTTTATTTGCTTAACTGTCGTGAGCTTGACAAAGATCGTCAATATTTCTTTGAAGCTCTCCAACGTTTAGGCTCGCTACATGACAGTGAAAAGGATATTGTGTTTCCGCGTGGTCACTGCACATTCAGGAAAGAGGTGTCGCGGCTACTCTTGGAGTTTTTAAATGTTACAGGTCGCGCATGTGACTGGTGATGAGTGACACTTACGCGGGGTGTGGTGTGGTGATATGAGGGCCCGGTAAAAGACTTTATGCGGAATAGCTCATAGGCCACCGGCTTGTGCATGGTTGCGTCGCGCTGCGCGCGACTACTTCATAGCCTGCCCGCGCTTCGCTTTAAAAGAGACATTAGTTCAATATAACCTGAAAAGAGGAAACCGAGCGGCGCAATCGCCTCCAAATTTCGTAAGACTAGATCAGCCGGCAACCTACGACACCCTCATCCTCATATCTCACATATCACGTACATCACGAAAATAGTACGCATCCAATCCTCTTTCTCGGTCAAGCTAGGGAGAGAGAGAGAAAGAGCAGAGGAAGGCAGGGAGGATAGCCAGAAGTTTGTATCCGGTATGCTACCTTGCAATGGGGTTGAGGAATAGGGGTTTGAAAGCGAGAGAGAGAAAATAAATAATAATAAAAACAACAATCGCAACCACACACACACACGATAGCGTTCCGCTCAGAGGCGCTCTGACAGGCCAGTGGATCGCAGGAAGGCTAGTAGTGCTTGTAAAGCCTTCTTCTGCGACGTTATGTCCGGACGATAGCATAGTAGTCTCTCTTCTGATAGAGGCTGGTCGTCCAACTTGTTGAAAGCATGGCAAAGAGTTTGTCTCTGTGTGCTATACTCCAGACAGTCACACAGAACATGTCGAATTGTTTCTTCGTCGCCGCAGTTTTCACAGGCGGTGGTGTCGGCCGTCCTTATGCGGAATGCATACGCATGGGTAAACGCGACGCCCAGCCATAATCTGCACAGAACGGTAGCGTCACCTCGGCGAAGTCTTGATGGCAGTCGAAGGCTTAACGTGGGATCAAAGGAGTGTAGTCGTGCATGCATGAAATGTGGCTCATTCCAATTGGACATAGTGCATTGGCGAGCGAGCATGCGGAGCTTCCGAGCAGCGTCTGTCCTAGAAAAAGGTATCGACAGGTCGCGGTCCTCTGCATGAGCTGAACGGACAGCTTGATCGGCGCGTTCATTGCCGATAATCCCACAGTGACTTGGTAGCCATTGAAATGTAATGCGATGTCCTTTCTCGGTTAGGTGGTGGAACATCTCGGCAGTCTCAAATACTAGCTGTTCGTGCGGACCGCGGCGTAAAGGCGACAGTAGAGACTGCAGTGCCGCCTTGGAGTCGCAGAAAATCGTCCATCTCTTTCTCATTTGGTCGTTAAAGAAAAGCAAAGCGGCGCGAAGCGCTGTGAGTTCTGCTGCCGTAGATGTTGTTGGGTGAGCCGTCCTGAACTTTATAGTTGTGGCGATCGCTGGAACCACGACCGCCGCTGTTGAACTGCTCGGTAGGACGGAGCCGTCGGTGTAGACGTGAGTCGAGTCGTGATACTTCTCGTACAATAGAAGTAGAGCGAACTGTTTAAGAGCTGGTGCTGACAGATCTTGTTTTTTCTGCACGCCTGGTATTGTCAGGTTGATGATTGGTTGTTTCAGGCACCATAGACGAACCGAAGGTCTCGCCGCCGGTGTGAAGCTAGTCGGTAGAGATTGGCCGTGTGTGGTTACTGTTCGGCAAAAGGAGGTGCGTGGTCTGTCCGGGCGAGATGCCTTATGTGGGTCCTCAGCGCTTCAACCTCAATATGAGTCTTTATGAGGTGGTCCTTGGCGATGGCTATGGTCGCCGCTGTTGAAGCACTTTGAGGCAGGTCTAAACAAATCCGGAGGGTGTGGGCCTGGACACTTTGTAGCATGCGTCGACTTGTCTTGTTTCTGTTAGTTAATGCAGGCAAACTGTATCGCAGGAAACCGAGAAACAGCACCCTGTACAATTGTAACATAGCACTGAGCGACATTCCCCAAGTCTTTCCAGCGAAAAACTTGAAGAGGTGAGAAATGTCTGCCAACCGCTTTTTCAGGTGCGAGACGTGAGGGCTCCATGATATTTCTTTGTCTATTACGACGCCCAGAAACTTGTGTGATCGACAATACGGTATACTATGACCACTGATTGATACACTGTAGTTAGTCATGGGTTTGCGCGTAAATGCCAGAAGAGCACACTTCCGGTAGAAATTTCCAGACCCCGATCACGGAGGTACAGAGCAATTTGAGTGGCAGCTCTCTGGATTCTCGCTCGCAGCAGCAGGCGAGTTGCCGCAGATGTCCAGACGCAGTTATCATCTGTGTACGTTGACAAACGAACAGTGCTTGGCAAGTGTGCATGGAGAGCAATCAGCGGAAGATTGAACAGCACAGGGCTCAGCACACCACCCTGGGGAACACCACGATAACTGTAGTGTAGGGAAGTCCGCCCATCCTCCGTAATCAGAAAAAAGGATCGCATGCAGAGGTAGCTGCGTATCCATTTAAACATTCGACCACCCACTCCGACGTCTTCTAGCGCGGCATGGACGGCTTCATGAGTAACGTTGTCATAGGCCCCTTTGACGTCGAGGAACAAGGAAGCGCAAAGACGCTTGCGGTCTTTCTCGTGCTCCACGAAGGTGATTAGGTCGATGACGCTAGCAATTGATGATCGACCACGGCGAAAGCCGGACATGGTATCTGGGTAGATGTTATTTTATTCCATGTACCACTCCAGGCGTCCGAGGATCACCCTCTCCATCACTTTGCCCACGCAACTAGCCAATGCGCCAAGCAGGACTTGTGACATATGTTTGGGACCTGTTAGGATGGCATCTAGCGGTACCATAGAATAAAACATTCCATATACAACGATACCGAAACACTCCGCGGCGCAAAATACTGAAAGCAGCGCGCGGCACTGGCAGAGACAGTAGAGGCTTCAGTGTGCACCAGCGCACTTCAGTGAAAATTCTAGCGTCTCCAGCTCTTCCCAGTGAGAGCCAGCGTCACAGCGACGAAGCCAATACACCAAAGTCCCAGTGAATGCGAGCATGTACCAGTTTTCCCAGTGTAATTCAGTGCCGAAAAACCTGCTAGAATCGTACTGGTTGTGCTGGAACGGCTTTGGTTTTTAGTAAACATTTGGGTTGTGGCGAAACGATTGCGCTTACGGGATCTTCGATCACCAAGAATTGTGCCAACGTCTTCAAGAGCTGGCGAATACCAAGAGTTGGTGGTGGGAGCCTTTTTTGGTGGCAGAATGCCGAATTAAGAAAAACGAGCAAAGTGATTCAAAGCACAATATGCAAATGACGAACGGAACACGAACACCTGTGGTAACTGAAACATCTGGTGCGCAGGTGGCAAAAACAAAAGGCGGAAAAAACAGATGACGTCAATGCTGACGCACCACAAATTGTTAGGCGACCAAGTATGAAACATGTCGCAGGAGTAAGTAAGGTAATACAACAGCAATTCTTGGGTATATTAAAACAGCTCAGTGAGATCAGACAAAGAATTCACTGTACAGCAAGCAGACTGCAACGGCAGAAAACACACAAATAGACCATGGAGCTATGGAATCTGGTTATTCAAAACTAGCACTAAGCCATACAACAGGCCAGCTACGGCTGAAGTGAACTTAATTGAGTGTGAGGCCACGGGAACTGACAAACACGACAAAACGTTATCAGTGCAAAACATTGCAATCTAATTGTAGGGTATGCGGACGAAAACGAGGGAATATACAAGGAGGATGAGGAGGAAGGAAATGGATGAAAGGCAAGGAGGTTAACCAGACGCGCGTCCGGTTTGCTACCCTACACTGGGGATAGGGATGAAGGGATTAAAAGAAAGAAAGAAAAGAGAAGAAGGCGCTATCAGGGTACTTATGCGCCTGTCCATTGAATGCCTACAAGCGGTCGCTTAAACCAGTCGATCTTAAAAATAGTAACAATGCTCGCGTCGCTTTGTTGGCCTGTGATGCGTAGGGCCACGATCAGAGGATCTTCTCTTCGGAAAACGGTCTATCGTCTAGCTTGTTCAGCGCATTTCGCAGAACGTTCTCACAAAGCGAAACGATAGAACATCTGTGTTTCTGTGAACGCTTTGTGAGGGAATATACAAAAATTTTAAAACAGAAAGGACGAGGAGTATGACGTCATTACTCTGGAGTAAACGAGAGGTATCATCAAATTATCAGGCTACGCACACTACGCCAATGCTGAGGTCAACGTCAAAATAAATTTAACGACGCACGTGGCAAGAAACATCACGAGAACCAATCATGATACAGAAGTCTATGGAGTAAACGATAGTCTTATCGACATCACTTCGTCCTAAAAAATGTAGAGAGTCGCTGTATATTAGGCGTATATAATAGTCTGAAGCTCCATACCAAATTTAGAACCCACTTCCGGAAAACTATCATGACTGCTAGCAAAAAAACCCCTAATCATAGTTGGCGATTTCGACGCAGCACATACGTCTTAGGAATATGATAAAAATATCCAGTGCCCCACACATTTTTCAGCATTTTGAGCAGCCAAGCCTTTTTTTTTCTTAGGCCGTGCACAACCTGAGCTTTCTGCCGAAAATGAATTTTGTTAAAACCGAAACTGGCAGTTTCTGTGGGCTTAACAGGTTAACGAAAATATGGCTGACCCTCCGTCATAGGAATCGGTATAAAACGAAAGTAAAACGTATCCTTACAGAAGTAGTTGAATGTTTAATCTACATTGATATAAGATAGTTTGCACAATGTCTATCGGTCTTTGGAAGCTATAGCACCATTTAACAGGGACGCATCCACGGTGACGCTTGGTGGCCCATCTTTATCCCGACGTCTAACGTCGATGATGAATTATTAAACAAACCCTTGTGGTAGCTGTAGTAGTAAACGGTGAGAGCGTAATCAGAAAAAGCGGTGTGACAGTCAGAAGAGCATCGCTGGTTGAACGCAGAACTTGGGCTAAGGTCGCCATCCCGCGGCATATTAAAGCGTTAATAAACACCATGGTCGGACTAGAGAGAAACGCCACGCGCATCGTGTCTCCCCTGTAGCCCGGCCGCGATTTTTCTCTGGACGAGTGAAAGAGAATGCGGTGTTACAGCCAGGCGACGCCGGCGCGCGTCGCAGAGTTGTTTTAGATGCGAAGTACTTCTTGCTCGGGGTTATGTAAGGCGGCGTGGTAATCCGCACGCAGCGTTGATGTCCGCACTCACACTACGCATGCGCGACTCTCCTCCTTTCCTCTCTCCAACAGCTGCGCGTTACTCTCTCCGCTTCTCTACCAGCACCCGCTTGCGCTTCTGCTTTCTTGCTTCTGCTCTCACGGCGCATACGCTACTCTCCTCCTCTAGTCTCCTCTCCTTCAAATAGCAGAGCGCTGCGCGCGTTCAGTCCAGCGCTTGCCCCGGTTGGCTCCTCTGAAATGCGGGCTCGACATGCCGAAATTCTCTCCTGCGCAGCGCCGCGATGAGGGCCAGCGCATGCGCGTCCCCTCCCCCTCTCTCTCCTCTCCTACGATGCCTCTCTCTCGCGCGCCTGTCGACGTTCCCCACACGCCCTGTGAGAATTAACGGCCAGGCTAGAGCGAAGACACGACGCGCGTAGTGTTCCTCTTCGCGTTCCACGACGCGAGGTCGGTAGCATGCCCAGCGAACGCCAACTGAACGCGATCGTGCAAGTGCTCCGGCTTCGCATCGCCTCATGGTCCCCTTTAGCGGGAGGTGGTGTAATTTTTTTATATGGATGAATGCTATGCACGAGGCCGACGCTTAGGCTAACGTCGCCCTCTCGCGATGTGTTAAGGTGTTGATAAAATTGCAGTTCTCTTATTGGAGACGCGCCGAATGGGACGGACGCGTTTAGGTTTATTGCGATTACTCTTCGTTTATTTTTGTTAATGACATTATTTTTGGCATTGTTCGTTTATTTTAACCCGGTTTTCTGCAGGCCTACCCTTCTTTTAGGGCAGCGCTAACTATTTGATTTTGAGCGTGACCGTTGATGGACGACAAGCCGGGTCCTAAAGTACTACGCACTTGAAACGTGAAGGGTCGGAATCTCTCGACAGATGCTCAGCAGGAAGGGCTTACCATGACGACGGACCCCCTTTACTCGACTTGAGGTAACAGCGTATCCAGGAACCCCACGCTAGAGTTAACTTTCTTCAAGACCAAAACTGAAGCGAAATGGGTCAACACGCAAGAAAACTTCGGGAGTGACTACTATATTGCACAAACAATATTAGTCGTACGACCACAGAAAAGGGAAAGAAAAATAACTCAAAATCGTAGAATGAGACCAATTCAGAGGCACTTTACAGCAAGAAGCCAAGGGAATTATAGAGAATATTAGAAAAATAAATGGAGGATTTAGGAATCAATGTTCAGAGAGCAACAAAAGATTACCCGCTCAAAGAGGCATTGGAAATATAGACAGCCGGCTCTTCTTTATTTGGGAAGTCTACAGAAAAGCTGGGAAAAATTGAAACATCTCAAAAAGTTGAAGAACGTATACACACCTTCAATACAGCAATAGAGAAAGAAGAAGAAAGGCAAAGGAAAGGCAGGGAGGTTAACCAGGTTGGGCCCGGTTTGCTACCCTACGAGAGGGGAGGGGTACACAGCCGGCACAGCTGGAATAAACGATGCAATACGACAGACAAGCAGGCAGGGTTATCCGAAACATAGAACCTTCTAAGATGCTAATAGACACGGACAAGTGCAAGTCAACGCAAAAGGTTAACCTAGAAATGCTCTTATACAAGCATAAGGAAACTGAGAAACAATTGTTGCAGGAAGCCAAGGAGAAGGACAAGGTGACACTAACACGGAAAAACGCAGACAATACCCGCCACGGTGGTCAAGTAGTAACGGTGCTCGACTGCTGACTCGAAGGTCATGGGATCAAAACCCGGCGGCGGCGGTCGAAATTTCCGTTGAAGAGGCAAATGCTTGAGGTCAGTGTACATATATTTAGGTGCACGTTAAAGAATGCCAAGAGGTCAAAATTTCTAGAGCCCTCCACTACGGCGTCCCTCGTAATAACATCGTGCTTTTGGATGGTAAAGCACCAGCGATTATTATTAAACTTCAACATGCAGACGCAGCAAAAATGGAGTCCTGGACGGACCAAAGTGGAATTCGAGATGAGCTCTAATTAAGTTACTGAAACATAACACCAAGACAGCACCAGGACAGGCAGTAATTACAAACAAAACACTAAGAAAAAAATCACGCCATATCCACGAAGTGAATGATGATTGAGGAGCTGGCTCAGAGATAATCGGGTTTTGCCTGTGTTATTATCATCATCAAAGCTCTCGAAGAACAAGAGGAAGACTGCTTCTTTTTCACACGAGCATGCGCATACTACAGTTGTCTATACTGTACGTGGTTTTGCCTGCGTTGATATTATCATCAAGGCATTCGAAGGACAAGAGGAAGAAGACTTTTCTTTCGCGCGAGCGTGCGCATGCTACATTTGGCTATGCTAAGTGCGGTTTTGCCTGCGTTATTATCATCATCAAGGCGCTCGAAGAACAAAAGGAAGAAGACTACGGTTTCGCGCGAGCTGCGCCTTTAGCGGTCGCCTCTGGAACTAAGGTTACGCTTACGGCGTGCGACTTTGCCCCAGCTTAAGAACCTCGCAAGCCAGCTCTTAAAACATGATGGAAATCCGTCACGGCACTCACTAACCTCATCAACAAATGTTGGGAACATAGATGGGTCGCTCTGGAGTGACCCGACTCTTACGAGCGGCTGTATTCAAATGGCGAAGGAGCCGCGCCTCAATGAAAGTGAGCAACGATTCTTTTACAGAGAAGAGGTGAACAACAGAACTATACCACAGTGTCACTGTCGGATGAGGAGGAGTCGCCCCCGAGCGAGCCGGATCTTTAGAGCCGCTCAGCCACGTAAAGATGAACCACCGAACACACGAAACCATGCTTAAGCGCATCTATCGAAGACGAATCGCTCAGGAGTGAGCCGGCTGTTTTGAGCAGCTCAGTGGCTTAGAGGTGAAGTGAGCCGATTCGGTAGAGGCGAATCACCGCCGAGTCAGGGGTGTCGTCGCGTTTGAAATGAGTCGCTCACAACTGAGCCGGCTCTTTTGAGCGGCTCAGTGGCTCTCTTGTGTGGCTTGGCGAACCGAGTAAGAACGAGCGTATCGGAGCCGAGGTAGCGCCGCTAAAAGGTTAACAAAGCCGCCATTTTTAAGCACAAGCTTTCCATTGTCATAAACCTCCTTCCCGATTTGCGGTTATGAGAGACAACCACCGCTGGGTGTACTTATGTGCCTAGAGTCTTTTGCAATTACGTATGTTGTGGAAAACTGTGCCGGAATGGGTCAGTGCACGGTCCCAAGCGAATTTTTTTGGATTAGAACAGAGGTAACTGGGGCTGAGCTCATTTTTTTTCGTAGGTTATAACCGACTATAGCCAAAATATGTAAAAGACGCTAATTTCACTGATTCATGTGCCATTTTTATCCAAGCGAAACAATTTCACAGTACATCACACACGTCACGGATTCAACTGGATCGGTGAGCCGTTCTAATGGGCTGCTTCATCGTAATGAGCGGAGGCGTTTACGGTTACCCTCTCTCTTGCCACACATATTTGTTACCTGACACGCGGCGATAGGGAACCCAAGCTCAAGTTTACGGCGCGACGACAGCGCCGCGCTGCGGCTCTGAAGAGAAGCTCTGGTGCAACTGGGTGCAAGCGCAGCCAACTCAGCCTGATTGTCGGCAGCGGAACCATGCGCGCGCGCGCGTTTCTCAGTCTGTGCGGGAAACTCGGGCGCCGTGCCGACAGCTTGGCACGCTGAACCGAGAGGCTTGCTGTGCGAAGCTGCATTTCCACGTTGGCAGAAGCGACCCCGCGGAAGCGCAAGCGAGGTCCGAAGTATTGCTGTGTCGTGGCCTGCCACAACAATGCAGACAACACCAAGGCACGCGATTCACGTGTGAAACTGTATAGGTTCTCGGGCATGTCGCGCGAGAAATAAAGGCGGCAAGCGTGGATAGCTGACAGCGCTGTCTCGCCTTCTGTATTGGCTGTCTCAGTTCATTGCTTTCGTTCGTTTCGATTACATGAATCAGTACATAACTCGGCGCATGCACGCAGCGACTACAGTAATGATTACTTGCTGTCTTCTCGCATTTTGAAAGTCCACTTACAGTTGTAGGTGAAACAACTCTGTGTTTTGATTCCCTTGTTCGTGAGACCAACCCGTCGTTGTTGAACGTTCACACACGCGTTATACCGCTAGCGTTGCGCAGTTGGTTGAATTCAACTGAACTCAGCAAATTGTCAGAAGTTTGGCGCCTGCAATTCACGCGTCGGGAAGGCTGCTTTATCACGCCGGAACGAACGTCTGTGCATTTTCAGCAAGCTTTGACAACATTCTGCAGGTTGGCTTTGTTTTTGTCACTTTATTTGCGTGATATTTAAGCTGCTAAATATACCTGGCACTTAATACATGCTTTGCAATTGCAACCCTGAAGCAACCACCTTCTGACTTAGTGCGAGTTTCTAGCCGCGTTCGCGCAGCAGGTTTTATACGCCTGTCAAGTCGATATCATAAAAAGAGAGTGCGAGCATGACGCGAGAGCCGAAAAAACGAGGCGGGCAGTTCATCTTGTTTCACAGTGGTTGAAGCTCAGCTAGCTGCCTCGCATCTTAATCGGCGGGTGATTCACCAGCGGCACGGAGGACTTGACTCTAACATTCTCGGGAAACAGTGCCATGGCCATATAATTTCTTTTTTCGCACGCCGCAAACGTTTGTTCACAAAAGTATACACGGCTCCTACTGCAAGTATGCTATATCAAAACAATAATCATATGATTCGTAGTGCACCCCGCAGAACATTGATAGCGTGCACGGCTTCATTTATGAGTGCATGTGGACCATTACGCATCTTTAACATGACAGAATGAGACTTACCTCGAGGTATACGTCCTATACGGTGTAATCGCGACTTGGAAAATGCATTTCGCTTTAACTCTGGGCCGTCCAGCATGCCGAGGAAGCCGCTTCGAGACAAGGTCTCGGAACCGCGGCCGCGGTGGGTGCCCAGGCCCACTAAAAAGACGCCGGACTCAAATCTCATTGATTTGACAATAAAGTTTCCGTTCTTCTTCTTCTTCTTGAGTCGGGCGTCGTTGTCGCCGATCGTCTGCTCTTCACCGTGAACGTGATTGACGAGCCTTTCTCTTTTTCTCAAGTTCCGATTTTCGGAAGTGCCAGTCAAGCTTGAAGATCCTTTTGAAGTCGCACTGCAAGCGGTACATTATGAGGCGCCGCAAGTGCCCCGCGAGAGCTCTGCACGTGCACGGAAGCGAGCGGCAGCGCATTGGAGAGAAAGGAAAACGCGCGTTGCTTGCACCCAGTTTGAATTTTTATGCCACAGATGGCGCTGCCTGTCAAGAGCAGCAGCGCCACTAAGCGATGCTTGGGGAGCCTATAGCAAGAACACCAGATAAGGCACTGAACACTGCACGCACGGCGCAGAACATGCAACTACGCGGCACGCGAAGACGATAGCTTAGTTTGGCAAGGAGAGCATTCAGGTGCATCCTTGCCACCGCAGCAACTGCCGGAAAGTATGCTGTTCCGATTTGGTGGCCCGTCTATCTCACGGTGCACACGATTTGAAAAATGAGTTCGAGAAAATCGCATGCAAGTCCACCATATGACCAATGGCACCAGCAGAAGTTTCACTTTATTGCATTGGACTTCCTCTAGCAGGTAAACTTCGTTAATGGTAATCGTGGATAAACACGCTTTGTTATATTGAGGTTCAATATACATGGTGTTCCATGGGCATGAATTCGAAAAATAAAAATACTTGTTACATCTATAACTTCGTTATATTGGAGTTCGTTATGTCGAAGTATATCTGAATATTCTATTTTAAACTGTCTTGGATACCGATGCATTAGCTGATGCATCAATTGTGCTATGCCATGTTTCACACTTCAAAATATCTGGCTCTCTTGATCGCGGGAACCTTGATAACTGTATTAGCAATGTTTTTGATACACTTGAAAACGTGCAGCTGTGAGTAGTCAGAGTACAATTGGCTAGACTATGTAATTACTTTCTGGATTGCAAATTTCTAAAAGCCGATCACAATTTTTTCTCACTGTTGTACTCTCCCCAGCTAGCAATAGGTGCGACAAATTTCTGTGAAAGTTTGCCGGTGTGTGATTGTGTCTGGGAATCAGTGCCGTAAATTTCCTTTTGTACTTATTTGTAAAGCACGCCGATGACACGGCCTATGCTCTATTCAGCCCTGACAAGACATATCCTTCTGCGTTCTGTCGCAACCCTCATACAAGCGTGGAATCTGTCCGCTTAATGTCGAGGTAGTATTTTCCCGCCGGTTGTCTGCGATGTGTTTCGTCGCAGTTGATGCAGTGGAAAAGCTGGGGAATCGCAAGTCTCATCTTTGCGGACTCGACATTCCCTCGTTTACAAAAATCACTTGCTTGCCCGACAGTACGCACGCCTCAATACCCTCCCCTATACAGAGTGGCATGTAGGCGCCTTGAGGTACGCCGGCAGAATTCTCTGTTTTTCATTAAAGAGCTTTCTCTCTCTCTCTCTCTCTCTCTCTAGCTTAGGAGCCAGGTGAGCCTGTTTTTCACGCAAATGTCAGCCGCCAATAAGTCTTTTCTGATTTGCCCGGCAGGGTAAGTTATCGCCTAATAGTCTGTTTTAGAATAGGTTTCCTAGCGTTTGCGTTGTTTGGACACGTAGGCAATATCGAAATCTAAGGTGCGTACTTAAGAAGTTAGCGTATCACGAATTTGCAGTGGCGTCAAACAAGCTTTGCGTGCGCTATTTTGAAACTGCCTAATGCATGACGCTACTAAGCTTATATGACTCATGTCGTGGCAGCCGCATTTAGACTAGAGTGAAAAAAACAACAACACCCGAATGCTTAGATATAGGCGCTTGTTGTAGAGCCTTAGGTGGTACAAAATTAAGTCGCAGTCTCCACAGGGACTTGCCTCGTAATGATTGATATCGCGTTCTTGGCACGTGAAAGCCGGTTGTTGTTGTCCGTAATTGTGCTGCATTTACAGGAGATTTTTCCGCCCCATGCTATGTCTGATCTATCGCTAATAAAAGTTTCTACGCCGCTTTTCTATATAATAAGCGACCGTAATATGGCGGATTCTATTGACTTAGCTGAGCAAATAGCGAATTTAATTGTTGCTCCTGATGTGCAGCATAGTACATCAGCGATCGTAAATTTCACCAAGTATATTTTTTCATTGCTATTCCGTAGAGCCACATCAGATCTTGCCGCTTTTCCCGCCGAACATGCGTTGTGAAGCTTTTCTTGTTTGTCATTGTGTTATAAACAGCTTTTGTAAAAGTGAATGGTTCCCGCTCTTTTTTCGTGCCAGTCATTTGTTTGCTGTGATATCCGAGCGTTACGCACGTCGGTACACTTTGTTGCAGCCGTCAAACATGACATAAACTAATAATTGTAAATTCGGGTGCTCCATTATTTCTCATGTACCCGTAAGTAAAGATGACTAAAGATGGGCGTTTCACACATTCAGAAAATCATAAAAAAAAAGCTGTGCGGTGGCTTGCTACTGACTTTGTGTTGTAATTTCCACGTAACAATATGAATCAAAGGCGTCCTCGACCTGCAACTTAACCAGCCAAGTCACCAGGAACAGGTGCAAACGCATTCAGCAACGACAGCGAAACCGCTGCGAGTGCGCCACAATATGCTCGCAACCGTACGCAAGCCCAAAGGAAACTGAATCCAATGTAGCGTGCCGAGATACGGATTACTGCGGCCCCGCAGCGGCCCGACACTCAACATGGCACACATCATACAACCACACAACCTCTCCGAGGCTACCCAAGGCCACACAGGCCAGTACAGTGTTCGAACTTTGAACACCCTAGCACGTGCCGTAGCGCGCTGATATATTGGTTGGCTCTATGCATTTCCTCTTAAAACATCATTAAACGCAGCGCAAAAATACACGGACACAGAAAAGGAGCACACTGCGCTGTGTTTATGATGTTATCGTACCAACTCGCCAAGCAGAACACCCCTCTTAAAACACTGTGGGGCCTTGCGTAGCTTAGCAGAGGTTGTGTGGTTCTAATATGTGTGCCGCCTGAGTTGAGTGTCGGGCCGCTACGCGGGTGCAGTGATCCGTAAATCGGCCCGCTTCATTGCATTCAGTTTCCTTTCGGCTTGCGTACGGTTGCGAGCATATTGCGGCGCGCTCGCAGCGGTTTCGCTGTCGTTATTGCATGTGTTCGCACCTGTCCCTGGTGACTTGGCTGGTCATGTTTCAGGTCGAGGACGCCTTTTATTCATATGACACTGCACTCTTTGTTCATAACATTCCACGGTAACTATCCGTTCTCCAGACGTCGTCGCTACTCGCCCGCCCAAGTAACAAGTTACCACCTGATTCGCAGTTGCGGGCATGTAGCATATTACAGTACGGGTGTCGCAGTCAATCCTGCCCTCTTCCTTCGAATTGGCCGCAACCCCAGGAAAGCAACAACAGTTCATGGTAGCCTAGCGACATTGCTAATAGAGACTTTCCCGTCTTCATCGGAGCCCTCGCGTTATTCAGCAGCAAGCGAAGTATTCCCGCTTCAATCCTTCGGGAGACCATCTTTGATCGTTCTGACAGCCCACTCATCCGATCTGTTCGACTGTGCATGATATGACGAGGTTCTCAGGTGCGTGACGTCTATTCCTCCTTTCATGATGTCTTCAGTTACCAGGAACAAGTGTTCTTTGAACATCAAAACGAATATGTTACGTATGCAGTCAATCGTCACTGAAGAAGTCACTCAGCCAGCTACCACGAGCACCAGGTTTCTCACAATTGGCTCAGCGAAGCGGAGGTAAATGCGCGAGCACCTTTACTGCGCTTGGGGCCAGTTTAACGTGGTGAGCGAAGAGGTTCAGTTGTAGGCATGGACAAATTGTCATATGTATGGTGTTACCACGCGCTGTGTTACAACAGCCACAAGGGCGTGTGAAAATGTTTCAATTCTAGGTCATTGTTAAGGCAGCTGTGGTGATACGAGTGTCCCGGAAACGAATGTCATGTTGGCTTTTGATCACTAGCCTGCCGCGTCCTGACGTGTCTCTGCGTGCGATAACAGAAAGAAGGGGAATTTCAAGGGCTCCTTTTTCTTTGCTACACACATTAATTAGAACTTACAGACAAGAATGCCAAGGAAAGTATAGGGGATGTTATCTGTAGTAATTATGAGGTAAGTGCGAAGTAAAATGTACGAAAACATAACTTGCCGCCGGTAGGGACTGAACCTGCGACCTTCGAATAACGCGTCCGATGCTTCACCACTGAGCTACAGCAATGGTCATCCCCGCGTCCACTTTCTGGGGTATATATGTGCATTTAAAACCTAGGAGTGTTAGCGTCGCTAGTAGACATGACGGCGAGTGTGGAACACTCTTTTTCTGCCTGCTGGCGACACTTTTTGTCTGTTAGTTCTAATTAATGTTATTCGTCTGATAAGTGTTTTATCAAAACCTGACTGGCATCTATATCTCTGGTGGTGTATAGCGCGAAGAACCAGTCAGGTGGCGTGTTTACCTTGTCACTATGTTCTCTTAGCCTTTCATTCATAAGAATAATTTCTGCCAAAACCATGATGTGATTATGAGGCACGCCTTAGTGGGGGACTACGAACTAATTTTGGGCAACTCGTGATGTTTAACGAACGCTTAAAACTAAGTATACGGGTGTTTTTTTTTTTTTTTAATTGTGCCCCAATCGAAAAGCGGCTGCGGTGACACGTAATTAAGCCACTTCTTAAGTGTTTAGCGGTGCGACACTTTATCCGCTAACTTACGACAGAGGGTGACTGTGAAAAAGATGGTGGCTGAAGATTGCGTAACAAGCAAGCTCAACTTGCGGCAAAGTGTGGATGCGTTTTGTCGCCCAAGCAATCGTTTTTTTTTTATCCGTCCGAAAGCCGAGTGCGCAGAGATGCGACCTGCGATACCGTACATTTTTGCAAGTATCACATATAGACATCTGGGGCGAAGCAGTTGGCAGGGGATCAGCAATTGACCTTTCTGAGAATATACTGCTGGCTCATACGGCGGACGGAATACAACCTTCTTTGAAAGAGCGCGATAGAGCGCTGAAGATGTTTTGAGGTTAGTGCTCACTAGCTAGAGCAATAGATGTATGAGGGGAGGGTGGGGGGGGGGGGGGGGCAAGGAAAAGCAACGAAGAAATTATATAATGCAATTTGTCCTAACCTTCCGCTGCGAACATTGTCCCCCGTGTCTCACGACTACGCACTGCAGGCTCTCTGCGGTACGGGTTTCACGCCTACAAATTTTTATTGTGACAGCTACAACAGGTTTAAGGCAATAAACGTGTATACTCGTTCCTACCTACAGGTCTGCCCGCCTTGATCACTTACTGAAGGACTGAGAATGTAAGCGTCGAGTGAACACGTACAGTCATTCTTCATTTAAAAGAATAACAGTCCGTTATTGGAATGGCCTACCGGAGGAGATTGCCTCCGCGACGCACACTATCTTTTTTTTTTCAACTAGCTCATATGTAACATTTATTGTGTAACGCTGGAACTTTGTCTGCCCAACTGCAGTTTTCGTATCGACCTTGTCACAGATACGTTGTACTGTAATATTGTTTTTTTGTTTTTTATTCATATTTTTTAGTGTGATCTGCTGTGAATATTGTGTTATTTTTAATCATGGCGTTACATTTTTAGTTGTATCGCACTACGTGTACAACATGTCGCTGTTACCCTCCCTACCATAATATCCATTTTAGTGCGCTGTCGGTATACGAATTAATGAAGAAATGATGAACAAATCAATATATGAACTAATTAAATAATTATTACTTCTCAGTGAATAACCAAGAACAGCTACGCAAAACTAAGCCTGATTTTGCAGAAATGTCTAGATTTGTGACATGAGTTGTATTTTCAGCATCGCGTCACTGTGAAACAGAACGCATTGAAGCTTTACATATCTTATTGTATGTATTCCATTCCTTTATGCACGATATTTTTTATTAATATTTATCTTTATAAGCCCTGCAATATATATTTATCCTCGTAGCAACCAAAACTAAGAACTAGATACGTGTGAGGAGTAATGAACTTAAGATTTATTTATTTATTTATTTATTTATTTATTTATTTATTTATTTATTTATTTATTTATTTATTTATTTATTTATTTATTACATATACCTACAGCGCCGTAGTTGGGCATTATCGTAGGAGATTATTACATACATAAAGAAAGCACAAAGCAATATCAAAAATACACGCTAGCATATACAGACATCATGGTAAAAGAGACCACACAGTATTACCGAGCTTAAGACAGTCCATTTTACTGACTATACCTGACCTCAAGCATGCTTAACGTTATTTCATTCTCAGCATGTACTTACATCAGCGTGCTTGTATTTTCTCTCGGCAGAAGCATCTCTTCTAAACAGGCCTACACTACATATTGAAAACATCTAATGCGGCGTCTACAGCTGCTGGCCACCATAACCGTAGTTCTGACGGTGCTTGTGACCCAATATGCCCTCTGGGTCTACCTGAACAAGAACCGCCACGAGTCAACGACGCTATCTCAGTCAACACCAAAGAAAGAATCGCCAGGAAAGCTTATTAGACAGACTCAGGTGCCTACAACGACAACGACTGCAAGAACCACGAGAACCACAACAACTACAACAACCACAACAACAACAACAAGAACAACTGCATCCACTACGACTACAACAATCACGACAAGTAAGTACGTCGCACTCAGTTCACCTCAGTGGACGTGATTGCACTTTACGGCTGTACATTGCGCAGTCCTATTTAATTAAACTAAAAGACAAGTTGCCCAGAATAAAACAGATTACGAAGGCGTAAAGGATGCAGTGCGTGTCTGCTCCACTGCCGTATAATGCGCAGTATACGCCCGTTCAGTTTAGGCTTAAGGCGTTTGCTCCTCCCGCGGTAGAACACTGACGCAGGACAACGTGTACAGGCGATTCGACAAGCACACGCTCACGTAGCTCGAAAGTCACAGGCATCTACTTTAACGCGAACCAGTGAGCTTACGTACAGATTCTCAAAAAATTTATTTCTGGATGTTTCAAGTTGTCGTTAGAGTGTGCGCATGCGCTATTCTTGGCGCTGACAGCTTAATGCCCTCGCACGTTCCTGATTTTCCTTGTACCTTGGGAAAGTGTGATACCTAGCTGTTTGGAAAAAAAAAAGCATTTTGATGTTGGAAAACCTACAGAGGTAGTTAAAAACGTTATTTTGAGTGATTTTAGTCACTGAGTCTTTTTTTTTGTTTGTTTTTGTGTTTACTGATGACCACGCAGCAGTTCCTTGGTAGTTTTACCAAACTACCAAACAACTCCTGCCATAAAGAGGGCGCACAGGCGTAACTCATCAGCCATGCCGGTACCGGGAAGCGATGCGGTGGTATTACGAAGCTTTGTGTCGTGTAGATCCACTATAACAGAACGTCAGCATGCAAAAGAATCTTAAAATTGGGTTTTTTGTGTACAGCAAAGGAATTCTGCAGCGCCAACATGACGAGGACGAGAAAAGACATATGAAAACTAGACGAGCGCTGACTTTCACAACTGAGTACGAATTTAGAGGTTCTTTGGAGAAGGTTCTTGTTTTCATGTGTCTCTTGTAATCCTTCCTTGCCTTGTTCGCGCTGCAGGATTCCTTAGCATGCAACTCCGAGTGGATGAAGAGAGAGCTATATTCTGCATCAACATTTATGTTAATATGCAGCATGCATAAAACGTGATATCATCAATAAAATCAGCGCTGCCACGGGTCACAGGGAACAAAAAAGGAATGCTTGAAAAGAACGGCACCTAATGAAAGCTGTGTTGTTAGCACGCCCTATACGTGAGGTTGCTTCAATGGCCCCTCCGTCGTCTTTCTCGGGCGCTCTTAAAGGAGCATTGACACGAACTTTAAGTATTTTAGGATTGTTGCTCTAAATAAAAACAGTTGTGACGAGAACCCTAAAAAGAGTATTGTGGGGCCTTGGAATGCATCAAATATATTGTCAATACCGCTACCTTAAAAAACACTTTCGGTTTCGCTATCTAGAGAGCTGCTTCTCAATGAGGTGTCATCGCAGTGTGGCGTCAAGGGGAGACAGCTACTCACGACGTACTAGCGGTACATCTGTCATCTGCTCGTGGTGCACGTAAACAACGATGAGTGAATTCTCGTCCAGTGACCCCGAAAATGATTTCTGCGATTTAGGCCGCATGCTGCACGCACAGTTAGCAAACTCAGTGGAACTTTGTTGACTCGTCGGGATAATGTCCATTGCTGTGGGGCTGACTTGCAGATTCTTAGTGACGCAAACTTTAATATGAAAGCAAAAAACTTTATACGTGCTGTCTGATTCCGGAGTGTGGAGACCGTTAACACTTCATCTCAAGGTAACGAAAAATGTCCCTTTTGCGATGTCTCAAAATCGTGTCAGTACTCCTTTAAAAAAGTACGGATTGCTCATTTTCGCAGAAAGACCACCGAGGAATACCACCTGGAGGTCCTTTTACAACCGCGCGAGACCCGATGGAAGGCCAGATCTTCCAAGAATCCTGTTCTAGACAACTATTTATGGTGACTGGTATTCGGGCCTCACGGAGAAAGGCGTCGCGGAACTTGAATACAAAGGATGTTCCCATCGCTGCTACATCGCCAACGACCGGCGTATGCTAAGCGTAAGCGACGCCGTTGTCTTCTACGGCCCTGACACCGATCCCGAACATATGCCAGGAGAGAGGGCCCCTTTCCAAAAGTGGGTCTACTGGTCTCTCGAACCTCCGTGGCACACTCCCGTGGCCTTGCTCAAGGATCTCAACAATACTATCAACTGGACCATGACTTACAGGTGGGTCGTGTGATACGCGGTTGTCATTTTTACTTATAAGGAGCTGCAGCATTCTCACTTGCATGGGACGACTATTTTCAGCCTAAGAATAAGTCAACTGTTAGAGCAGCTACGTGGGCGAAATTTGGCTATCGCAAGGGGCTATCGCAATTAGGAACAATGCGATACCCACTTGGATAATAGGTAATCATCACCCAAGGTCTCACTCTGCTTCATTTACCTCTCTTAAATCAAGCTCAACTCCGGTAACCTCAAGCGTTCCTCAACGGCCTGTTTTGGGGCTGCTTTTATGTTCTCTTCTCGTCAGTGATGCTGTAATGGCAACAAATGGTGCGCAGGTTGAAGTACGACCGTACGCTGACGACTATGTCCTTTATTCGAACAACGCTGATCATTGTGACCAACACAAAGTTAAAAACGTTTCTTTTTTTTTCTTTGCAAATGGAGTGAAATTTGATAAATGTGAATTATACCCGAAAATAGTCGCCATTAGTTTCACTGAAAAGCACACCCATGTGACTTAATTTTAGTAATGATCAAGACAGCCTAATGCGTCTTACATAATTCACATGCCTAGCAGTCACTGTCACTTCTAGACAAAAATGGCACAGGCACGACAACACTGTATGTTCCAAAGCGCTTCTAAGCTTGCTTAACTTAAGTGTACTCTATGGGACTGAACAAAACAATCGAAATTAGCAGCTTATAAAGGATTAGTCAAGACAATTCTAAGATACCCTGCACTGGTTTGGTCCTCACCATTTCTCCGCCATAAAACAAATTGAATCTACTAAGAGGACAGAAGTTAACGTTATCTTCAACCGGTAGGATCGCCGTTCATCGCCGTTACCTCGCACTCGCAGGAGAGAGAAAGAGCTGTAGAGGGAGAGGAGTCTCTTTACAGCCTTTGGCTCTTCGGCGCTCACAAGAACGCCTTGTCATGTCGCATTAGATTGTTCACGCACACACTGCCATAGACGCGCCGATTTCTCTCATAGATCACTCACATAACATGCCGAACTCACCCCCAAATATTGTCCCAATATTGTCGCATGTTGATATATTTAGGTACTCCTGTTTACCGGAAAGAACCAACCTGTGGAGCAAACTGGTCATTTGGTTTGTTCAGGCATAGATAATTCACAGACTTCGCACAAGAAATTTCTCAGCACACCGTAGACTAGTTTTCTGGTTTGCCATTCACTCTTTGTATTTGTACACTGTCCTACGTTCTTGTAGCCAACTTGCCTATTATATGGCATGTACGTGACTTGCGACTTTTGGTTTCTTCTTTCATTTACTGCGATAGCAATTATATGGACGGTCTCAGCTGGATTTTGCCGTCGCCGTCGCCGTCATGCACCGTATATGTAGAAGTATGTGTATATATATAAAAGCCCCAAAGAAAAATAATTCAGAAAAATGCTTCCGAAGCGCGGAATCGAACCAGGGACCTCTTGCTCCGCAGCGAGTGGCGCTAGCCACTACGCCACCGAACGCAGGTCCTCCGCATAGCTAACGGCGAGCGTTATATACACACCCTTTGCCGCTGGACGGACTCAGAGATGGCCGGCGCTCATAAGCGTTTCTTCATTACCAGCGAGATGGCGCTAGGAGCGCGACGAGCGCATTTAAAAGTCGTCGGCCAGCTCGCTCGCTTCTTCTTATATTTGCGCAAGGAGAACCTTGGCCTTCCGCTGTCTGCTCGCGCGGTTTTCTCGTGGTGAGGGCAAGAGGGATGTTTCAAGCTTTAACCGTGATGTCCGCGCTCATGTTACGGAGCGCCGCTAAACGACGCCGCTAAACGAACAAACAGAAGATGAGCGCGAACTATCAAGTGTCACAGCTCGACACTTGAAGCACGCTAGTTTTGTAATTTCGTTCTCACTTCTATTATATCTCCTTTAGGAGGCAGCAGTTTCTGTTAATAAATCAGTAAGTATGTAAACAAAAGTACTCTTATTCACAACATTATATAACAAGTATCGTGTTGTTCGCAACAGCGAAAGAATGCTTCGAAAGATAACTATGCAAATTTCGCAACCAATTAACATCCATATACAATTCAGTGAATAAGAGTTATCGCCGATGATACTTCGTAAAGTTCACGGTAAATGAAAAGTGACTGTTTTTTTACATCACATGCAGGTTTGACTCGGACGTCCTGAACAACTATGCCACAATCACAGAACTCATGCCAGCTAAACCATACTCCAAGGAGTCCCTCAAGAACGTCTGGAAGGGCAAGTCCAAGACGGCCGTGTGGGCGGCCAGCAAATGCAAGACGTTCGGAAAGCGAGAGAACTACATAGAAGAGTTGCAGAAGCACCTCTACGTCGACGTGTACGGCAAGTGTGGTGAAAATGTATGTCCTCTGAAAAAGGCGTCAAGCTGTTACCAGATGTTCGCGAAAAACTATTTCTTCTACTTGTCGTTCGAGAACTGCATCTGCAAGGACTACGCCACCGAGAAACTATTCAAGCCGCTGATGCACGACATTATCCCGGTCGTATATGGCGGGGCAAACTACAGCCACGTCGCGCCGCCTGGATCATACATAGACGCCCTCAGCTTCGAGTCGCCGATGCACTTGGCTCGCCACCTTAAGAAAGTTGCCAGGGACTTCAACTTGTACAAGAGCTACTTCGAATGGAAGGGCAGGTACAACATTGATCCTTTCGCTACATACGAATTCTGCACCTTGTGCCGGAAGCTGCACAGCGAAGACTTCAAGAAGACTTCTGTAGTACCGGACATCTACCACTGGTGGAACACGACGTCCTACTGTCGGGCTTGGAACAGGGACACTAAGAAGTTTGAATATTGATCGCCAGTTTACCGGAGGAAAGTGATTTCGAGATTCTTGCTTTTTCAAGGTGGCAAGCTGGAGTGCTGAATGATCGCTTGCATTGACGTAGCCAGGTAATGAGGGGTTCACACCCCCTCCCGAATTTTCTACGATTTTTCATGTGTATAATACACGCACACATGCCAACGCACGCCCGATAGTACGTAAAGTATGGTTGAACCCCAACCCCACCCCCGGAAAGAATTTCTGGCTACGCCCTTGATCAATTGCGTGTTTGTTTGTTTTCAGTGAGTGCACAGTTACTGAGTGATACTCATCGATTACCGTGTCTCGTTCAATAGCTCATGTGGTGCCGCAGATATTAAAAAATTATCTTTAGAAAAGCTCCCTCAACCGCCACCCTTCCGCCCTCGTGCAACCTTGCTTCAATTCTTCTCTTATTTATGTGGAGTAACGTTCAATTGTTTATCTCTAGGCCAATCTACATAATAGAATATCCATGTAAATTCGTGTAACAAATTTTCTTTGAACACATCACAAAATTTTTAAACAAACATTAAAGCGCTTTCTAGCAAGCTTTCAGACATGGCCTCAGCACTACAATATTACTGACAGTTATTTCACTACATCAGCATCTATGTAGAAATTTGTGACCAGGCTCTGTAGAGTTTTCAAAGACCTTTCACACTGTCTCGCACCCTAAACTTATGGGCAAGTTGTTCGCTGCACTAAAGGGTGCATTCTGCGTTGGTTGGGCATGTGACTTCTTTTCCCAGTGTTCCCGATATGTACACTGCCACTCTACTAACTCACCCTTGATGCCTGTTCCATCAGCAGTTCGCCAAGGTTCATTACTGGGTCCTCTTTTATTTCTGATTCACATTGTTCGTATCCTCTTACACATCTCTGTTAAGATGACGTTTCTGCAGATGATTTCTTTCTATATCATACCACCAAATGATTACATTTCATATCATACCTTTAAATCTCTGACTGATCATGTTGTCCTTAATAATTATTTCGCTGACCTCTGTAATTGGTCCAAAGCATTTCAAACAAATATCAACTCTTCAAACACTGTCTCTATATCCCTTACACGACGTTAACGCCAATTCATCTCTGCGTACATCATCAATAATATTACTTCACATAGGGAGTTCGAATTCAAAAATCTAAGCATCCTGTTAAAGGGACACTAAAGGCAAATAACAATTTATGTTAGAGTGAAAGCCCAATGTATGACAACTTCTAAAACGGCAATATTATCAACAGCAGTGCCCTACTTACCGAGAAATTAAGCTAAATGTATCACATGACGAGCGCCACGAGTGGGACATTTTCGAAGTGATCCCGATGACGTAGGGAAGTCGGCCTACAATAAATCACTAGTAATCAAACTAGCAGCAGTAAAAAAAGAACATTCCGAGCATCAAAAGACGTAATAAAATGCTGTTTGTTCGTTTCCGCTTGATTCATGGAAAACAAAACCTCCGGGGCGTTGCCATGGGGAACGGCGCGCGTGGTTCAAAGGTTCCGTTTTCGCCGAGCTGTGCCTCGCCCGTCTCAGTGGTAGTTTCGGGATCGCGTACTGCCGTGCGTGTTTTGCGCGCTCGTGAAGGTCGCTCTGACAGAAAGTTCGACAAAATGCCGCATGCGTGTGATATTGCCGGATGCCCGAATGGTGCACAACGCCAGTGCTGCAGCAAGGAAACCGGTGTGTCTTTTCACTTGGCGCCGCGGAATGAACCCTTACGCTCGAAGTGGCTTAGTGTCATGCCATTGCGCCAGTGTGCTAAACAGTCAAAACCTCTGCGTGTGTGCTCGCTGCACTTTCATACTGAGGATTACGAGACCAACCGCAACTTGGTGACGGCTTTGAATGTGCCCATCCGAGCAAGTCTTTGCCGCAGCGCCGTTGTTGCTACTGTGGGTCCCGCTACTTCCGCTCGGCTGCTACTAGTGTCGGCGGCCGCGCAGTAAAAGCGGGCAACGTTGGGCATGGCAGCAGTGACGTATGAGAGTCGTATTTTCAGGCGGGAGATTTGAAGCGCGCTAACGCGATGCGGACCACTAAAAACGTGATTTTATTTCAAAATAAGCACTTCCTTGGCACAAAAGCAGCGCTACGAGGTTTCTGGACCGCTATTTCAACAATCAACGTCGACTTAATATTTGCCTTTAGTGTCCCTTTAACAAAAGATTTGTCATGGTCAAAACACATTGATGCCATCTGTAGCTAGGCCCTTCAAGGACTAGGTTATATACATCGTACGCTGCGTCTTGATCCTCAAAAAACTGAAGCTCCAACAATTAAAGCTCTCATTTGTCTCATCCTCGAATGTGGTTGCCTTGTATGAAATTCATGCAGACACTATGATATACAAAAATAGAATCTGTGCAAAAAGGGCAGTGCGTTTTGTTTGTAGGACTAGCATATTGCGTCGTTTTTCCCAGCCTATACTCGCTACTCATACAGTGCGGTGCCGTTTCGCATGCCTGAAATTCTTTTACACGTTAATTAATTATCCTCGTCTCTCTTCTCAAGATAACTATTTGACTCTCCCTGAACTATCATCTATGTCGAGTCACTATGCCTTAAATATTTCTACTTTCAACAACTGAAGCCTGGAATTCTTTACTGGAATACATCAGTTCACTACTGTTTAAAAAATTCACACAAACTTGCTTACAGGTGCTATTATGTTTGTTGTCCATCACACTGATGTAATATTCTTATGGAGCCTGCGTTATGTACATATGAAGAGGTAAATAAATGAAAGAAACAAAATCCTGAGACGCAATTTTCATGTCGCCACCCTCTGAAAGAAAACATTTTCAACGCGTTTACAGTGACAAATGTATCGTTTGTCTGTAAGGACAAGCAAAGGTGCAACGGTGACCGTGTGTTTTTAGTGCCGAAGCACCTCAGGTTCTCGGCTTCTCGGCTTGTCATGTCGTCGTCACGTCAATAAAGTTGTCAAACTATAGTAAAAACAAGTTTATAATTAGTCAAAACCCGTTCAGAAAAAATTAACAGGATTTAAACTGGTTTAAATAGAGGAATAATCAGGATTTATTTGCATTGATTAACAGAAATTCGTTGAATTACGTCTCAAAACTGCTTTCAAAGCCAAGTTTTCTTCTGTAAAGCATACTTCGTAGCATGTTGCGGTGTGTAACCCGAAGACAACTTACGGCGAGTCTGCCTCTCATTTAAATGGTTCAAACTGATTCAACGCAGGAGAGGGCGCCACAGCCTAAGCAAGGCGCGATTGTTCCTCCCACCGGCGCTTCTCCGGCGCCTAATCAGCGCGCGCCGTGTGGCGAGAGAGAACGAACGGCGCGCGTTGGCTCCGGAAACGCTTTTTCTGCGATGGACGCTGAACTGTAATCTCGCAAGGAGCGAGAGCGCGCACTCGCCCACAAAAAGACAACGCCGAGGCAGGGCCGATGAAGCAGGTCCCTTCATTATCACCGCTTTGTGATCGGTGAAATGCAAGGAAAGTGTCCGCTCCCGAGCGAAAGAGAAAGCGCGCCAAGAGCGACCGCCTTGTCTGCCTCCATCCGGCGACTCCGAGCGAAAGAGAAAGCGCGCCAAGAGCGAGCGCCTTGTCTGCCTTCATCCGGTGACTCCGAGCGAAAGAGAAAGCTCGCCAAGAGCGAGCGCCTTGTCTGCCTCCATCCGGTGACTCCGAGCGAAAGAGAAAGCTCGCCAAGAGCGACCGCCTTGTCTGCCTCCATCCGGCGACTCCGAGCGAAAGAGAAAGCGCGCCAAGAGCGAGCGCCTTGTCTGCCTCCATCCGGCGACTCCGAGCGAAAGAGAAAGCTCGCCAAGAGCGAGCGCCTTGTCTGCCTCCATCCGGTGACTCCGAGCGAAAGAGAAAGCTCGCCAAGAGCGAGCGCCTTGTCTGCCTTCATCCGGTGACTCCGAGCGAAAGAGAAAGCTCGCCAAAAGCGACCGCCTTGTCTGCCTCCATCCGGCGACTCCGAGCGAAAGAGAAAGCGCGCCAAGAGCGAGCGCCTTGTCTGCCTCCATCCGGCGACTCCGAGCGAAAGAGAAAGCTCGCCAAGAGCGAGCGCCTTGTCTGCCTCCATCCGGTGACTCCGAGCGAAAGAGAAAGCGTGCCGAGAGCGAGCGCCTTTTACGATCGCAGGCATCCAATGACATGCGCCATTCGCATTATACAAGCGCCATCTGTCATCTTTAAACAGCAACTCTGGATGGATGGATGGATGCTATGAGCGTCCCCTTTAAAACGGGGCGGTGACATGTCTGCCACCAAGCTCGAAGAAAAAGAAAACCTTCCTTGTTTCATGTTGGCCTAATACCTTATCTACATTGATTAAATCTATGTTATTATACCAAAAAAATATAAATTCACGGTCCATCTCTCTGCCTCTTAAGGCAGAATGACCTTATTTACCCCCATTATTTATTTTTGTTCTTTATCTCTACTTTTCTGCCACCAATACTCTAACCGTCTCTTACTTATTTCTATCGCGGACGTGTGCAGCTTTCCATTGTTGTCCCTAAAACCCAAGGCTTCATGTAGACTCGTGCCCACACGTATACCTGGGTGAATATCGCCACATTCAATCAGTACATGTTCCATCGTTTCCTTAGTTCCCCCGCAGCATGTACATTGTTCTTCTTCGTTACTGAATCTCGCTTTATAACTACGCGTTCTAAGGCAGCCCGACCTTGCTTCAAACAGTAAAGCGCTTCCCCTTGAATTATCATAAAACCTTTCCCTCCTTATTTCGTTTTTTCCCTTTCGGTAGTTACTCAGAGCCGGCTTCTTTTCCATCGCTGCCATCCAATAAGTCCTCTCCGCCTCTCTGACCTTCCGCTTAATGCTCCTTGTTGCCATATCGCCCGCACTGCTAGCCGTATATTTACTGGTGAGCCTCCTAGTTCTTTTTCTCCACTGCGTGTCAACGCTTTTTCTATACAAATACCTGAAAACCTTCTCTGCCCATCTACTGTTCTTCATTTTCCTCAGCCTCTCTTCGAATCTCATTTTGCTCTGAGCTTCCCTCACTTCAAAGCCTGTCCATCCCATATCACCCTTTACAGCCTCATTTGTCGTCTTCCCGTGAGCGCCCAACGCGAGGCGGCCCACCGTCCTTTGATTTACATCCATTCCTGATTGTACCTCTGACTTCATGCACACTACTGAGTTCCCAAATGTAAGCCCCGGAACCATCACACCCTTCCACAGCCCTCGAAGCACCTCGTACCTATTGTATCCCCATAAAGCTCTGTGCTTCATAACTGCAGCATTCCTCTTTCCCTTTGCTACCGATGCTTTCTCTTGTACCTCCATATATCTATCCCCCTCATTTACCCATACTCCGAGGTACTTGTACTCGCTTACCCTCGGAATTTTTTGGCCCTGTATAAAGACCGCATGGTCTTCGTGATCATTGAATACCATCAATCCACATTTTGTTGCACTAAATCCTAGTCCTAGAGACTCACATTCCCTTCCGCATATATCTGCCAGTCGCTGTATATCATCTTGACTGTTCGCAAATAAGACAATATCATCAGCATAAAATAGACCTGGAAGCTTCTGCTCAACCATCGTGCCGACCTGCTTGTGTGACAAATTAAATCCAATGTTGCTACCTTCTAGCGCTTTTTCCATCCTCACCATGTACAGCATGAATAACAGCGGGGACAAAAGACATCCCTGTCTCAGCCCCTTGCTAATTTCAACGCTGTCCTTGCTACTTATTCCTTCCCATTCTATACAAACTGTATTTTCTCGGTATATTTCCCTCAAAAGCTGTATACAGTCGTCACCTATGCCCACTTCTTTCAGTATATCCCACAAAATTTCCTGATTAACATTGTCATACGCCCCTGTAATATCTAGATAAGCTACGTATAAGGGCCTGTTTTCTATTTTCGATATTTCTATACACTGGGTAAGAACAAACAGATTATCGTCTAACCGCCTGTCAATTCGAAATCCATTCTGAAGTTCTCCCAAAATATCATTTTGTTCTACCCACGCTTCTATTTTAATTTTACTGCCTGCATCGCCAACCTGTATAGCACCGATGTAATGGTTAGCGGTCTATACGAGCGAATGTTATCCTTTTCTCCCTTGCCTTTATAGATTAAGTTCATTCTACTTTTTCGCCAACTGTCTGGTATTTCCCTTTCCTGTAAGCACTTTTCTACGGCTTTCAGCAGTGCTTCTTTAGTTTTATGTCCGAGTTCGTTAATGAGGCTGACGGGAACCCCATCTAAGCCCGGAGTAGTGCGCTTAGGAATTTTTCCTTCGGCCTTCTTCCAATTGAAATTCTCTAGTACTACATCTTCGTCGGTTGCACTCCTTTGCGTACTTTTACTCACTGGGGGAATCCCCTGGGCGACCTTTTTAAACGAATCAGCTGTTATCTTTCGGATGTAACCTAGCGCTTCATACCCTTCCAATTGATTTCCTCCTTCATCTACCATATGTTGTTGCACTGTGACAGACTTCCTATCCAGCGCTTTTAGGTGGCTCCAAAATATCCTAGGCGCGGCCGACTTCTTTTCGCGAATCTCTGTCATCCAGCGTTCACTTTCACCTTTAATTTTTGCCTCGACTAATTTCTGCACAATGGATTTTTGCTCTAAATATATTTCCCATATTTGGTTGACTTCGTCCTGTGGCCGCTTCTCCTTTTTTGCTTGTCTGTGCTCCCGTGATGCCTCACGTCGCTTCTCGATCACCTCCCGGATTTCTTTGTTCCACCAACTTTTTGGCTTTCTCTTTCCTTTCCAACAAGTAGTTTTCTTCTCTTTTTCCATTTCTTTCGTGATTACATGAAGCAGCTCACTATACTTCCAGTCTTTGCCTGGTAGTTCGTCTACTTTTTCCTCGACTCTTGCGGCTATATTTGTTATTTGTTTGTCATTTAGATACAAGCTGCCAAACTTTGATTCTATGTTCTTATTTTCAGTTTTATATCCCATTTGTAATATTATGCGTTTATGATCACTACCCAAGCTGTTAATGCCTTCCTCGTCTATTCTCATCTCTCTAAGTTTGTCATATATTCCTTCTGTCATGAGACAATAATCAATGCTCGATTGCCGGTTTCCGACTTTTCACGTGATCTGCCCCTCACACTTAGGCCCCACGTTAACTATCTCAAGACTACGTTGCTCGCAGAGATCTAGCAATAACTTGCCATTGGTGTCTGAATATCCGTCAAGGTCATGAATGTGAGCGTTCATGTCCCCTAGAAGAATTATTTCGGCATCATGACCAAATTCTTTAATATCGGTGCTTATGCATTTCACTATCTCCAGATTCTTTTCTCTGCAGTTATTGCCTGTCCACAAGTAAGCTACACCTAGCCACGTTTTCTTTCCACCTACTGTGCCCGAAACCCACATGTGCTCTGAACACGTTTGTTTCACTCTATCCAATTTTGTTCTGCTATGAATTAGCATTCCAACACCCCCACCTCTCCTTTCTGAGGTGATCCTGTTACATCCTTCCCAAATATAATTGTCAATATGTGGTGGCTCTTCCAAGTCTCTAAGGTGTGTTTCTGTAACCGCATAAACACCTATCTGTTCCTTGCTTAACTGCTCCTCAATCTCTAACCGTTTTGCCTTTTTTCTGCCACCCTGCATGTTTATGTAACTAATTGCAACACGCGCCTTCTCCCTTCTTTTACCTTTTCTCTGGTTTTTCGCTATACTGCCTGTCAAAGAGTCCCCCTGGTTGTTTTCCTCATTACAAGCTACCGTGGGCACCGAAGGGCCCGCGTGCCCCCCAAAAAAGCTACTGCGCGTCCTGCCAGTCGCCAGCCCACCTCATGACCAAGCCTCTTATCGAAGTGAATTCTGTCTCTTTGGAAACCGCCCCACCTGTGCACCTCCCTGTTTATATCCACTACCTCGAAGCCCTTCTCTCGACTAATTCGCCATATCTCTTTGTTTGCGTCGACAACCGCTCTTTGCAAGTTGATATTTCTCACTGGTACTTCCGGTATTGTGCATACCACTATCTGCACCTGAGAGGAAATGGCGCGCATGTCCTCGACCCCTTTCGCCAATGTGGTCGCTAGTTCGGCTGATTCTTCATTCAAGACGTCGTTTAGACCTCCCGCGATTATCACGAGGTTACGTCCATTAGCCTTAGTTGCGAGTTTTGCGCTAGCTTGTCTCATCACTGATCCCAGCCTATGTCCCGGGAACTTCCCTATTAAAACTCGTTTGTCGCCTCTCACCCTTTCCTTGACTGCTTCTTCGCATCTAACTAAATTCGAGTCCCCGGCGATTATCACGTGCTCCGACTCTACTGCTGGACCGTCCCGCACCTGGCCACTGCCTCGGTTACTAGCGCGTGCCACTTCTGCTTTGTCCCCTCCCCTTCCCAAAACTACTTCGCGGAAGCTGGGTCCTGTGACCCTTGCACGTGTCTTTTCCAAACCTGTTTCCACCTTCGAGTCTACCACTGTGGGGGTCGATGCCCCGCTGTTCCCGCTGTCGCTTGCTTCTTTGCTCACCATGACTACCTTTGCTAACCCCTCCTCGGCTGACTTAAAGGCCAACTCCGGCGATTTTTTGGCCATGTCAAAGTAATGGTGCTTTTATATTCCTGAGACGCTCCTGTCACGGGTCCGATAGCAGAAACACTCGGCAAATTGGAGAATAATTTTTAATAAGCAAAAAAGCGCAACACCGAAACCGAAACCCAACCGAGCATACTGTCTTCGCGTGACGTATAAGTGGTTACAAAACCGGAAATCACGCAAGGCATGCCGGTCTCGCCAGCGCGTAGTATGAAAGCTGCGAAAGCGGCGAAGAGCAGACGCTCATTTGAAAGGGGACTCCGTCGGAAATCTTGTGTGTGACTGACCGTGTCACGTGCATAAGCTGAGCTGTCGGAAAATGACAGCTGCGATTCCAACGCATTTGGAGGCCAACTGTAATGACCATTCCTCTTGGATGAAGTGGAACACACTTGTTTAGCTCTTTGCTTGCCTGGTTGCACATTCCACCGCCAGATGGCACCACCTGTCCAGGAAGCTCAAGTTTGTGGGGCCGTGATCGGGTAAAATACTATCGCTGAGAAGTTCGCGGACTAACTAAAGCTTCTTAATATTGCTATGGGAAGAGTGCGTAAGTTTGGCAATAGCGGCGTTCAACATCGCGTTGGTACGGCCGAAGAAATTTAATTTAAGCCAAGTATGAGCCACCTTTCGCACCATTAGGTTACGTTGTTTCGCACGATGCGAAGCTCACCGTATACCGATATAGGCCCGGTCATGGTGCACCCTGTATATGCTACGGGAAGTGTTTCCGTGGTGTTCACGCATGTGCATTCTTTAGCCGGTACGGTATTGCCGTACTTTCCGTGCGGCAAACCGGCATTGCTAGCTAAAACACTCTAATATAGAGACGCAGGGTAATCGTTAGGTGCGAGTGTTTCGTGACTGCCAACGGGGAATCGTGTGCAGCCCACAACGCGACACCACTTGCCACCCATCGCACGCATTACCACAAGGAACCGAAATTCACACGCCCAGCCAACGAAGCGCTCGCCAAACACTCGCGATTGTTGCCTTGCGGATAGCAGACGCTCTAGGGGCCCCTCGGTTCCGTCACTTCCGCTTAACAAAAAAGACGTCAGGCACCCAATGTTGCCAATAATTTTGGGAAGCGAGGTGGGGAGAGTCGGTGCAATCAATAAAATTCATTTGCAATGAATCTGCGTATGTCTCCAGCTTGTAATTTGGCATATATAACGGGAACGTGAAAAGGAACGTACCCAGCGAATTTTATTGAGATCCATGGACCTCAAAAAATCGCCGGAGTTGGCCTTTAAGCCTTTCCCCCATAGCCATCGTTTTTTCCCGCTCTGTCGCCAACGCAATCTCCAGCTCGGCGATTCTTACCATGAGCTTATTCTGGGCAGCCATCATTATTTCCATTTTCGCCTCTAACTCGCATTGCTTACACTTGGCGTCAGCTCCCTCTGTCTTCTCATCCGTACAAACCTCTATTTTCCATCCGATTCCGCACCCTGAACACTTTACGGTCTTTTTGACCATGGTTAGATCGTTCGCACGGCGGATTCGATACACTTAAAGTCAAATGGTATCACAAAACTCCGCAAGTATGCTATACTTCAAAGCACATGTGTGCCTTTCAGACACGTGGTGACCGAACGAAAAAAAAAACCCAGGCGACTGTCACACAGGAAACAGTACAAAATTGTAAGCCCTATTATGCTTCAAAGCTTCAATCTAGTGGCTTATGTACTCATATAACTAAAAAAACAAGCTCGAATCATGCAAAAAAAAAACTTATCTGACGCTGTCATTCCGGAGCCCACGAAAAACACGTCCGTCCTCTAGCAGAACCCTCGCCTAGAGCAGCCAAAGAAATAAGAAATACATGAAACGCCATCTAGTGAGCAATTCATTAAACTAGAACTCTGGATGGATGGATGCTGTGAGCGTCCCCTTTATAACGGGGCGGTGACATGTCTGCCACCAGGCTCAGAAAAAAAAGAAACCTTCCTTGTTTCATGTTGGCCTAATACCTTATCTACATTGATTAAATCTATGTTATTACACCAAAAAATATAAATCCACGGTCCATCTCTCTGCCTCTTAAGGCAGAATGACCTTATTTTTCCCCATTATTTATTTTTGTACTTTATCTCTACTTTTCTGCCACCAATACTCTAGCCGTCTCTTACTTATTTCTATCACGGACGTGTTCAGCTTTCCATTGTTCTCCCTAAGAAATGCATGTAACGCCATCTAGTGAGCAATTCATTAAACTAGAGCTGGCTACATACATACTACTACAGAGGAGAGAACGACCCAAACCCTAAGGAGCTTCGCCCCTAAAAAAAGCTGGTCGCTGCTACCTTCTCCCGAAGGCTTATAGACCCTTCGCAGTCTTACCTATTTTTAGGGGCGAAGCTCCTTAGGGTCGAGGCTTGTCCGTTGTAGCCACGCTAGTACTGGAAGCGCTCGCTCTCGCGCTCGTGCCAAAGAGAAGTCTTCTTCCTCTTGTTCTTCGAGCGCCTTGATGATGATCATAGCCACATAAAAAACACATATAAAAATTGAAAAAGAGGAATGCAAGCGAGAAATAGAGAGAAATAAATAAATAAATAGAAACACAAATAGAAATAAAGCTAAATGAAGAGAAAAAAATGAAAAAAAGAGAGCAGGAAAGAAAGAGAAAATGGAAAAGAAACAAAGAAATATGCTCAGCTCCGCACTTCCTTCAGTATCCATCACAGGGACTTGCATTGACCTCTTCTTCTCAAATTTCAGGTTGGATCCCATACAAGAACCTTTATCATAAGGCGGTCATAATGAAAGGAAAACGCCTCCCACATCTCAACACCATATACGCAGTGTGAATAACAACTTTGTATATACTGTACACACGTGTTGTCACTCTTTGCATGATCGAGTGGGCAATGTACGGGGGGATTTACGGTTAATGAGCCCCTGAGCTTCGTCCACTCCTCATCATTCACTTCGTGGATATGCTGTGTGTTTTTTAGGTACTTAAGGCATCCCAAGCTTCTTAATTAAATTTTCTTAAGTACGTAAGAATCGTAAAGATTCATACCCTTTATTACTTACCGCGCAAATCCCAGGCTGGCCTACAGTATCCGACAACAACGCACCTACTGAGCCATTACCAAAATTTCTAAATCATAATTTATCTAACACATCCTCTGCCCTTCCAACCTTCATTCATGGTAGAGCTCACTTCGGTTTATAGACTCCAATAACGAAACACAAACACTATACGATCAGGCTATTCTGGTAGCCCTACATGTATACTCCATATATACGAATATACCAATCACTGAAAGGATTGAAGCTGTCTGGAAGTCACTCAAGGAAAGTAAGGAAGTACATAATGTTGGTTTTTACCCCTATTTACTAAAATATATTCTTCATAATTATTTATTTTGAAGTTGATTCAGCCAACTACCTACAAATTCTCGGCACCAGCAGCGGAACTCCCTATTGGGGTCAAGCAGCGAATGGCACTCCATTCAAATATATTTTTAAAGTGTGCTGGCAACGCTTCTCAGGAAATAGATTTCCCGTTCCGCACATATTTCACGAGGTCGTGACGTCGACGAAGGCAGCAGTCGGTGTGTCCAAGATGAAACTCTTTATTTGGCATAACTTGTGGCCGGGAAACGGAAAGTCAAACTAGAGCAATACACACTGTACGCTGATAGCGGCGAACAGAGCGTCGGCCGTCGATAATCTGCCCTGCGGTAAGGCGCGTCGGCATTTGTACATGCAACATCGAACATTCCAGCCTTATCACTCGTGGCCGCGTTAGTTCGAGAATAATCTCAACTGTTCGCGTTTGCATGCTCAATCCTATAGGAAGATTCTAAGATAATCTGGAAGGTTTCCAGACATTAGGGCGCGGCTTGCGCAAGGCGGCGGCTACGAGTGCAACAGACTAGTTACATAAAAATGACAAAAGGAGCGCGCGTGGCAGTATAGTAAGGAGAGCTGGACGTCGACTACCTAAAGTCAGGACAAAGTGAGGAAAACAGACAATACATTATCAAATGGCGCATTTCCTGAATAAATACGAAGGCACAGTCAGCTGGACTGATTCAACAAAAAAAATTGAAGCATATATTAAGGACACATCTCTTAACATCGGAAGTCGGTACTTAACTGCCTCTATACTGTTTAACTAGAAGAATAAGGATGGGATGGGGCTCATTCGGCAAGCATTATCAAATCATGAATGGTATTCTACCACTATCTCTCAAGAGGAAGGTATATAACAGCTGCATCTTACCGGTACTTACCTACGGAGCAGAAACCTGGAGACTTACAAAGAGGGTTCAACTTAAATTGAGGACGACGCAGCAAGCGATGGAAAGGAAAATGATAGGTGTAACCTTAAGAGACAGGAAGAGAGCAGAGTGGGTCAGGGAACAAACGGGGGTTAAGGATATCATAGTTGAAATCAAGAAGAAGAAATGGATATGGGCCGGGCACGTAGCACGTCGGCAGGATAACCGGTGGTCATTAAGGGTAACTGACTGGATTCCAAGAGATGGCAAACGCGTGAGGGGGGGACAGAAAATTAGGTGGGTAAATGAGATTAGGAAGTTTGAAGGTATAACGTGGCAGCAGAAAGCACAGGACCGGGTTGATTGGCGGAACATGGGAGAGGCATTTGCCCTGCAGTGGGCGTAGACAGGCTGATGATGATGATGATGATACTGTTTCCAAGTTAAAAGTTCGTATGTATGACTTATTTCTTTGTTCCATAACACTGTAAATCTATAACACTTGTTAGTTGAATATGTTCCATGAAGTGATGATGAAATGGGCCGCTGTTAAAACATTTTCTGCAATGTTGAGTATAATATATTTCTTGCTTGCTGCTAATAATAACGAGCAGCGGCGAGGAAATGTGAGCAGGACACAGCAAATTGTCTTGAAACAACATTTTTCATGTGAGTAAATGCCGTTTTTGTGTGTGTTTTTTTTCTGTCTTCGTTTTTTCCCCCACTGTTATCACCACTTGATGTCATTGTGATCAACATTTTCCATCGTAGTAATTACTACCGTTGTATTATTTGATTTTCATTTTATTTTCTCTATAATTTATTTTCTACAAATGTATAAGTTTACTCTTTTGCTTTCTGTGCTGCACCTGTTGCGAACCCCGGGGGCAGAGGCCACCGTCAGGAGACTAAAACCTTTAGCCTCTGTGTCCTCAGGAAATACCTGAAATAAAGCTGAATTGAATATATTCCTAAATTACACATATAAAGTGTCAGACAAAATGGAAACACTGGGCAGACATGTAAGCTCGAGCTGCTGACGAATCAGGCAAATATAGAAAGCATACTCTTAAACCGGATTGCGCTCGCGTACGCCCATGAAGATTGACAATAAGATATATTCTTTTTATGGAGATCTAAAAGAAGAAACAGCTGCTACGTGGAGTGTAAAAGCGCTGCTGCCAGCCGTCCGAGCGGTGTAAAATTAGCTCTTTTAATACAAATAGCAACCTGTTGTGCTGGGCGTACGTTTTGGCCCGCGACGTGGTGGAAGGATCATCAAATCCTGCGACAGCACACATTTTCCTACAACTAGGAAGCTTTCTTGAGAAATTGCCATAGGTATGTATTGAAGATTCGCGCTACAGTGCGGTTAGATGGCATTTTTTTTCGTAAAGATATTCTAAAACAAATTAATGAATAACACAGAGAAAGAAAGAGGATGAATAATCTCCTGCTGCAATGAAACACCAAGAACAAGACTAAAAGGAGCACGCACACGGGTGTGTAGTAAAGCTTTCGCTTTATACTCTAGGCTTAACACCGATGCCATTAGTCTATACTTGATCGCTGTGCCTGTGACACGTAGGCTTTCCTTTCACAAAGGTAGCACTGTGTGCTTGCCGGCGCGCCACAATATTAAGGTAGTTGAGCGCGAACAAACAAGGACGTAACAGAATTGAGAGGACGCTTGAGCTTCGCATTTGACAATGGAACGTGATGGCGCCTCGGTCCTCGTTTGCATCACCTCGTTCGCTTGACATGCTGCGCTTCTAGGTGGACACCTCAACCTTCAGTGAGCAAAGGGACATCTGTGCGCGTGACACGTGCCGATATAAACTCTCCTGCAGCACCTACTTCAAGTGCAGTTGCAAAGTACCCATGTTCCATTGTTCACCATTTTCCAAAGGAAGGAAGGAAGAAAGAAGCTGAAAGACAGGAAGATTAGCCAGTTCTTAGACCGGCTGGCTACCCTGTGCTGGAGGAATGGGTAAGGAGAATAAAAGATGACAGAATAGAGATGTTACACAAAAGGAGAGCAAGAAAAATAAAAAAGGAAAGAGAATATGACACTGCTTAGAGTCTGTCTCTAAGACCAGTTGTCCGCAAGAAGCGCAATAATGCTTTCAAAGCCTTCTGTGCTGACGACAAACTCGGCCAAGATCCCAGAACCCTTTGTTCCGACAAAGGGCGGCTATCAAGTTTATCTAACACACAGGAAAGTTCTGGTCTTGGAGCACTAAAACGGAGACACTCACACAGAAGATGGGAGATCGTTTCTTCGCAGCTGCAGTTATTGCATGTAAAGTGGTTGGTCATTCCAATCACACAGGAGTAGGCATTCATGAATGCGAGGCCAAGCCACAGGCGGCACAGAAGTGTCTCCTCAGCTCGTGATATTCCTGATGGAAGACGGAGCTGGAGATTGGGATCCAAGCTGTGTAGACGAGCTTTGGTGAATTCCGCCGAGTTCCACTGTGCAAGTGTGAGTTCGCGTACGAGCGAAAGAAGCCTTGTAGTTGCGTCGGTTCTGGAGAACGATATATCTGCGGAATGGTCACTGTCATTTGCGAATCGGGCTATCTCATCCGCACGGTCGTTACCGTATATACCACAAAAATCCGGTATCCACTGGTAGGCTATGCTGTGTTGTTTCTCGATTGCATGGTAGTGAGGAGCCTTATAGCAGCAACTAACTGCTCATTAGGTCCATAACTAAATGGCTACATAAGACATCGAAAAGCTGCCTTGGAGTCAGAGAAGATGGACCAAGCTTGCGAAGGTTCTTCAACTACAAACTCTAGTGCTGCACGGATGGCTGCGAGTTCTGCTGTCGTCGATGATGTCAAATGCGATGTTTTGAATTTTATGGCGACGGACTTCGCGGGAAGAAACGCTGCCCTGTTGAGCTTGCAGAAGAGACAGAACCGTTTTTGTAAATGTGTTGTAAATGTGAGGACGACCGCTATGTTTCTCATGCAGGTACAGTAGTGTGGTCTGTTGTAGTGCTAAACATGATGACTGTTTTTTTGTTCTTTTGGGTTCCGGGAATGGTAAGAAGGGCTTCGAGTGGGTGCAAGTGCTACACTGGTAACGGTGGTCTTGCTGCATGCGTGAAGTTCGAGGGAAGCACGGCGCGATTTGATGCTCCAGTACCACTGAACGCAGAGTGCGGCCTATAGATGTAGGAAGTGAGGCGAGGTGGTACGATGGAATCCGATAGAAATGCCTGATATGCATTCTCAAACATCAACGCATATGTATGTAGCGATTGGATGGTCACGCGCGATGACGACAGTCAATGCTGTAGATGCGCATCTCGGAAGGCCAAGGCATATTCTCCGTGCTTGAGCTTGAAGCGACTGGAGGACACGTACGTTTGTTTTTCGGGTTTTACAAAGCACAGGTAGGCTGTAGTACATGAAACTGAGAAAACGTTCACCGCAAAAGGCCCTCGCTCCTCCCATGTATTCGCGCGGCGCTTTGGACACTCCCCCTATTCTAGGTCACTCTACTAAAGGTACCTTACGAGGAGAGACGCTCATAACGAACCAGCTTGGGGCAAGGAGGTTTAAAAAAACTTCTGGAGTGGAGGTCCCCTATACGCGCCCACGCGAGCGGGTGAAGCCTGGGAAACCGGTTGGCAGCCATCTTGCTCCAGGCAAGAGGCAGCGCAGCTTGAGCGCGCCAAGCGTAATTGTGAGCTTCCGCGGGGGAATTTCAGCGTGAGAACTGGATAGTTAGTGTCACTTATTTGGCCGATTTTTTTTTTTTGTCCTGCAAGATTGAAGAATGCAGTTTTTTGCGCCATAATACATGGGCTGAAGCGTGCCTGATAACACGTAGAATTCGCTTCGAGCATTCCCGAAATGAAGCACATGGTGGAGTTAGCACAAGTGGTACACAAAATTGTATTCATCCCCGGCTTTTATACAACTTCAAAAGAAAAAAAAACCATATACAATGTGGTTTAAACGCAATTCGATAAAGCAACAGATTTAAAATAACTTCAAAATGCATCATAATGCAGACAGTCGCGAAACTAACCGTATGAAACACGCGCCCTTGAAAACTAAACACAGCAAAAGAAAAGATACAAAACCAGATGAATTGACTAGCTTACTGCAGCTCTCGTTTACGCTCCTCTACAAATTTTTAAAAATAACAGTTCTTGTCAGCCGCGTTCTAACTCCGCTCTGGGAGTTTTAAATGCGAAGCATTTCTTAGCGAACCTTTGGCACCCTTCAGCGTTTCTATCTACGAATCTATCTACCTAGCCGCCTACGCTTGGGTGCTCTTAAACTTGGTGCAGACCAAAATCGGCATGGGAGGGTAAGAGTATTTGACGATTATGGCTGTCGGACCATGGCATGAATAACGGAAAAATCCTGTCGCGTACGTCTTGAAACCCTTTCCTCCAGGCACGCGTGGCACATACCCGTTTACCACGGGCCGTGGTGTAAGGATATGCGCCACAGGTGATTGACAGTGTATATCTACCCAAGAACGGCGAAAACAGACATTAGTAATTTAAATGCGAGAGCGTTCAGAAAAAAGACATCGGCAGCGTTGACCCGACAAATGGAAAGAAGAAATACTAGGATCACAGCAGGAATCGAACCCGAGCATTCTGCGTGGCAATCAAGTATTCTACCACAGAGGCACGTCAGGTATATAGACTGGTTTGGAAAAACAGCCTATGCAGGCGTAATGGCGGTGCAACGTCAAGTGTGGTTGTGGTGCTAGCTATCTAATTTTGCAAGAAAACAATGCACAGTACGTATGTACTTCTAAGATACCGGCGTCATATCAGATTAACGTCTGTGATTCCAGTGTTGGCTCCGCTTTTATAGCAGTGCAATAAACATTATATTTGTATTCCTATGTTTCAGCAAGCTATATTGAAGCATTGCTCGAGCCCAGGGTAATACATGAACGAAAGTTACGTATGATATCCACGTGGTTACACAATAATGTGCACTTAGTTTCGGTAATACTGACGTGTACAGAGTCTTTCAATACTTTAGTATTGAAGGACCCTGGTATGTACTCTAACGTGAGGGCTGGCGTTACATTGCACCATAAAGTTACCCCTTAAACGCCAGTATTGTCGACGTGCCTGGTAAGCCCACGATGTGCACACAGCTACTACACTTACACAAACACGTTGATCCACCTCGTAACGCTTGGCTCAAAGCCAAAAAATACAGCATAGAAGTACTCGCTGACTGCTTCGCATGAAACAGATTCCCACAACGCGTGGGATCTGCCGAATTTTAGGGGCGAAGCTCCTTAAGGCGGCACCCGTTCGTCCCTCGTAGTCGTAGTAGTAGTCGTAGTGCGTAACCAGTCTTACGCTTTGACCTCCAAGGTGGTGCCGGTGGGAGATTTTTCCTGTGCGTTGTTGAACAATAAAAAATTCGCAGCGTGCGCGTTAACTAAAAGCCGAATTCTTCTGTCTCTCATTCCCCATTAGCAGCCATTGGCATGTTCCAGTAGGAAACGTTAGTAGAAGTAGAAGTGTAAGTGTTAGCTAAAAGCCGACTTCTTCTGTCTCTCATTCCCATTAGCAGCCATTGTTTACCTCCAAGGTAGTGCCTGGTGAGATTTCTCCTGTGCGTAATTAAACAATAAAAATTTTGTTCAAAACGCCGTTGATTGATGAAATAAACCAACGAAAGACGCCAGATGTTTTGTAAAAGCAAAACGAAAGAACGCCAGATGTTTCTAAAGCAAAACGAAAAGACGCCAGCTGCTTAACGAAAGACGCCAGATGTTTTCTAAAGCAACGGTTTTCTAAACAATGAAAATTCACAGCGGACATGTAAAATTAAAGTGAGCTGCAAGTCGTCATAACTCATCGAACCTTTAGTATAAACGCGCCCGATCTCACATCGGTGATGATGTACTGGGCAGAATTCACGGAAGATTCACGGTTTACCGATAACCTCCGCAGCTTCGCCCACTCATCATCATTCACTCCGTGGATATGCTGTAATTTTTTTTTTCCGGTTGATTTCTTTTGAAATGTGGTGAAGACTGATTTTACGGCAAAAGCTGTTATCAGATCACAACGGCAGTGGGGTAGTTGTCCGCTGCCGCCGCCGATGTCCGTAACTACACTATCGCGCGAAATAAAAAAAAGTGAAATAAATAAAAAAATTACACCATCTCCCGCTAAAGGGGACCATGACGCGATGCGAAGCCGGAGCACTTGCACGATCGCGTTTCGTTGGCGTTCGTTGGGCATGCTACCGACCTCGCGTCGTGGAACGCGAAGAGATACGCGCGTCGTATCTTTCATCTAGCCCGGTCGTTAATTCTCACAGGGAGAGCGGGGAACGCGGTCGACAGGCGGGCGAGAGGGGGGCAGCGTAGGAGAGGAGGGAGAAGGGGAGGGGACGCGCATGCGCTCGAGCTCATCGCGGCGTTGCGCAGGAGAGAATTTCGGCATGTCTAGCCCGCGTTTCAGTGGAAGAGTGGAAAGGGAGAGGGGAGAAGGGAGGGGAAAGGGAATGTGAAGAGGGGAGGGAGGGGAGGGGAGAGGGAAGTGGAGAGGGGAGGGGGAGGGAATGTGGAGAGGGATAGTGGAAAGGGGAAGGGGAGAGGGAAAGTGGAGAGATGAAGGGAGAGGGAAAGTGGAGAGGGGGAGGGGAGAGGGGAGAGGGAAAGTGGAAAGGGGAAGGGGAGCGAGTGAGTGGAGAGGGTATGCGCATGCGCAGTAAGGGTGGTCACGCCGCACACCACCACCACCACCACCGGATTGAGCTCCGCCTTAAGATACTTCGCATCTAAAATAAACAGGCTCAGATGGGATTTGAACCCGGGTCCTCTGCGTGGCAGTCGAGTATTATACCACAGAGGCACTCCAGTGACTGGAACTCCTTTGCAAAAACATCCTGACAGGCGTCATGTCGGGCAAGGAATCGCGTTAAATGCGTAATATAGCGTGTCAGAAGAGTAAAATAACGACCAGGCGTCACACAATGCTAATTGCGCAACGAGTGACCAGATCGTTAATTGCTTCAAAACCATTACAAAAAGCTCAGCCATAATTCTTCATGGTCATCAGCCACAGGCAGCATCAACAAAGTTCACTTAATACCTTACAGATGTGTAGCGGGTACCTTGCTTATCGGCAGAAAGACGAATAATGGCATAGTGATTGCTTCCCTACTTCACATAAATTATGATTTGCGGCGTAGTGGGTACCTTGCAAGTGTACTTGTATTAGTTTCCCCAAGAGAGTTTAGAACGGCCTCTAGAAAGGCCGCTCTTCCAGCTTTCGCTGTGACTGTGCTGCGCGCTCCGCGCAGGCCCGGCGTTTTTTATGTACAGCTTGGCAATCTTCGACAAATTGTAAATCGAGTGGATCGCAGTCGAAAAAATGATACATCCATAACAGAACACTCGTTTGCCACCAAAAGAGTGGAGAAATTTGCCGTCTGTGGAACTTCCGCGCGGCCTCAAGCGACGACCCACACGTTTTCTGCCTGGAGCAATATGGCGGTCGTCGGCTTCAGTGGCGGCGCGCCGCCTCCGCCCCAGAAGTTTTTTTTCAACCTCCTTGGCTTGGGGGTATACGAAATACTTGTGCAATGTCTGCCGAAACTTAGGAGGAAAATGTAATGCCTGACGAAAGGGGCGACAGTTTCACTGTCCGACACTTTGCAAAGCGTGACACTGGTTCGAATTTTTCCAAGGCAGATTTAAGCAGTGGTGTGGCTATGTGGTCGAATACGTGACTGCCACGCAGAGCGTGCGCCTGGGTTAGATTCCGACTCGAACCCTGGTGTTCACTCCTTGCATCAGTGGGAATTTTTCGCTAATGAACAAGGCCGCCAACACTGACGCCTGGTTTTGGGACGTTAAACCGCAGATATCATTATATTAACACTGACGCCGACATTGCATATCCTGCTACACGGGCTGTTTAACGCTTTCACGTTAATAATGGAACATTGCAGTTAGTTTACTTTATGTCGTGTACAGCGACTGCAACGAAGAAATTCCTAGCGTGCACTTAACACCCGGACACCGATGGGTATCAATCCAACGATGGGTATCAGAACAGAGCGAGAATTATTAGGAGCACTTCTATAAATGTGTTCTATAATGCATCAGCGGGGAAACAACAGAAGCTGCACTCTGCACTATCGATGAGAAACACGGCTGTGTCGGATGTAGCTCTAATGATAAGTAATAAAAACATACGCTTCGCGAAATGGTGATAATACAATGTGTGTCGCATAAGTTTCAACAGTAAATTGTTACATTATTTACTGAATATTAGGCCAATAAAATATGTAATAACTATGGCAGCACGATTACTATAAAGCCATGCAGAAAAATTTAGTACTGTAATGGAAACAAGATTTGAACAAAAGAATGACAGATTTTGACGTGGCAAAAACATCATATCACTATAAATCACGCTTTCTCGGGGGACGCCGTATCAGTTTTACACCACCTAACCTTCGTTATCGTGTACCTAAGTCTCAGTGCGCGGGGGTTCTCTCATTTCGTTCTAATCGAAATGCGACCGCCGTGTTCGGGAGTCGAACCCAGGTCTTCGAGCTCCTCGACGCAACACTTTAGCCGTTAACCAACCACGGTGGTTGAATATGAGAAAGTTGGAAGCTGAAATTAGTATAAAATCCAGAACTCTAAACTACTGTAAACGTGGAAGCCAGCGAAGCTGTATGGTGGGTCTGGCACAGTGAATATTGCAATAGTTAATTTATATATTGTTATCGCAGTTGACTATATTTCATGAATAGAAACACATACACTCAAGGATTACCTTGTTTCGAAATTACAAAAATGGCATAGCGTTCATTTCTTACGCAAGCGGTCTTGTATTTAAGGTAAAATTGTTCACCTCATTCTGCCATGTCGGCGAAGTCATACACATTTGTGTTAACGAAATTCGTTGCTGGGCAAGTTGGTTCATAATTTTAAATACTGGATAGAGCAGGTTCGACGCAGAACAAAGCAAGAACGCTAAAGCACAGGACAAGCGCTTGTCCTGTGCATCAATGTTATTTGTTTGTCCTGTGTGGAATCCGCGCTATCCAGCAGTTAAGATACGCCTTTATGCAGGCCCGTAGCCAGGAATTTTTTCCGGGGGGCGGGGGGCACTTGCTGAAGACCTTGAGTATTTCAGGAAGACACCTATTTTCATTATTCATTTTCGGTAAAACAATATTTCTCATCAAAATTACGGGGGGGGGGGGGCTTCAGGTCCCCACACCCGTCCCCTGGCTACGGGCCTGCCTTTATGTCTGCTTTTACGCCATGCCCTTTTTTTTTTCGACGCTAAAGCGCGGGATTAGCCTAGTTGATTGGTTCTCCAATAATTGCTGTTCTACGCGTCCTTCGTCCGCGCACGGGATCCACCAGCACCTCGCCATATACATCTTCGCTTTAAATAAAAAACTAGGAAAAAATGGGGTCAACTTGGATAAGCATATGTGCCTTTTGTCGGGCAAGCAAGCGTTTTTGCGTTCGCGGGAAAGTCGAGTCCGTAAACATTCGACGTGCGAGTCCTCCTGTACATTTTCCCAGGTATAACACATATATCCGCGACGAAGCAGCGGCGAAAGATTCGGCAAATGACCTTTCAGGGAAACCACTAACGGGACCTTATGCGATTATCTTCAGAAGATCAGTTTGCACGTGAACAGGTGCGTATATTTTGTGGAAGACAAATGCGCCCACCGCTACTGCTGCATTCACTCTGTTGCGAAAATGGTCCACTGGTAAAAATTGGGAAGGAAGGGGGGAGATGGGGAGGGCTGCCCCCCCCCCCCCCCTGCCTACGTGCCTTAAACGACCACTCTGCACAACCAACGTTAAGAATTCTGACTTATAGAACACAAACTCAGTCCGGCAACGCTCGTCTCGCAGTTGCGGATACGGTGGCGCCTTCTTACTCTGTTCGCCAGCTACGCTCCCTCAAAGCAGGATCCCGGTCCCATCGCGCCGTACTGCGGAGCTACCGATGCTCATGGAGACGTTACCGTCTTGGACACAGCCTGCTACATCCCGATCACGGCTCGAGTCACGAGCCTCGAGCGCTCATGCCCTTTCGAACGCTCCTCACTTCGTTATCGTCATGTATATGTGTGATACCGCTTTTGCACAACCTGCCATAGGTGTCTAGCGGTTATGGGGCTCCACTGCTGACCCGAAGGTCGCGGTATCGAATCCCGGCCGCGGCGGCCGCATTTTCGATGGAGGCGAAAATGCTTGAGACCCGTGTACTTAGACTTGGGCGCACGTTAAAGAACCACAGGTGGTCGAAAGTTCCAGAGCCCTCCCTTATAATTATATAGTGGTTTTAGGACGTTAAACCCCAAGAGTTATTATTATTGCACAATTGGCTCGTCATTGGTAAAAAAAAACGTAAAATTAAGCCTAAAAACAGGACACAGGAAAGAAGTGGACACAGGAAAGAAGACGAGCGCTCGTCGTGCCCACTTCTTTCCTGTGTCCTGTTCCTAGGCATAGTTTTACGTGTTTTTTACCATGTCACACCAACCAGCCCACCCCTGCACGCTCCTTCTCTCATCATTCTCTCTATAATCACTATAAATCGCTTTCATATACACAGAAAACTAGGAGCTACACGTGAAGAGACCGTGAACTCGTGAACCTCCTCTTCTACCAGACCTCAAACAAACTTCACTATAGCTCATTCTCAGCAATAGCCTTATATCAGCATGTTTGTATTTTTCTTCCGCAGCAGCGTCTCTCCTAGGTCTGAAATAAATATTGAAAGCACATAATGCGGCCTTTAGGACTACCGGCCACCATCACCTTAACCGTGACTGTGTTGGTGGCGAACTACTCGCTGTGGGTCTACGTCTACAAGAACCGCAGCAAGTTAACGTCGGTACCTCAGCTCATCCAAGAGGAACAACTGCAAGAGAGGGTCGGCAGCGAGCCCCAAGTCGCTACGAACACAGCTACCGCAACAATTACTAATGCAAAAACTACGAGAAATACAGCAACCACGACAAGTACGTATGTAGCACTCCACTCGGTCCACCTCTAGAGGCACGATTGCTATTTTCTCTTGCACAACCCATTGTCCTGCTTAATTGAGCTGAAATACACGATGATTCGAGGAAAGCTCATTACAAAGCTATTCAGGGAGAAATGGTATTCAGCACGCCAGCTACAATACCGTGCGGTGCAGTATGCATCAATTCAGATTACGATTCAGGCACCTGCATTTCCAGCGATAACACGAACTATTACGCATAACAGCGTGTGCAAAGGATTTGGCATGTACGTTACCTCAAAAATGACATACAGCTGCTGCAGAGCCAACAATTTAACTTAAGTACACAATCCCGAAAAACTCATTTTGCAAAAGTTTATATTTGTCACTACAGAGCTCGCGTGTGCTGTTCATTGCGGCGGCAGCGTAATGTCATCCCATATTCCAGATTTTCCCTCGATCTTCTGAGAGCTTGATATATACGTTAAAAAGCAGCTATTGGTAAAAAGAAAAGTGCTGATGATACGAAACCCTACTGAGGCGCTTCCATTTTAATTTAGAGTGATTTTAGTCGCTCGGTCATTCTCTTTGTCGTAATCAATGGTGTCTCTGTGGGAGTCGACTGGTTATAATTGTTGCAACTACGTTTATCTGAGAAGCGAGCACTGGTTTGCTGCCTGCTGCTGATTCGGATGCGCATTGATATCAACGAACAAAGACACTCACGTGTAGAACGTGTCTCATAATTGTAATCAGGTAGTTCTGTGTTCTGAATAAATCTCCAAAATACCATTCGAATGAATTCGATCGTGCTGGTCTGAGGCCGACACGACATTACTGCATAAGACGGGCTCCACCGAAACAAAATACTATATCGAAATCACCTATCCCTAAAGGAAAAAAAGACATGCCTACACAATTTGCAAGGTGGTCATAGGCGTGCGCATGGGGAGGAGGGGGGCGGCCGCCCCCCCTAGTCACCTAAGAGGGAGGAGAATCTGCCCCATACATTGACCCCCCTAGTCACCTAAGGGGATCGAGGGCGCAAAATCTGCCTCGTACATTGACTTAGTAGGAGGGGGGGAGCTGCGACGAACCTTCGCCCCCCCCCCCCTGATGGGGCACCCTGCACACGCCTATGAAGGTGAGGATACTGGTCGCATCTAACAGTAGAGCTCAACTACTCTAAATTATGCTCACGTGGAACTGACTGATCAGCAGGACAGTTCTTGAGAGGGGCACTCTGAGACGTTGTCCCTCTTTAGACCGTGTCCCCTTATCGCCAGCTCCTACGTAGGTGGGTAGGTAAAAACTATGTTTTTCTCTTGAAAAGAACGAGGCGACGAGATAGAGATAGGGGGAGGTTGCCACACACGGTAGTCCTTCGCAACCATCCCTTCCCGACTCAGGACGACCTCCTGGACGTCGGGTTTGAAGCTGTGCAAGGCAGCCTCCCACTGCTCCTCCTTATTTAATACTGTTTTTAGGGAGGTTACAGCCCTGCAAGTAGCAGCTTGGCCCCCACACGTTATTACGTTCGAGAGGCAGTCATAAAGAGACTTGTTCTGGTGTCTTACCATTTTTTCATGAGTACCCGTAATACTTACGGGCGCTACACTTGGTATCATTAGTCTGGTAGCTATTTCCCGATTGTAGACAACTACTTCACGCAAAGAGACTCAACCGTAATGAACGGTTGAGTCTCCGGTGGTCGCTGATTCTCCGGTGGTCCGTGAGTGTCCGGTGAGTCTCCGGTGGTCCGGTGGTCCGGTGGACGTTGATTCGCTGCAGGGGTTCTCGCGTAGCTGACTTCTCGCTACTGAGAACGGGAGTGGGTGGGAAGCCTTGTAAATGTAGTGTGAGGACGAATCACGCTGGGGCCCCTCGCACGTTAACCGCTTGCATATCCAGTACACTGACTTCCCATCTGGGTTGGGAGGGCCGAGATTGAAGTCAGTTATCTTTCCATGCGGTAAAACGCATCAGCCATGCCGGTACCGGTAAGTTGTGCGGTGGTGTTACCAAGTTTTGTGTTGTGCAGACCGGCTATAACAAAACGTCGGCAAGCAAATCCGAGTTAACACAAAGCGAGCTATATTGCAGTCTGCAACCATGCACGAAACGTGAAATCCTCGTTAAAGTCAGCACTGCCATGGTAAACAAGAAACCAGTGGAGGGCTTGGATAAAAGGGCACCTTACGGAAGCTGAGTTACTTGCACTCTTACGTGAGGTTGCTCCAATGCCCTCTCTGTCCACCTTCTAAGGCACTCTTAAAAACATACAAATTGCTTATTTTTGCAGAAAGACCAACGAGAAATAATACCTGGACGCCTTTCTACCACCGCACAAGCTCCGATGGAAAGCGAGATCTCCCAAGAATTCTGTTCTGGACAGCTATTTACGGTCAATGGTATTCGGGCCTCTCGGAGGAAGGAGTGGCGGAGCTCGAGTACAAAGAGTGTCCCGATCGCTGCTACATCGCCAATGACCGGCACATGCTTAGCTTCAGCGATGCCGTTGTCTTCTACGGCCGGGACATCGACCCCGAACACATGCCCGAAGAGAGGGCCCCTTTTCAAAAGTGGGTCTACTGGTCCCTCGAACCTCCGTGGCACACTCCTGTGGCCTTGCTGAAGGGTCTCAACAATACTATCAACTGGACTATGACTTACAGGTGGGTGGTATGGAAAGCGGGCGCCCTTTTTGCCGCTTAAAAGCGGCAGCATCCTTCATTGCTCGGATCGAGAGATGCCAGCCTTAAAGGACATGAGCGGTTGCAGCAGTTACGGGAGCGAAACATGCATTATCCAGACCACTATAAGAACGGTGTCTCGTTGAGTTAACGCTATGAACACCATACCCATATATTGGGTGTTTCACTGACTTAGCAATTAGCAGGGTTTTTTTTTAAGCGCATTGAATAATAGAGCAGAATTCAAGTGCAGGTGACATATGTATATATATTACCGGTACATTGTTTATCATTGCGCCATTTCACTAAGGTTCTTGATATCTACTCTAAAAAAACAGCTTTTGGTCGTCAGTTCGTTCGTTGGTTTACGCGGTGCTTGGGTGGACAAGTCGGCGTGTTGGTATTGCATGATCCGAGATAAAAGGCGCGTAGACGACGACGTGCAAGGGAGAGACACACACACACAGGGCGCCACTTCTAACAAACATTGTTGGAAGTGGCGCACTGTGTGCGTGTGTGCCGCTCTCTTGTCCGACGTAGTCTGCGCGCCTTTTACCTCGGTTTATGTGGTTCAGCGCCTCAAATCGACACAGACTGTGACAGACGCCGTAGTGGAGGGCTCCGGAAAATTTCCAATACTTGGACATAATGTGCACTGACATCGCACAATGCACGGTCCTCTAGCATTCCGTCTTCATTTAAATGCGACAGCCGTGGCTGGGATCGAACCCGCAACTTTCGGGTCAGCAGCCAAGCACCGTAACCACAAAGCCACCGTGCCGTCCGAGGGAAGGTTCTACCGTGCACTCAGCCGGTTTACTTAGGCAGGCTTCAGAAGTTCTGTTTGTTGACTGAGGTACCATCATGTGAACTTTCTCTAGGTTGCTCCGAAAAATTCCATTATATGTAGCTGGGTCTTCTGAGTGTAGCAGACAATTTGTTTGCTGGGCTGTGCCTGCCATCTGGCGCTAAATTTGTCACGTATCACATGTCACTATAAAGTCTTCTTGTTTATTGCTCCCTTACCTCTGAAAAAAAAAAACACTGTAAGCAAATTGTCGTTCGACACAGTAAGCGAATATTAGGGTAGAGTGTATTATCGCGTGGAGGGTAAGTGACGGAATGCCTCATAACGAAACCGTTAAGATTTCACAACAAGCAGTATGCACACTGGGCTTACATTGTTGGCAAGTTAGTACCCGTTATATATTCGTGTTCACAGCAGCTAAAAATAGACTGTCTTGTCCTCTCCCGTGCAGACACGACTCGGACGTCCTAAACAACTATGCCACGATCACAAAAGTAATGCCAACTGAACAACCATACTCAGAGCAGTCACTCAAGGACCTCTGGAAGGGAAAGTCCAAGACGGCCGTGTGGGTTGCCAGCAGCTGCAAGACGTCCGGAACGCGAGAGCACTACGTAGAAGAGTTGCGTAAGCACCTCTACATCGACGTGTACGGCAAATGCGGCGAAAACGTATGCCCTCAGGAAATGGCACACAGCTGCTACCAGATGTTTGCCAGAAACTATTTTTTCTATCTATCTTTTGAGAACTGCATCTGCAAGGACTACGTCACCGAGAAACTATTCAAGCCCCTGTTGTACGACATCATCCCTGTCGTGTATGGCGGAGCAAACTACAGCCACGATGCGCCGCCTGGATCCTACATCGACGCCCTCAGCTTCGAGTCGCCGATGCACTTGGCACGCCACCTTAAGAAAGTTGCCAGGGACTACAACTTGTACAAGAGCTACTTCGAGTGGAAAGGCAAGTACGAAATTGAGCCTTTAAGTGGCTACAACTACTGCAACTTGTGCCGGAAGCTGCACAGCGAAGACTTCAAAGAGACTTCTGTAGTGCCGGACATCTACCACTGGTGGAACACGACGTCGCACTGTCGGGTTTGGAACCGGGACTCTTCGAAGCTCGAGTACTAACCACCGTTTTATAACGAGTGCCGGTGACATTAGTTTCGAACGTCCTGCGATTGAAAGGCGGGAAGGTCCAGCAGCGTGTTGGGTCGGATGATCACCTGCGTGGTTTTATTTCAAAAGAGCGGACAGTAGCTGAGTGACCCTGTCGGACAATTTTCATGTAGCCGCCCACTGAACGGAAGTAGTTTCCGCGCGTTTCCTGTGTCACGTGCGCTGTTGCACAGCATTCCCGCCGTTTGTCCGCTTCGCGATGTAGACAAGAAACAATCATCATCATGCCGGCGCTCGCTCGCTCGCTCGCTCGCTCGTAGTCTTCTTCATCTTCTGCTTCGCTTCCCGAGCACGTGCGTCCAGCGCGCGCTCTCACGCTGCGCCGATTTGACCGGCAATAGCTCGGATGGGCGATAGAACGAGTACAGAGAAAAAAGAGAAAGAGAGAAATAGAGGGAAAGAAAGGGAACAAAGAGGAAACTCATAGAAAGACAGAGAGAGAAAGAGATGGAAAGAAATAGACAGAAAAAGAGAGAAAAACAGATATTAAGACAAAGAGAAAGGGAGAAAGAGAGAGAAAGAAAGAGGAAGCGAGAAATAGAGAGAGAGAGAAAGAAAATTAAGGTAAGAAATAGGAAAAAAAGATAGAAAGAAAGAGTGAGAAAGAGAGAGAAAGAAATAGATAGAAAAGACAACAAAACAGACCTAATTAATTAAGCTACTTGGTGCTGTGATTGCCAAGCGATGCCCAATTGAACCCAATCGATACCTAGCCAATACTCGTGATTTACAATGTGATCACGTGAGCACTTCGTGCATCGGCGTTTGAATGCACGTGTACCTAGTCAGGCGAAGACCAGCCGAGTGCCAACCAGCTCTGCTGTGCCGGAGCCTTGCGCGACTTAGTGCAAGCTGCGCAAATCTTTTTTTACAGCGAAAGCTGTTATGAGATCACTTCAGCGGCCGTTTTTGGCGCCGTAGTTGTCCGCCGCCGCCGCCGCCGGTGTCCGTAACCAGTATCGCTCGAAATAAGAAAAAAAAACTGAAATAAGAAAAAAAATTCCAGGATGGAACGAGATTCGAACCTGGGCCCTCTGCGTGGGAGCCCAGTATTCAACCTCTGAGCCATGCCGGAGTTTGAAACTGCTTTCCATAAAGGTCCTATACAGGCTTCATGTCGGGAAGGAACCACATTAACATTTGCAATATAGCGTATTAGAAGAGTAAAATAAGCACCAAGCGTCGCACAACGCGAATTCTGTAACCAGGAGTCACACAATGCGAATTGTGCAACGAGTAGGTTGTTGAATGCTTTCCAACCCATCACAAAGGGCTGCGCCATAATTCTTCATCGTCATCAGGCACAGCATCAAGAAAGTGCGCATAATGCCTTACATGCGTTTCGCAGGTACCACGGCTCTCCGTAGAATGACGAAAAATGGCACAGTGCCTGCTTCCCAACTTCTCAAAAATTACAATGATTTATAGCGCAGTGGGTTCCTCGCAAGTGCACTTTGTATTGGTTGCCAAGGAAGCCCATAGTCACCCAATGCAAATTACATAACTGGTGGGCCGTTTAAATCTTCCAACCCATTTTGTTACCAAGGGCTGAACCATAATTCTTCATCGTCATCATTCATAGCGTCAACAAAGCGCACATAATGCCTTACAGACGTGTAGCTGGTACCTCGCTTCTCCGCAGAATGAAAAATAATGGCTTAGTAAGTGCTTCCCAACTTCACAAATATTGTGATTTATGGCGTAGTGGGTACCATGCTAGTGTACTTGTATTAGTAGCCACAAGAGAGTTTAGAACGGGTTCTAGAAATGCCGCTCTTCCAGCTTTTGCTGTGACTGTGCTGCGCTTTCCGCGCAGGCCTGGCGTTTTTTTTTTCTCTGGGGACACAAAAGAGCACAATGGTGACCAAGTGTGCCTTAGCTGCAATTCTCCACTAGAATTGCCGTTGAATTTCTCTAGGCTCATTTCCACCACTCTTGCTAGGTCCGTTCTTTTTATATGACACTTACTCCGCCATGTCTTTTTTAGGAGCGAAGCTCCTTGGGCGCGCACCGCTCCGTCACCGTCGAAGCTACCTTCTCTTAAGCATCGCTTTAGGTTGCAGCGGCCGGTGATTTAAGAGGAAATGTTTAGGCCTTGAGTGGTTTGGTTCATGCGCACCAGAAACTCGAGGTTAAAAGAAATAAGATCTGTGAAGTCAACCATTATAGGTGAAGTCGACCGTTATAGTGAAGACGTCCATTATAGGTCGTCTTCACTTTCACCACCTTTATCGTAAATTGTGAAATGACAACCATAATTCTAGCTCACTACGGGCGCTTTGTCGAAGTTAGTAGCAGACGCTCTCCCCGTCCGGCACCGGCGCAAAAAGCCAATAAAACGCTGCGCGCGGCGTTCCGTCGCCTCCGTCGAAGCTCCCCGCCGCATCACCGCTCGCACCCCTCTCCCACCTGTCTTCCTCTCCCTGTGCTCAGTCGTTCCCGCCACCGACCCCCCCCTCCTCCCCGCCATCCCACCCGCTCCGCACCCTACCGCCTTCATGAAAGCCAGCAGCATGATCAGACGCATAGTCGTTTGCGTGCCATTTGTAAGGAGGTTCGCTCATCGGTTGTATTCGTACACGGAACAACTGCGATTTTTTTGCGTTCCTAAATATTCTAAATCATCTGACTTGCTGAATACACCACCTTTATCAACTTATCGAAGATAAGCAGTATTCTGTTAGGCCTACATTGAAAGGAGGCCACTTAAGAACGCTTACCTGTAATGACCTTACCACTACTGAATAGTGAAAATGGTCTACCTTATGTTACGGTGTCCACGGTGTACCTTATGTTACGGTGTCCTAGGGTATACAGCCTAAATTATTTCCTTCGATGATAGGAAGCTGTCTTGGTAGTGAAGCGGTTTACACAAACGGCAGATGAACACGCAAGACGCAATTAAGGAAAATGTTTCCACCTTCAGTGTGCGCCAAGAGGATTTAGGACACTCGGGACACGTTTCAACGCAGCCCCAATTTACGTTCGTTCTAACAGTTGTGTTGGATATGTTGTCCACTGCTTATCTTTTGCTGATGATTTTCGGCTGATAATGGGCAACTATCATTGCAAACATGCATGTTCCTTGAGAAATTGTCGTCGGTGTTTTCATGCGGGTGTATAGAGTGTAGAGAGTGCGGGTGTATAGCTACAAGCAGTAGTGATATATGTAGCAGACTAATGATGTTTAGTAAATGAAACTGTCTGTACGTCATCCTTCGGGCATGAAACGGCTTTGCTAATTTGAAAATCCTCAACTTCCAGCAACATCTTGGGTTAAACGCGACGACTGTGTTTATTATTATGACTTGTGTGCTGAGAAAACAGGATTCCCAACATTTCTTGCGTTTGCCGCTCGAGTTCTATTTGTAAAACAGAAACATCAAGTATATTTAGTGAATAAAGCGAGATTGTGAATCTTTAAAAAATGACCACAAAAACGCTATACGCGTGCACTATCAATCTCTTTGTATATCCAAAGGACATCTGTACCAGAGATGCCTCTAATAGTTTCACTTGGCCACTCAGCCGTTTCATACGCATGCTTTTGGTTCTTGGGCCAAATATTTGCCCAAACCCCAGAGTTTTGTTTGCGCAGGCACTGGCTTGTTTTCAGCTCCGACGCTTAAATTCGCAAACTGTAAGATACCAGCACGCGTAGTCACCGCATTATGGCCCGCTCATGCTAGCGGCACGGCGGCTCGCCGATTGCCGCTTGCAGTTCTCAGGCTGCCGTGCGCAAGCGGTTTCGTTCGCGCACGTCAGCCGTTCTTTGCCGTTCAGAAAATAGATCCGACACCCATTTTCGCCAAGCTCTCCGGCTGCCAGAGAGCGACGTTGCCAATCAGCGATGGAGGAGCTACATCGGTGTGCCGCGTCATATGCGTCTGCCGCGGGACGCTCCGAGTTGCTTGCTTTTTAGGAGCGAAGCTCCTTAGGCCCGCACCCCGCCATCGAAGCTCCCTGCAACATAGATGTGGCGCCGGCGCAAAAAGACAATGAAACGCCGCGCGCGCCGCAAGAGAAAAACTAGCAGCATCTGGCAATGGAACTGTGGCGGATTTACAAACAAAAAACCACTTCTACAGCAATATTTAAGAACCCTTGAAGCTAAGCCCCAAATCATCGCTATTCAAGAAGTCGCGTCTAGCACCCCCATCAAACTCGCGGGTTATCTGGTGGTGTCATCGCATTCAGGAGGTAGGGGAGTTGCTACACTCGTCAGCAAAAGGTACAATTATCTATCACGTGACCTCGGAGCAGTTGCCGATGGCATCGATTACGTCATGACAGAAATTCTCATGAACTCACCCAAGAAGGGCCTCAGAAGAAACAGCCTTTTTATCCTCAACGTATACTGCAGTCCCAGCTATCGCAGGGCGAGAGCGGACTCTCTCCTCAAGAGGGCCGTCAGCATGGCTGGTAGTTGCCCCCTTGTCGTAGTCGGGGATTTTAACGCCCCACACAGCGTGTGGGGATACGCCTATGATACTCCCAAGGGACGCGAGTTATGGCAGACTGCGACAGAAGCGGACTTGACGCTTATCACTGACAAGGATTTCCCCACTAGGAGAGGTAACTCCACATGCCGGGACACTACCCCGGACCTCACTTTTGTCAAGAATGTCGATGAGGTCAAGTGGGTCAACACGGCGCTAGACCAAGGAAGTGACCACTACGTCATCGAGGTATCCTTCGCGATTGCCCGCTTTAGGACGAGGAAATTCAACGTGGTCGACTGGGACGTTTTCCGCAAGGTCAGAGCCGAGCGCGCACCGACGGCCGGGACAGATTTTGAAGGTTCGTGCAAAGAAATCAGAGATGACGCGGCAGCAGCGACCAAGGCGGTCGTCACTAACCTCGACGTTGAAAACATGGACAGCAGGTTGGCCCACTTGCTAGAAGCCAAGCAAGCCCTACTCACGAGATGGAAGGGGCAGAAACATAACAGGAGGCTACGGAATGTTTCCGAGGTTAACAGAGCGATCGAGGAGCACTGCAAAACCCTCTGTAAACAACAATGGCATGAGCTGTGCGAAAGTATTGAGGGCCAGCTCAGATCCGGGAAGAGCTGGGGTCTTCTCAAACACCTTCTCGATCAGGGCAGCACCAGGTCCAGCCAGAGACGATCCCTCGCGCGAGCCATTCATCTTGCTACCGACTCTACCCCGGACGAGTTGGTTGTCAACAAGCTCATAGACAAATATCTGCGAGTCGCGGATAGCTCTGCTCCAACCCAGTTTCCGGACTACGCGGGGTGCGACGTGCCGGAGTTGGACCAGGACTTTAGTGTGGCCGAGATCCGACAGGTCCTTTTCTCCCTAGACGGCAGATCCGCCCCTGGCCCGGATGGCGTGACTAATAAGATGCTGAAGAACCTTGATGATGAGTCCATAGATTTCCTCACCAAAAAAATTAATGAGGTCTGGCGCCAGGGACGGGTCCCCGCGCAGTGGAAGACGGCCTACACAGTACTCATCCCGAAACCCGGTAAAGCACCGGGAATCGATAATTTAAAACCAATTTCCTTAACGTCCTGTGTCGGTAAGGTCGCAGAGCATGCCCTGCTGAACCGCCTCAAGGTGCACCTCGAGACCAATGACATGTACACCCACAATATGATTGGTTTCAGAGCTGGCCTCTCGACACAGGACGCCATGAAGTTGATAAAGCACCAGACCATCGACCAGAGCACGAGAGATACTAGAGCCATCCTTGGATTAGACCTGGAGAAGGCTTTCGACAATATTTCCCACGAATTCATTCTCCAGTCTATCGCCGGGCTCGGGCTTGGGAAGAGGGTCTACGACTTCGTGCGATCTTTTCTTAGTCAGAGAACTGCCAAGCTCAAGATCGAAGGGTACTTCTCACAAGAGCTCACCCTCGGTTCACGCGGCACACCTCAGGGCTCAGTTATTTCGCCAACATTATTTAACATCGCAATGATCGGGCTCTCCAAGGAGCTCGCCAAGATTCAAAGAATCAACCATACCATCTACGCAGATGATATCACCATCTGGTGCGCCGGCGGGAGCGATGGCCAAGTTTAGGAAGCCATGCAGAGCGCCATCGATGTGACCGAACGTTTTCTCCGTCCAACCGGGCTCAGGTGTTCTCCATCGAAACCGGAACTACTGCTCTACAAGAAAAGACCCAGAGGCGGCGGCCACCGTGACTGGAAACCTGCGCCCGAAAGCGAAATACGGCTTTTCACTGGTGACGGGTCCCCAGTGCCCAGAGTAGACTCGCTCCGAATACTGGGGATGTATATCGAGTCTAACGGTGCCAACGGAACCGCACTCAGGCGGATCACTGCCAAGACGGAGAGTACTCTCGGCCTCATCCGGAGGATTGCCAACAGACACCGGGGAATCAAGGAAGACAACCTCATCCGCATTATACATGCTTTTGTGCTCTGCCACCTTTCGTACTCGGCGGCCATGTACAACTGGCTCGTTGCAGAGAGGAGCAAGCTCAATTCCCTCATCAGAAAGGTTTTCAAACTCGCCCTAGGCTTCCCTGTAAGCACTCGCACCGAAAATCTGTTCAAGCTTGGAGTTCACAACACACTCGAAGAGATAATCGAGGCGCAAGAGCGCTCACGGCTGCTCAGGCTTTCCGGAACCAAATCCGGCAGCAAGATACTCGATGAAATGGGCCTCAACTCTGTTGACCAGTGCCCCGACGTCGTGCAGATTCCCAGAGACATCAGGTCTCAACTGCACATCGCACCCGTTCCCCGCAATATGCACCCCGCACAGAACGTCGGTCGACGTCGGGCTAGGGGTAGAGCTCTGCTCGCACATGTCCGTAGCGAGCACACTGAGGCAAGCTTCGTAGATGCTGCGGCATATGTCCTACACGAGGCATTCGCTGTCTCCATCGTCGACTCAAATTCCAGGCTCATTTGCTCCGCTACGGTACGCACATCGAAGCCCGTGGTAGCCGAACAGGTTGCAATCGCGTTGGCTATGCTAGATAGTCGCAGAGAGTCAATATACAGCGATTCCAAGGCAGCTATCAAGGCTTACGAAACCGGGATGGTCGCCCCTCAGGCCCTCCACATTCTCCAAAGCGTCAAAAGCATAACTCCCCATTCTATCACTTGGTTTCCCGCTCACCTTGGGTCGACTGAGGGCTCCAACCCTAACGAGGGCGCGCACGAGGCCGCGCGAGGACTTACTGACCGCGCCGCCTCCGCAGTCCCCCTGCCTCGCTGGGAACCCTTGCTGACGTTCAACGAGATAACTAAACATTTCTATCTGTCAAGACGGGTATTCCCCCTCCCACACCCTGCCTTGTGTAGGGCGAGGGCAGTTACCCTTAGACTATTACAAGCCCGTGCGTATCCTAACCCTGCGGTTCTTCATGCAATATACCCTGGACGGTATGCCAGTGCGGACTGCCCTGCCTGTGGACAATTAACAACATTGAACCATGTGTTATGGGAATGTGAAGCCATCGGCTCCGCCTTCAGCGAGGACAGGTGGGCAGCGCTCTTGCGCAGCCCAGAACTCCATGACCAAACCCTGGCCGTCCAGAGTGCCCGCGAACGGGCCGCCAAGCTCGGCTTGGCGGTCCCTACGTGGGACTAGTCGGGTGGCGCGGGGTCTCCCCTGCGTCTTCTCTGGACCCCAATAAAGTTTGCATCATCATCATCATCATCAGTTGTTCCGTGTACGAATACAACCGATGAGCGAAGCTTCTTGGATATCAGACGCAAACGACTATGCGGCTGATCTCGCTGTTGGCTTTCACGAAGGCGGTAGGGTGGGGAGCGGGTGGGGAGAGCGTCTGCTCCGCTCGGTCGCGGGATCGACTGAGCGAGTGAGTGTGCGGCGCGCGCAGCGCAGGGAGGGGGAGACAGGTAGGAGAGGGGTGCGAGCGGTGATGCGGCAGAGAGCTTCGACGGCTAGAGTCACTGTATATGCTACCTTCAGGTAGCAGAGTTGCGCATAGGTCTGGCTAGCAACCGCAGCTGTGCGGCGAAGCTGCACTCTCTTTTTGCAGGCGACATGCCTACCGTGTCGCCGATTCACATGCTTGGCGTGTTGAAGACCGGTGATTAATTTGACTGTCGATGACAAGTGTCAATCCAGTTCACTGCGGCAGCGGCGTCAAAAAATACAAAAATTGGCCCGAGCGTCAGCTTCTCCGCAACGCATGGTTGCTCGCGGCGTTGGAAGACAGATGCGCAACTCTTCTACCTAAAGGTAGCATGTACAGTAACTCTATTGACGGCGGCAGCGGAACGCCGCGCGCGGCGTTCGGCGCGCGCAGCGTTTCATTTGGGAGTTTTCGAATAGGGGCCCCAAAATTTGCGGCCCCAAAGCGCTTTGCGTATGCTGGTTTTGGGTCAAGCAGGGGCTGAGAGTTTTCGAATAGGGTCTGCGTTGCTTTGGGCACTCCCCCTCTTCTAGGTCACTCTGGTCTGGGCCAAGAGCTGTCGTTTCAGTGGATGCCGTCATGTTTGCTTGACGAAAAGCTTTTGGGGCTCCCGCTAAATTCGAGAAATAGCGTCCCCAACCCAAAACCCAAACGCTGTTTGGGTCACGCGCATGCGTAGCAGGCTAGTGAAAGAAACCCACATGACTGGTAGATAGGTATATGTAGGGCTTCGTGTTTTCGGAGTTTATTTTTTAGATGCGAAGCAGCTCTTTGACTAGCCTGTGTAACGCTGTCCCTCCGTGCGTCCGTACGAGCGCGCCGCAACGCGCTCCCCTCGCCGCAGGTGTTGGAGCGGGGCCAAGTAGGTCATGCCGCAGCTGCGCGTTGACGTCACGCTCCCCTCGCAGTGCGCGCTGGCGTCACTCTCTCCCTCGCCTGCCGCGCGCTCGCCGCTGCGCCCGCAGCTGCCGCCTCATCCGTTCGCCAGCAACACCTGCCGCTACCACCGCTCGCTCCGCTACCGCGACCGCCGCTCGCTACACCGCCGACTCGTCGGTTCACGCGCAATAAACCTGACGCTGTACCTCTCTCCCAACCTGCCGAAGGAACAGGTTCAGCGCTGTCTGGAGGAGACGCTGACTGATTGCGGCGAGGAGTGTCGACGCGCGCCTCCTATAGTTGCGGGAGTCTTCAACGTTGACGTCAGCGGAGGAGGAGGAGAATGGCTCGTCGATTGCATGCGTGACGTGCACTCGCTGAAGTGCGTGTCGGCGGATCGGAAACTACCCACCACGATAAGGGGAACGTGCATCGATGTGGTCTTTGCCAACTTCGCCGTCGAATGTATGCAGGAACCTCTCAGCGTGCACTTCACCGATCACAAGGCCGTGGTAGTCAAGGCGAAACGCGCGCCACCTCTGGTCCAGCGCCCGTGTCCACTCTGAAGAAACGACAAGACCTACGCCAGCCATCGCTTCAAACGAATCTTCCAGCGCTCACCGCAGCACCCGCGTTAGCGCCGTTCAAATCGTGACGCCACCCGTGCGCAACGCTGCTGCTTCGCATCCCATCAGGGTTCCCTTTGGGAAGATGGTGTTAATTTTTATTGAAATTCGGAGGGTATTTTTCGGAGTTTATTTTTTGGAAGGAAATTCGGCGTTTATCAGAGTTTATTTCACGTAAATCTCGAATTCTCCGAAATTCGGTGTTTAATTTTGCATTATAACATGTTGCAATGTGCTTTTAATAATTTTATTTCCAATTAAAACGCGTTACATTGTTGCTGATAATCCTGTTTCTCCATCCTTTCATTTTGTCTCTCTTCCTGTTCATTTACCTTGTAAATAAGGCTGTTGATGTGTACTGCTGTAAACTCGCCAAAATTTACTTCTTTTGGTGGTGGGCGGGGGGGGGGGGGGGGGCGGTGGCAGGAGCTAGCTTCTCAGCTTTTTCTCCCGTCCTCCCTCATCTTCTTGATGAAAAATACAATCTTTTATTTTTCAAAATAACAATAATAAGTATTCAGAATAATATTAATAATAATAATAATAATAATAATAATAATAATAATAATAATAATAATAATAATAATAGGTGCTGACCTATTATTATTATTATTCTGAATACTCCGAAATCTTAGATGAAATGATATCTGAACACAAAAACATGCGAACACACTAAGTGTATTTTAGATGTCTGGAAGGTTTGAACGCACAAACACATATGCATGACTTGCACGTACGTCACTTGACGTCACCGCTCGGAGCGAGTCGGCCATATTGGTGAACAGCGGTTAGACCTTGTTCAGCGCTGCCTCACGGCACTGGCGACTTTCTCCCTCCACTATGGTTGTATGGCAGTTTTAGGCTACTATAATCGTAGCGACAGCTGCGGAAGAAAGAAAGAGCCCACTAGTATGACCTTCTTTCGAATACCAAAGGTTATTGAAGGCCAGTGCGAGCGTACGAAAATGCTCAGCACCAACTGTCGGAGGACGAGGCTGGCGCACGAAGAAAACCTCAACGTTCGTGTATGCGTGGAGCACGCTTCGTAGTAGGCAAGAGAAAATAGAGGAGATATGAAGACACTAATTAATGCGGATGTTCTCGTGTTCGTAGGAAAGCCATCTGCGTTGTTCGTTTCTGGTCGCCATCTCTACGACTCGGCAACAGCTTCAAGTATGCAGGCGCTGCGCGACATGAGCGCGCGGAAAACAGCGTCACGAAAAGCGGCAAGCGGAGGCCGAACGGCGTGTTAATGAAGCCGACTGCGGCTAGTTCTCGATGGCAGTCCACGTGCAGTGACAAAACCCTCAGCACTACGTTCACACACACGTAGTTCATGACAAAACGGACAGCAACGGTGACGTGCGATCGAAAAACGCGCTGCCGCGTGAGCACCTCGCTGCACTCGCATTGGAACTAAGCGCAAACATCAGCATTTGTTGATTTAGTGGTGTTCGTGCATCTCTATTTGATAACTCGGGGCTGGCGAATGGGTCAATTTGATGAACTTACCTCTGCAAGCACGATCAAATTTGCGGTCGCGAAGCTTCTTTGCAGACAGGCTCTTTACCCAGCCGCTGGTAAAGTAGTTGTGCGATTCTACTGATGTCTTTATTTCGCCCAGAGTAACAAAGTTAGTGCTGAAAACCAAATAGTTCACGATGTCGCTGTGCGACACTTCTGGGAAGGCGGAGATGTTCGAACTCATGTCCGTTACGGGTCGAAGAGTGTAGAGATCCACTCCGTCGCACAACCGCACCTTTTCCTCATAGCGACAACGCGCTTGCCTTATCAGTTCTGCAGAGTACGCCGCATTTAACGGCTGCCTTGTACCAACAGGCGGCAAGACGCACAATAACGGCTCGCGAAAAAGAAAGTTACCGTGGCAATGCGGCTCCGCCAGATCCGTCGTACTGAACAGTCGTACGGCTGGTACGTACGGTTTGTCTGTGCGGCTGTTCATCATTATGGCCACCGAAGTAGGACCGCAGCAATGGTGACGTCACATGCAAGCCATGTTTACATAAAATTACAAATACTTGAATACAAAACACCTACGCTTGTTCGTATTACAACCTTAAAGCTTGTTGTAATAGACGCAAGCATATTTTAAGAGGTTGCTGCCGCTAATGGAGGTGCGCTTCTTTCGATTAATGATTCTCAGCTTTAAAAATGCGCCTTTGAACGTTGAAAATGCCCTTTTGAAATAGGAGTTTTGGAGTGCTCTCATTCGAATTTTAAAATTGGAGTGAGCGCATGCGACTACGTAGCGTAGTTGAAGGTGTCTGTACAGACCAGCCTCGGGCATCACGAGTTTGTGTTGGCTGCCATGATCCCTTCCTTTTCAACGAAAAAGGGGGCACCTCCTTTATGGACTTGCAGGGGAGCACAAAGGCCGAACGTCGTTGCCTCGGCAGTGTATTTTGGGGGGCGGTCACGCATATTTACAACACCCTAGAGGGGATTATAAACATTTTCACAGGTAGAGTTACTGTAGCATATACAGTAACTCTATTCACAGGAGAGAAAGAACGCCGCCATGCGGTGCTTCGCGCGGGAGTACAAAGGCTGACGTCACAGCCTCGGCATTGCGTCTTTGGGGGGTGTTGCGACCGGCCTTTGCAGGCACCGGAGACTCGGGAGGAAGATGCAGAGGCAGCATGAAGAGAGTGAAGGGAAACTTAGCGTGCTTTACATGGCAAGTATTTCGTTACACGACGAACATCTTGTTACATGACGAAGATTTCGTTTCTACATGACGACGATTTTGTGTCGAATGAGCGCGCAGGGGCTCATTTTAAAGGGTCTCTTTTCCCCAGATCCCTAGATGAGGGAATTTCTCCAAGTTGGGACGGCCCAATCACGTCACACACAGCACTAATGAGGGCGCCGCCCACACCCGCCCAGGTCAACGTCCTCGAGTGGGGCGTCGCCACCGCACTCTGCACCTGTGGCACCAAGGGGGGTCCTCCCTTGTCATGTGAAGGCCGTATACGGTAATGGGTAACAGGCTCGGACAACCGGGCGCATCGAAAGGTCTGCAGCTCCGAAACACATCGCCGCTCAATTAGTGGGACTGGTTGTAATACGCGCTGACGCCGCTGTCTCTTCAAGGAAGATTTGGCGACAGGAAGCCATTACGTACGGTCGACTCGTCAAACCTTGGTATGTCGAACTGCATGGCGCCTCGCTTCCCGTCTCGGGAGGACAATTAAAGTGTTTGAACGGCCCTCAGCAGGCAAGCGCCTTGTTTGAAGAACAGGGGACGCCGCTTCCTCTTCGCAGGGGCCGACCGTAACAGGGGTCACGCGTATTTAGCGCAGCCCAGAGAGGATTATGGCGGCGCCCAGGGAGCCGTCTGTGGAAAGGTCTATGGCAGCACCCAGAGAGCCTTCGTTGAAAAGAGTTGTCAACGCGGTGCTCACGTGCACGCGCTTTTGTGCGCTCGCGTAGCCGGTTATGTTTACAATAAAACCACTGTCGGTCCCGCCTCACCTGGCGCTCTTTGAAACCTAAACTGCGACTGGGTGCTATAAAACCGTCTACAAACCGTCGTGCCCTAGAGCAAACGAGCTTTCCAGCCGTGATAAGTGGGCCGTTAGGTACATATTGCCACAGAAAAAACAATATGGAAAATATTTGTGTCCGTGCTCCTTTAATGCATTAGATCTTCCACAGCTTATCAGAGAGCACTAGGGGTTTTGTATTTTATGTTTAAAATACACATTTGAAGCATTAAAGGAGTACCCATGAAACACAAAAGAAGCTATTTCACGTCTAAAAAACGTCTTCAACGGCTGTAGCTGAAAGGGCTAATAGATGTCCTGGCCTAGACATTCTGTAGCCGTAGACGGCTATCCGACGGTGGGATAGCCGTACTAATGTGACGCTAAAAGTTGTCTAAAAAACGTCTTGACAAGATCAAGCGAAGACGTTTTTTAATGTTTTCATAATTTTGCTGTAATGGCTTTAGAAATAAAAAACAAGCTATTATAACTTTCTTTGCAACGTATTCGGTCGGCAGCCTGACGGCTACCATAGGAATTTGGATAATACAGGGACTAAAAAGAGTTCCCGCGGGAGCTCTTTCCCGTTTTTCTCCCATCTCCTATGTCAGTCGTCGCGCAGGTGACCAATCAAGCAACACCAATCAATAACACACCTGTTCGTCATGTCCTCACTGTGGCATTTATAAATTTTCGACGTGCCACGTACGTGTCAGTGTCATGTGCCGGGAAAACTACTTAAGCACATTACATATATCGAATTTTCATATAGAACACATCGGTTTACTAATGAACGAATAATAAATCTGAACATGCAGATAATGAACACATACCTCATAAATGAGGTTTAGTGTGTGGCGAAGAAATAATCATGCTTATCAGACGCAATAAACGAGCCCATGGTCTTGTAAAAGTGGCTTTATTAATGAATAAAGCGCTACCGAATGTGGTACAAAATATGACAGAAGGGGACCGCACAAGGTGACGCTGATTGCCGGCGGCAGCAACATAAATTCAAGTTCTGCATGAATGCACTCTAGGTCCCGTCAAAAAAAACTGCAGTGGCTTCCACACTAGCTGGCACGGTTTCAGGCCCAATGTCCTGTACAAACAGCTATGAAGAAAAGCTGCATAGAAGAAAATTGGCCGCGTATCTGCGTGCTTCGCTGCAAATGTCGTGTAAAGACGATAGAAGAGGCGCTGTGTGAGATATGGACGCCATCTGGCAATACGTCGGGAAACACGAGTGCTGTGTTGTGGGCTGGTAGTTCCGGCGCAGCGGCAGGCGAAGACCGGCGGTGACCAACGCGACCGGCGGGGACGCCAGCCAGCCCGAAAACGCGGTTTGGCGCGAAGCGCTGAAGCAGAGAAACGTCCGCACTCAACGAGTACTCTCCACACACTCTTTCATTTACACGTCGCCTGGGTAAAACAGGAACGCCAGAGCGGCGCCCACAACCGGCAGCCTGAAGGCCGCCCACAACGCTGCTTTTTCATTTTTAAAATTTTTCACCTTCTTGGCCTTCTCAAAACTAAAGTTTTTCAACACCAACCCATGGCATTCGTACAGTGCAATACAGAACCGAAACCGAAACACAACAATGAGCTCGTGCGAAGGGCACGGAGGAAGGCAAATTTCAGCGCAGTCGCATTTTCAGCTTTGTTGAAACAGCGCTCACTAGACGACGACGAAGTAAAAGAAGGCACAGGACAGGCAGCGCCTGTCCTGTGCCTTCTTTTACTTCGTCGTCGTCTAGTGAGCGCTGTTTCAACAAAGATGAACGCATACCAACTCGCTCAAGCTTCCATTCTTATGCATTTTCAGCGCAGCTTAAGAAACTAGGGTCCTTAAAATTACGTATGTATGCATTTTCTATTAAAGGAACACGCCACCTAATACTTACCTAGTGATGTCGTACCTCAGATATGCATGATATTTACTTTTTGATCGACAACGTTCACAAGTATGAACAGCCGTACCAGTTCAAGACGGCTGGCCCTTGGGCAAGTGGTTCAACTTTGGCCGAGTGGCTGAATCGAGGGACGTGCCGACAAACAGAAAGACAGACAGAAAGACAGACCAAAATTTCTGCGTTTAAGTTCCCCAAGAAAGACTATCGTCTTTAAAAAGCAAGTAAACTAGGTATGATATTCAACAAATAGGCGATGCGCAAAGCGCCGACGACGCCATCTGCCGCCACGGCTCGGAAGCGCTGATGGGTCCCGGCGAGCAGTGTTCCCGCAAGCGTCTACGCGAGTGCACGGATGGATGTGTTTTCATCGTGATTTAACGACTCTGTCGGGCCTCAGCGATGTCGAAAAATACCTGCTGCGTTGTCGGCTGCTCAAACACACAGAAAAAATCGCCAGGAACGCACTTCTACAGGTTTCCGGTGCTATCTCATGAGCGAGAGCGACGGCGGCGGTGGATTGCGGCTGTACGACGTAGAAAGTAAGCAATCGCGCTTTGTTTACGGCAGTGTCAGAACGATTACCGTGTTTTTACTTCTCCATTTATGTCGCTACGTCTTCAGCGACTGCTACTACGTTTACACTTAGTCGCCTCGCCTGCATTGCAGACGCTACAATGCACATGAGGTTGTTATTACTGATAAGACGCGATGATAAGTCTCTCTTCAAAAACGAATGGCGCCAAGCGCAATGCCAGAGAATGTGGGGCAGGTGACGGCTCCTTTACAAAAGCGCTGTGGAATCACACGTGTGCTGCACGAAATCGGCTGCATTCTACCCATGGGCGTAGCCAGAAATTTTTTTCGGGGGGGGGGGGGGGTTCAACCATACTTTATGTATGTTCGTGCGTGCGTTTGTATGTGTGCGTGTATATACGCAAGCAAAACTGAAAACTTCCGGTGCGGGGGGGGGGGGGGGGTTGAACCCCCAACCCCACCGCCCTTGGCTACGCCCCTGATTCTACCTAATGATGGCACTGGAATATGTGATCACCGGTGCCTGCGTACGGCCCACAAAGGAGGTGGTTGGATAGGATCCACTTAGAGGATCCCATTGGCTCGTCGGTAACGTGATAACGCAGATGCTGCGTGGAGGCACAAGCGGCGCTTCTGCAGCCCGACCGCGCTCGCCCGCTCCCTAAAAAAAGAAAAAAAGAAAGAGTATAAACAGGAAACAGCTCAATTCGCTTAAGAAAGGTCGAAATAATAAGAGAACGCCTGCTTTCACTTATAGACAACAGAATATATTTTTTTCAGCGAAATTACAGGGGGTCGACGGGCACCGACGTTACCTGAACACACCCAGCAAATACGTAGCCAAGCTGCTATGACAAACTCGGTGACCACCAGGTCCACAGTGGCTCAGTCCCGCGCCACTAGCGCAAACTGCCGAGATAGTTTTTCACAAGTTTATCGTGCTGGTTTCAAAGCTTTACCAACGCTGACCCTTCGCGAGGCCACACCCGTGAAATCCATGCGCCGGTGCGACAGCGCTCCCTCAAAATCTACTATATAAACACATGGCACGTAAACGAAGCTACTGTGTCGAGAAAGAAACGTTGGTTCATGCGTCAATGCATGCAGGCATTAGTGATCGGGAAGTTATAAAGAAAGCGGTGTACTTACGATGAGCTCCACTTCGTGGAGAAGCTTGTTGACGCTTGTCTGTGGCAAACACTTGGCGCGTATGGTGACATTGTCGACCAACACAGCTGGGACATCGGACACATGTCCACTATTATAAAGTGCGGCTCCTTTGCGCACACTATCGCCGCAAAAGTAATTATTTGGGACGCGCACAAGGGGAAAATCGCACGCGCGCACTTCCGTCATGCTTGCAGTGAAAGGAGGCGTCTGCTACGCGACCCGCCAGCGGTTCCAACGGCCGCCGCTACGCGGCTTTCAGTGGCGCCCCTATAGGCGCTGCGCATCGCGTAGAGCATCAAGCAGGGGCGTAGCCAAGGGGGGGGGGGGGTTGGGAGGTTCAAACCCCCTCCCAAAAATTTACTTGCTTATGTATACACGCGCACATACATACGCACGCACGAACATACATAAAGTATGGTTACCCCCCTCCGAAAAAAATTCTGGCTACGCCCCTGGCATCAGGTCATTCTAAAGACAGATTTCCGATTAAAAATGTGATAAAATGCTGTCGTATTAATGAACGACAATCAATCATAACTGCAATCAAACGCGTCGTTGCGCGTGGATTTCTTACTTCTGAGACACGATCGAGTCCGAGTGCGTCGACTTCCTACTGACACGATCGAGTCCGATCTGTAATTGTAGAACGGTGCACACAGCGAAAGAAAGGGCCCCGAGATTTGCAACATGCAGGGGCCGTTAATTAAAACGGCCGATGTCAACGGACGTCACCTGGGCACTTACGAAATGCACAGCGGATTACACAGGAACCTCACGGGAAAGCTGAAATTACCGGGGCAAGTTTGGCCGTCAGATTTGGCGGCAGTCTGGCAACATTGACCCCATGAGTCTAGCAACAGACTTATGCGACACCAAACAGTGCCCGCTTAATTTCACTTACCGAAAGAAGTACGTACGTTATCCGAATAGCTGCTTCGTAGCTGCAACAAAGGTGGCGAGCAGATCCGGCCATTGTTGTAACGAACCATCGGCGAAAAACACGCAGTAGAGCTTGTTTCGCGAAACACTGATGGAAAATATACGGCAAACGTCATGAGCGATGTTACGATGCCAGATAACAGCCAGTGAACCGTACGAAAAAGCTGGCAACGCTGCACAAAGCGCAAAACGATGCCCGCCGTGCTACTGCCAGCGCAAACCGACGAACGGGGCTTCGGCAATCGCCGGTGCCCGATCGTGAAGGACGCGTTTCAACATGAATGCCACCGAAGCTGATTGCACAGTGTGCTGCGTGCAGTGGCGTAAATCATGGGGGAGTCAGTGGGGTCCTGACCCCCCTTTTGTTCAGGCTAGGGGGGGGGGGACACACCCCTTGCAAGTGTCCCCCCTTGAGAGTTATCTTTCAAGCGTACGTATTTGAATTGATTGACTAAGAACAGCGCACTCTCCGTAAAACTAACTCTGAAATATGAGGCCCTTCAAATGAACAGAAATGAAGTACAAAAGTGAAAGCTGCTTGTCGTTTCAAGAAGCATCGTAGAGCATGAGCTTTCCGAAATGCTACGGGTTACTTCCGATGTTATTTATTGAAGCAAGCTCAAGCAGTTGAAGAAGAAGACGACAGAATTCAGGCCAGGGGGACTGGGGGAGAATAAAGAAGAAGTTAGAAATGGCGACATGAAGAGCATCGTCTGTTTATTATGTGCGGTCTTGTTACGTAATTATGTGCGGGCTTGTTACATAATTTGGCGCAGCCGACGACAAGAGACATCATGTGGGTGACTTTCTTTGTGGACAACCGCAGCGACTCTGCGGTATTCAAGAAATATCAAGTCGAGGACGACGCGGCCGTGGAGCTTCCCGAATATGTGACAACAGGTGAGCTTCTAAACCTCATTTTGACCGAAGCCTCCCTGTCTTCAGAGGAACTTTTGAAGCAAGATTTCGTGAAAGTGAACATTCCTCTAAGAAGGTTCAACGAGCTGGTGCTAACACCACTAGAGAAGAATTTCACGACCTGTCCAGCGCCGTCTGACGAGTTAACGACAGTACAGAGAGCCATTGCATGTCAACAGCAGAAAATTGTGCAGCAAAACGCTGTCATTGAGACTCTCGTCGCAGACTTGACGAAGCGGGCAAAGCTATCATCGCGACTAATCCAGCCAGACATATTCGACGACGCGTCCGACAATCCAGAAGCGTGGATAGCTTTCTATGAACAAGCTGCCAAGAGCAATGGATGGCTGTCTGATGAAGACTTGGTGATGAATATGCGACAGTTCCTTCACGGGATACCAAGAAAGTGGCACGAGTGGAGATTTTGCAAACAGGAGCCTGAACCTTGGTGTAAATGGAAAGAAAGTTTCCTTGCAACTTTCAACAGGAATCCCTTTGAGCGGTGGCATGAGGCGATATTCTGCCGCTTTGAGTCCGGAACGTCACTCGAGTATTTTCTTGAAAAACAGCGACTTCTTCGCATAGCTGAACCTGGATTGTCGACCTCGTCACTTCTTGCTCTTATAATTCACGGCTTACCTATAGATTTGCAACAACAGGTTTTAATACACTGTCCGAAAACGCCCGAAGCGCTTCTCCAACTACTCAAGCTATTATCGCGTCCCTGGGCTGAAAGAGGCTTCAAAAGTAAACAAAATATTTCAGAGACGACAAGCGTTAGCCACTTGGTTGAAAAGTACCCGTCGGATTTTGGAGACGTCACCTCTGACTTTAGTGGAAGCGCAACTCTCGTACAGAAGAATAGGGCCTCGAAAGATGAGTGCAACGTTGGAGAGCAAAATAATTCTAAACTCATACATACAACGCATGAGACCGTCCAACTTGTGTCATCGAGTTTACTGCACATACAACTTGAAGTGAACGGTCGAGCTATGCGAGCACTTGTAGACAGCGGAGCTTCAGTTTCAGTTATGAAAAGAAGCAAAGCAAAACCCGAGGACATATTCAGAGGCAGAACTGTCATTGTAAGGGGCTATGATGGCCGTGAAAAAGAACACTGCGAATGGGTACGGATACGTCTGAAATACCAGTCACAATCTGTAGAAATACTGGCACTGGTGATAGAAGGCATCGAGTATGACTTTCTACTCTCTCGTCCAGACATGAAATTGCTGAAGCTCAACATTCACTGGGATGACACTGTGTCAGTGAGCCAAGATGTACAACCAGTGAGAAAGAGAGACAAAATTCGCATTGTGACAAAATCCGATGACATCCCTGCAATATATCCAGAATTATTCTGCAGAGGAGGCTATCCTCCAGGTACAACAAAGTTTGAAGTTCCATTCAAACTGCATGACACAACGGTTGTACGGAGGAAACCATACAACCTCACCAGGGAAAAGAAAGCATGGCTGAAGGAAGAGCTTGGGAAGATGCTGGATGCAGGCATTATCCGTGAGTCCGTATCACCATACGCATCGCCGATAACCATAGCGCCCAAGGAGGACGGGAGCCTTCGACTTTGCACGGACTACAGAGCCATTAACAGCCAGACGCATCTTATTCCCTTTCCTATGCCCAGAATAGATGGAATTATAGACGAGACAGGCGGATGTTCCTGGTTTTCCAGGATAGACCTCTGTAAAGGCTTCTGGCAAGTACCTCTTCAAGAGGATACAAAGCAGTACACCGCTTTTATAACACCATTCGACATTTATGAGTACAACCGGCTGCCTTTCGGATGGAAGAACTCGCCTAGCTGGTTCCAGAAAATGATGAATACGGTTCTACACCCTTTCATTGGAAGCTTTTGCAATGTCTACGTGGATGATATCATCGTCTATTCTAAAAGCGAAGTTCTCCATCAACAGCATGTGGCACAGGTCCTCACAGCTTTGTCAGAAGCCGACCTCAAAGTCAACTTTAAGAAGAGTGAATTTTTTAAAACCAAGGTGACTTTTTTGGGTAGAGTGCTGGACGGCACTACGAAAAACACCAAGGAGGAATCAGTGGCACGCATCGCAAAACTGGCCAAGCCCTTTGATGTCCACTCATTGCGTGTGTTTTTGGGGCTGGCCGGTCATTTTAGGGCATTTATCCAAGATTATGCTCTTAAAACGAGGTGTTTGACAAGACTGATGCAAAAAGATGTACCATTCCGTTGGACAGATGACTGCGAAACGGCCTACAAAGAGTTGGTACGAGTTATATCGTCTGATCCAGTCCTCACACTACCAGACTTTGATCTTCCGTTCGAGCTCAACACGGATGCATCACATTACGGAACGGGAGCAATACTTTACCAGCGAGATGAACGCCAGCCAAGTAATCGCCAACTCCGCGTGATTGGTTACCACAGCTACACTTTTAACAAAGCGGAAGTGAACTATACAACAACGGAGAAAGAAGCACTGGCCGTTCTAAAGGCTGTTCGGTACTTCCGCTCTTACCTGGAAAGTCGAAAATTCAAATTATACACTGACCACGAGGCACTTACCCACCTTTTGAAAATGGCAGACCTGAAAGGAAAAGTCGCACGGTGGGTAAGCGAGCTACAACAGTTCGACTTTGAGGTGAACTATCGCCCGGGAGCTTCAATGAAAGACGCCGATGCAATGTCCAGGCTGGGGGTCATAAGGCTTGTTGATGTACAACGGCAAACAATAAGGGCAGCCAAACTTTGGGAAGGAACTGAATGCTTTACAACTCACACAAACCGGAAGAATCGCAGTACCTCCTACACTAATTCCGACAATTTTGGATCTTTATCACACAAGTTGTCATTCAGGTGGTCACGATGGTTTCTGGCGGACCTACATGAAGCTGACCAAACGGTTCACATGGCCCGGCATGAAAGAAGACACAAAAAGATATGTGCAATCATGTCACGAATGCCAGATCAACAAAGTAAAGTTTAAACAGCTGACTCAACAGATGGTATTACCAAGGCACTCTACTACACCGTTTGAGGTGATTCACATGGACTTCGCGGAACTTCGAAAAAAATCTGAGAATGTGAAAAAAACTCGAGCCTTCCTGTTGTGCGTCGATGAGTGCACAAGGATGGTGGCAGCAAAAGCTGGAAAGCAGGACACCAACAGTGTGATCTCCTTTCTAAACCGCAAGATGTTTGAGAACGTGAAAGTATTGGTAACAGACAATGGACCAGCCTTCCGGAGTCACCAACTCAATGAATGGGCAAAGCGGCGAGGAGTTACGCTCAGGTTTACTGCACCGTATCATCCAGCAGCTAATGGGCTAGCGGAGCGAGCTATTCGAGATATCAAACAGTATCTAAGTATGTATCCGGACTTCCCAGGTGGATGGAAATGCTGCCTTGAAGCTGCAGTAGCGCATCATAACCGGTCCTATACAACAGCTCTGGGATGCACACCGCTGTTTGCTGCTACGGGAAAACCAACATATTTGCCGGCTGACACGACCTTAGGAGTTGAAGCGATGATCCGCCTGACAGAAGAGAGAAGAACTGAAGAGAGCGAAGTGAAGTATCGGGAGAGGATGAAAAGGAACTTCGACAAAAAACAGAATGCGACGGACCCAGGAATAGAGGTGGGAGACTTCGTGCTGGTGAGAAAAGGATTGCCGAACTCGGGTGCGAATCACACAGGGCCATTTTCTGTTGTCAAGACAGCAAGCCAGCAGGGACATTTAAAGACGATCTGGTATATAGGTCCCAATGGAGCCGTTGAATCGGCGTCTATAGCTAATGTTTTCAAATATCATCCCAGGAGGGATGAAAACAAGGGTGGGGGGAGTGAAGCAAGCTCAAGCAGTTGAAGAAGAAGACGACAGAATTCAGGCCAGGGGGACTGGGGGAGAATAAAGAAGAAGTTAGAAATGGCGACATGAAGAGCATCGTCTGTTTATTATGTGCGGTCTTGTTACGTAATTATGTGCGGGCTTGTTACATTTATTATGCGGAGCTTCGATATGCAAATTAAAGAATCCCCGATCATCTACCGTTATTTAAGTCGACGATTTATTGGAAGCGATTCACAATGAAGTATAAATCCTACTGATCTACTTTTATTGTTTACTTTTAGAAAATCACCGGTGATCATAATGCTTTATTCTATTAGAAAGTTTCTAGGGGTAAATCGTGGAAGGCTATTTCTAACACATTTACAGGATGGGAATGTAGCTGAAGTTCAAGAAAAGCAGTACCTTTACGCGTTATCAGAAAAAAAATATAGGATTTTTCTTTCATGGTTTAACCAGAATGACACGGCTGGTGATATGCTACACGAGTTACGCTTAGAAACCAACTTCGCCATGCTACGTGCGCTTATACTATCGGCTGCTTATGCTCGTTTCTTTTTAAATTTACTTTGAAAGCATGATTTTAATTTTTATATAAGTAAAATAATACATTTGTATAAAAACAAAATGGCCGCCATTGCACGATGTGTGTCCCCGCTCGTGATCTTTCTGAATTTACGCCACTGGCTGCGTGCGTGCCTGCGTTTTGTTCCTGTTGTCAGTCGCTGCTGTGTGAGCGTGCTTAGAGACATCGTTTTAATATATCTACAGGTATACATCGTGTTGCGGTGTGAAACCAGTTATTTTGGGAGGTTTATTGTCTGCGTCATTTGTTCGAGTAAAACCGATGGTCACCGCTCTTTTGACATGCCGTTTTGGCATATTGGGCCTTCTCGACAAACATTCGAAGAATCATTAAGGTAGTCGTTGGGCACTCGCACTTTTAGACAAAATGTCTATAAAATGTCTAGAAGTAGACGTTGTGAACTTGTTTGGCAAAATAGACCCTGGCTATGCCGTAGCTGCTGAAAATGCTATAAACTGTATGCAAGCACATTTGAGGCCCAAATGTTATATTTTTTAAAAATGTCTATTTTAGGTCTTCTCGTAGACCAAGACTTCTATAGCCGTTTGTAGCCCTTTCGAGACGTTTTGTAGAGGCTTTGTGTTTCGTGGGCACTGACTTCCCAAAGGGAGATTTTTGAGACTTCGCAAAAGGGACATTTTTCGTTTCCTTGGTAGCAGTGTTCACTGCATACCAAGTATATGTTTTCGTCGCTGAGCATCTACAAGCCAGCCCCATCGCAATGGACATTATCTCGACGAGCCAGCGCAGCTGACTGAGTTTGCGAGCTCAGCGTCCTGCATGCAGCATAAGTAACAGAAGTCACTGTCGGGGTCGCTGGAGACAATTCACTCATTCTTGCTAATGTGTGCCACAAGCAGATGGCAGACCTGCCGCTAGTACGTCACAAATTGCTGTCACCCCGTGACGTCAAATGACGCGTCCCTGAGAAGCCGCTCCCTGGATATCGAAACCGAAAGTGTTTTCTTTTTTAGGTAGCGGTATTAAAATATACATGATGCATTCCCAGGCACCACAATACTCTTTTTAGGGTTCTCTACACCAGTGTTCTTATTTAGAGCAACAATCCGAAAATATTAAAAATTTGTGTCAGTGCTCCTTTAAGGGGCCGAAGCAAAATTTTTGTTTGTGACTTTTTTACTGTACTTTGTAGCTTTGTGTCTAGTAATACCTAATTTGAATCGTAAATGCTCTAACGTATCGTGTAACTAATGCTAGCGTAGTTAATTGTGACCATTTTAGCGTCCAGGGGCGTAGCCAGAAATTTTGTTCGGGGGGGGGGGTTCAACCATACTTTGTGTATGTTCGTGCGTGCGTTTGTATGTGTGCGTGTATATATACGCAAGCAAAACTGAAAAATTTCGGGGGGGGGGTTGAACCCCCCAACCCCCCCCCCCCCCTTTTGGCTACGCCCCTGTTAGCGTCACTTCAAAACGCCCGCATAAAAACCATAAGAAACTAGCGCCCCATGCGGGGGAGTGCCAAAGATCACGTGCACTCAAGCTGTCGTGACGTTGAAAGCGCCGTTTTCAAATCGTGGCCCCGCGTGCGGTAGGGATTGAAACGATGCGGGTGCTTCGGCATGTATGGGTTAAACCTGTTATCCCCTCACGACAACTATCTCGAGAGCAGCCCGACAACAGAGCGAGAGGGATGAAGAACAATAGCCCTCGCCGGGTGCCAGTTGTGGTAATCTTCTGTGACGTCCACAATACTTGCTTTATTCGTGGAACGTCACGCGGGGCCTCGATCTACGTCATACCAGTGCGATGTCGCGAGGTGCAGCCAACTCAGATGAGCACTCACGCTTACTTTAAAACCAAATTAAAATATCTTAAAGGCAACGTTCGCCTATAATCGGTCAGAAGTGCCCCCGTATGCAGGAAAGCAAAACAACACAAACATCTCGTGGTTTCAATTTTGGTGTCAGGAGTCCTTTAAAGTAGAACACTGTATTTAAAGTGATAAAACTATTGGTGCCCTCTATGGGGCGGTGGAAGAACTGATGCATTTTTGTTATACCACAGTGAAAGAGCGAAGTTTTATAATATAGGAAAGACTATAAGTGTTTAAAACAGAGCTAACTTGAAGCTTTACCAACATACCGTCACAAATGAAGTTGCCAACCGAGTTCTTGATTGAAGAACTCTGGGTGCCAATACATAAGCAAAACAAGAGCAGGACAACACAAACGCTCAAACGCCGTTGCCTTGTTCTCTCATTGTCCTCATTTTCCGTTCTAGCATAACGTGTTTGCGGCATGTTTGTAGTTCCTGCTTTACTCACACATTCCCTTCCGCGCTTCAAAGCATAGCCTTCGAGATTGGCAATTACTACTTTAGTAAGTCGCATCAGCGAGCACATTTATATTTGCCTACTAGGCTCAATAATAACAAAAGGTAATTTATTATTTAGCATTTAATAGAAAATTGATGACGTCCTGATGGCGAGCGACGTTTTTTTCTTTCAGATTGTTTCCTTTACTACCGTCCGGTGGTGTGAGGTCGCTGGAGACGGCCATGTTTGATGAGTGATGTGCTTGGGTTTGCAACTGTAGTCGCCTTCTGATTCAATCGTTTATCATTAATTTCGTTTGATCAGGTGTATTACGCAGTTTTCCTATGTGTGAAGTGCCGCTGGTGTGATGGATTAGTGGCTGCACAGAGCAGGGAGACCCTTGGAAGAAGCTCCGGGAGCTTCGCCGCGCCGCAAAGTGAGTTGTCCCGTGTTCGCCTCCTCTGTTAGCCTCTGGCACTTTATCGGTAAAATTTTCGAGCCCTGATTTGTTTACATTACGCGAGAACTCGGAGTAGATGTGTCTTGATCTTCCGTAGCCCGCTGCAGCTTTCAGGTGGTCCAATTTTAACACATCGGTGTAAACGTTTTTGAACTCGGTCGAGATGCCAAAAGCGACGGAAGTGAAAGCGTCGCATAGTAGTATCTCTCGTGTTTGCTGCAGCGACGCACGACTGGCGCCTTGACTGGCGCCTTGACTGCGTTGTCTATCGGCCACATTTGTCTCGAAAATTTATAGAGCTGTCGGGGAACGATTGGACGTTGCGACATTTTCTTTTGCCCCGTCTTGCTTTGTGCCGTTTCAACGCTGAGACACCCCGGCAATCGGTGACGTGAAGAGGATAACGCACTCGAGGTCATTAGCTTTCCGGTGTCGACTACTACGATCGGTGTCACCCGTGTCGACGATGTACATCGGAAGAAACGGGGATTATCCTCTAAACGCGACGGCAGAAATCCCAAGCTGCGACGTTGGCCGAACGAAGCGTGAACTCGCGACGACTTCGTGACGCTGGGTGAGCACGATCTGACCCGCCTTAATCCGGGCAGCTGCTTGTGGTGCCCGCATGGGAGCATTTCCGTGCGTAGGATCTTGTCACGGCGGCTTAGACAGCGAGCCAGGCTAGCCGCTTCCGCGCCTTTGCATTTTAGTTTGCACATAACACACACCAACGTCGCTGTACTTATGTACAGACATATCGCGCCGTTGTTCGAATATTCACTAGTCCAGCCTTTCAGTGCATCTGATCCAACAAATTTGGAACGTATAGCTTCACGTGAAGACATGCTATGATTTGCACATAAAGCATTATGTTGTCGCCGGGACATTAAAACTCCTTTCTCGAAGGCTCAGACATGCTCAATGCATTCGTACAGCTAATGCAAGCAGTATCAGTGGAGGGGGTTGCGTACGCATTGCTAGTTTTCCAAAGGAAAATATGTATCCAGCGTGTAGGCAAATGTAACTCGGTTCGAAGCACACTTTCATATGTTCGAGCAGCATTTTGGTTGGCACATGACACGTCCACACCATGATACGTACGTAGACACATAGTGTACCGCTGTAATGTTTACAAGACCTGTAATTCACAATCAATAATTAGGTTGCAATCAGATAGTTTCAGCTGAACAGGTATACATAGAAAACACTATTGCCATAGCATCGAAGCTTCTTTCTGGCATACACATCCAATCAATCCTATAACAATGATAAGCAATGTTGACAGTGGGTGTTCAGTAGAGATTGTCGGTTATTTCTCGGCTCAGTGAGTCAGCTACATGTGAACAAATGTTTCCTTCAGTTTATGCCATGCTTTCTCCTGTTCATGCAAAATATGAGCAAGCTATCATTGTGCTATTGCTCTGCCTACAGGTCATGTTCATAAACATGTTAGATGAGACCTGATGTGTTTGTTTGTTCATTCCCGTTATGTTTCAGCATCAGCCTCAGGTCTAGAGGAAAGATTGCAACCATGTCAGATTCCTGTGTATTTTGCAGTGTGGCTGATTAAGCTGATTGGTATTGTGTTGTATGTGTACATTAGGAACTTTATACAATGATAAGCAAGAAAACATGAGAACAAATGCCAGCTTCAAACTGCTGTTATTTGTTTTGAAGCAACATTAATGTGTGTAAAAGCTGAAGCAAGGAAATATGACAATAAAAAAGCAAAATAAAACATCGTGATCCATGTACTGTCGGCCACAAAAATTTGTGGGATCTGCAGCGCGTGGCAGAGCGACGGAAATCTGCATCGCTGCGCCACCTACCGTCACATAGCCTGGTGTTGAGGCTATCGGCCGTGACCTCTGGGATTAATTAGTTCCAGCAACGGCGCCTTGGCGGAGATAATCGTGAAGGTTGTGGCCAGGGCTGGGCAAAGATACTTTGAAATTGTATCGCGATACGATACAAGATACTTGGGCAAGAAGTATTTGAGATACAGATACAAGATACTCGCGTAATAATTGTATCCGATACGATACTTCCCAATTGTATCTTAAGATAATTCGATACATTTGCAAATTTGCTGTTATATATCTATATAATGAAGCAGCAAAGGCCTATGTAGAAATGTGTTTACTTGAAAATGTCTTAACTGCGACCAGCTTTGTTTAATTTTAACAAAATACCAGTTTGTATCACAAGATACAAACTTTCTTGTTCAAGGCGTATTAGTTTCATTTCTAAACGAGTTATTGGGATTTGTTTGGCTGCTTAACATGACAGCTCTTTAACTGCTGTGCTGTTAGTTGTTTTTGCTTGACACTTCTGTAGATTATTGGTGTCGTTGCTCTACTTGGCGACCAACTGGCTGGTTACCATCTACTTGCAAGTGCCTCCGCACGATGGCGCAAATACCGCTGTGCAGTCTTACCTTGTCCGCAAGCGTGTTGTTTTCGTAATACCGCATCCACTGACAGGTGTACAGCAGCAACAATGTTGGTAGCGATTGTTTGTGGCGCATCTTGTAAAGACGATGAACTACATAGTCGGCGCTCACAATTGAGGACATAAAACTGCAGTCATTTTTCATATTTTACTTATGTGCTGGAGTAAAGCGTTCGTTAGCAACATACTCACTAACGTGCAATCTTTTACCATTTGTTCTCCGAGAGAACCTGAGCCGCCAGGAAACGTCTAAGACGTATTCTAGCGGCACAAAACGCCGCATGTTATAACTGATATTCACACTATTGCCACTTCTAGCTCTGCTTACCTGCGGATTTGTAACAATAACAATACTTCAAGGTGACCTAAAAAAAGGAAAACTAATATATTGTTGCGAATATATTTATAACTTATTTACAGTGTAGGATGGTCCAGCAGTCAAGATGGCGGTTGTTTGCTTGCTTGCTTGATCCTCTTCTTCGCACACCTCACCATAGTCATAGCTGCAACCCCGCTACATCGACCTCCGGCGGCGAAAGCGCCGACTCGGCGCCTGTTAGCAGGTGGTGGGCGAAAGGTACGGCTTCAGGCGAGCGACGTGGACGACGTTTGAAGACGTAGAGGGTGCCGTAGGGTCCAGAGGGGCGATGTCATATGTAACCTCAGTCACCTGGCGTAGCACACGGTAGGGGCCGGAGTATTTGGGCAGAAGTTTTTCGGCCAGGCCAACATGCCGAGACGGAGACCACAGGAGAACGAGGTCACCCGGATTGAAGCGAACGTTCCGGTGGCAACTGTCGTATCTATGTTTCTGGCTGAGTTGCGAGTCCGAAAGGCGTCGATGGGCGATCTGACGGGCCTTTTCGGCTGTGCTGATAGCGTGGCGAGCATATTCGGTGGAGATGTGGTCAGGGATGGGTACGAGCGTGTCGAACGGCAAGGTCGGTTCTCTTCCATACAAAAGGTAAAAGGGAGAATATCCAGCAGTGTCGTGGCGCGAGCTGTTGTAAGCGAAAGTGACAAAGGGTAGAGCAATGTCCCAGTCGCGATGATCAGTCGAGACATACATGGCGAGCATGTCAGTGATCGTGCGATTCAAACGTTCTGTGAGTCCGTTCGTTTGGGGATGATAGGCCGTTGTAAGCTTGTGCTTGGTTGCACAAGAGCGAAGTAGGTCCTCGATTACCTTGGATAAAAAGTAGCGGCCTCGGTCTGTGATGAGTTGACGAGGAGCGCCGTGATGTAAGATGACGTCTTGTATCAAAAAGTCGGCGACGTCTGTAGCGCAGCTGCTCGGGAGAGGTCTCGTAATGGCAAAACGGGTAGAATCATCCGTAGCGACGGCGACCCATCTGTTACCGTTGTGAGAAAGTGGGAAAGGTCCCAGAAGGTCGAGGCCAACACGAAAAAAAGGCTCAGCAGGTATGTCTATGGGTTGAAGGAGCCCGGCGGGGTGTACAGCTGGCCTTTTCCGGCGTTGGCACGACTCGCAAGAAGCGAAATAACGATGTACGGAACGGTAGAGGCCGGGCCAGAAAAAGCGTCGGCGGACACAGTCGTACGTTCTGGCAACACCAAGGTGGCCGGCCGTTGGTACGTCATGTAGTTGCTGAAGTACGGTCGAGCGGAGATGAGTGGGTACTACAACTAGTAGTTCCTGTCCCACTGGGCGCATGTTCCGGCGGTATAAGATACCGTCTATGATGGCGAACATGCGAAGCGAACTGTCCGTCGAGTCAGTATTCAGGCGGGTGATTAGATCTCGTAGGGACGCGTCACGCTGTTGCTCGTCACCGATGTTGCCGAAAGCAGAGAGCGAGGAGATACAGATGGATGTGTCATCCGTTACGTGGTCTGGATCGTCAACGGGGTACCGAGAAAGGCAGTCGGCGTCTTGATGTAGACGGCCGGACTTGTAGACCACTGTGTACGTGAATTCCTGGAGGCGCAGAGCCCAACGAGCTAGGCGCCCTGTTGGATCTTTGAGTGCTGAAAGCCAACATAGAGCGTGGTGGTCTGTGGTAACGGTGAAAGGTCGACCATATAAATAGGGGCGGAATTTACCAACTGCCCATACAAGCGCCAGGCACTCGCGCTCAGTAATAGAGTAATTGCGTTCGGCAGGGTAGAGGAGCCGGCTGGCATACGCAAGAACTCTATCATGACCGAATTGACGCTGGGCTAACACAGCGCCAATGCCGTAACCACTAGCGTCTGTGCGGACCTCGGTTTGAGCAGACGGGTCAAAGTGGGCGAGGATCGGCGGTGTGGTGAGCAGCGTAATGAGGCGGGAAAAAGCACTGGCTTGGTCAGGACCCCACCAAAATGGCACATCTTTCTTGAGAAGATCAGTGAGGGGGCGGGCAATATCTGCGAAGTTTCTGACGAATCGTCGGAAATATGAGCATAGGCCCACAAAACTTCGAACGTCTTTGGCACAAGTTGGTATGGGAAAATCGAGGACAGCGCGAACTTTGTCGGGATCGGGTCGGATGCCAGATGAGTCAACGAGATGCCCGAGAATAGCAACTTGGCGATGGCCAAAGTGGCATTTCGATGAATTAAGTTGTAGCCCAGCCGCACGAAACACTGAAAGAATGGACGAAAGTCGGTCGAGGTGAGACTCAAAGGTGGGGGCAAATACAATGACGTCGTCCAGGTAACACAGGCAGATAGACCATTTAAAGCTGCGCAAAAGCGTGTCCATCATCCGCTCGAACGTGGCCGGCGCATTGCACAAGCCGAACGGCATGACTCTGAATTGGTAGAGACCGTCAGGCGTTACAAAGGCAGTCTTCTCACGGTCGAGGTCGTCTACGGCGATTTGCCAGTAACCAGAGCGTAGGTCTATTGAAGAAAAATAGGTAGCACCATGAAGGCAGTCCAGGGCATCGTCGATACGAGGAAGCGGGTAGACATCCTTTTTGGTGATCTTGTTTAAATGCCGATAATCCACGCAGAAACGCCAGGTGTTGTCTTTCTTTTTAACTAAGACTACAGGGGAAGCCCACGGACTCGAAGAAGGCTCAATAATTCCTTTTGTGAGCATCTTGTCGACCTCCTGTTGAATAACTTGGCGCTCTGATGGTGAAACTCGGTAAGGACGCCTGTGAATTGGAGCTGCATCATCGGTATCTATGCGGTGCTTGACTTGCGAGGTTTGGCCTAAGGGCCTACCGTCGAAGTAAAATATGTCAGAGTAGATCTTAAGGAGATCAGTGAGGTCTTTAACTTGAGAGGGCAAAAGTTCTGAGGCAATCATCTTGGTGATGTTGTTGTGCAGTGTAGAAGAGGTGACTGCGTCGACTCTATGCGGGTTCGGAGAGACGACAACGGGCAGTTCAGGTGACACCGATGAGATCTGGCACTCGTGCGACGGTGACAGAGTAGCAAGAGCAATGCCTTGTGGTAGGACTTGAGGGCTGAATCCGAAGTTCAGAAGAGGAAGGCACGTCTTGTTCGCTGTAACAGTTACAACTGTGTACGGAGAGGAGACGCTGCGGGCCAGTAGAACACTGGGACAAGGAGAAACCACGTAATCACCATCCGGTACATTGGGATAGGGTTCAACAGCGACGCAAGTTAGGGCTTGTGGTGGCAGACGAATAGCCTCGGCACACGAAAGTTTGGTCTGAACCACCTCCGACACGTCGGCGGACGCAGGCAAGTCAAGTTGTACAACACCGGCCGAGCAGTCAATGACAGCAGAGTGGTCAGACAAGAAATCGAGTCCGAGGATGACATCATGTGGACAATGAGCGAGAACATGAAACAGAACGGACGTCTGGCGGTCGGAGAACCTCACACGTGCCGTGCACATTCCGAGTACAGCCGGAGTTCCTCCACTAGCGACACGTACAAATAGGGACTCGGGCGGCGTAAGGACCTTATTTAATCGTGCACGGAGATCAGAGCTCATAATAGAAATATGTGCGACGGTATCAATGAGGGCAGTAACAGGTAGGCCATCCACTTCCACAGCAAGCAGGTTCTGGTCCGTAGTGAGGGTCAGCAGAGGGTTTTCAGGTCGGGGGTCGAATTCAGCGTCACCTCCGGGAGCTGCATTGCTCAGTTTTCCGAGTATGGGCGTCCAGTAGGGCGGGGCGACGAATGGCGACGGGGCTGAGGTGACCGGGAGCGACGATCGCTTGGGGACGGCGAACGGCTGGAGCGTCGGACCGATGTCGCAGGAGCCTCAGCGTATGGTCCACCGTCATGAGCGGGAAACTGCAGGGGCCGGTGGTTGTCGTCACGTCGATAGCCAGAAAACGAGCGAGATGGAAAGGTGCGAGAACGACAGTAGCGAGAAATATGTCCTACACCGTGGCAACGAAAGCAGATCGGCTTGTCGTCCTGCGTTCTCCACTGGGCAGGGTCACGATAGCGGCGAAACATTTCCGGTGCACGAGGAGGCGTTATGGAACTGACACGAGGTTCCGTCAACGAACACACCGGCTGCAGTCCGACATTTGCAAGCTCTTCCCTCACAACCTGCTGGATCAACGAGATCGTTGGTCGAGGATCATCAGATGGCCGCGTCAGGAAAGATGGTGGCGACGCCGCCTCGATTTCTCGGCGCACGATGCGAACTACGCTCTCGTTGGTAGGCGGTTGACCGCATGGCGGCTGAAGGTCCTCGCAAGATGATGTAGTGGCCGTGTTCGGAAGTCGCACGAAATGCTGGGCAATGCGGCGACTCTTCAGTTCTTCGAACCGGCGGCACTCTTTGATGATGTCGTCCACGGTGGAGCAGTCTTTAGACACTAGTAAATTGAAAGCATCATCCGCAATTCCCTTGAGCAAGTGGCTTACTTTGTCACCCTCTGACATGTTGGTGTCGACACGTCGACAAAGGGCCAGGACGTCAAGGATGTAGGAGACATACGATTCGGTCGAAGATTGTGCCCGACAGGAGAGTTCTTTAGAAGCGGCCCGCTGGCGTCCGACGGCTCTACCAAATAGGTCATGAAGCTTCTGTTTACAGGCATCCCAACTGGTTATGTCAGCTTCATGAGCCTGAAACCACGTACCTGCTGTTCCGCAGAGATAGAAGTCAACGTTGGCAAGCATCATTGTAGGGTCCCACCGGTAGACCGCTGCAAACCGCTCGTACTTCGCGATCCAGTCATCGATGTCAACGTGGTCGGTGCTGCAGAAGTTACCGGGATCGCGGGGTTGAGTCAATACGACCGGCTGTACCGGCTGTACCGGAGGCGCGGTCGAAGCGGCAGCAGCAGAGTTGCTTTCTGTTGACATATTGCGGCTGTCCAGGATACGTCCGCTGCGGAGTTCCGTCTTGCGTAGTACCCAGCACCACCACCAAAATGTTGCGAATATATTTATAACTTATTTACAGTGTAGGATGGTCCAGCAGTCAAGATGGCGGTTGTTTGCTTGCTTGCTTGATCCTCTTCTTCGCACACCTCACCATAGTCATAGCTGCAACCCCGCTACAATATTTAAGTCAAATAGCAAGGTGGTTCCGTATTAAACAATCAAAGTGAATAAGTATACAGGGTGTTTCACGTAAGCAGAACCCAATATTAAAAAAACAAGTGGTTAACCGTTGCTGAATGAAACCAAAGGTATTTGGTTTGCAGTCATGTGGCACTCGTTATGGTATGTTTTGTACTAAGCTTAACTGGTTAATTAAATAAGGTCAGTTATGCGACATTGCGACAATTCTAATATTCACTTTAGGGCCAACTGCGCTTCGACACATCGTAGAGCGAATTTAAAAACGACCGACCCAATTTTTTTTGGCAGCGTACATGCTGCATGGTTAATATTTTAGGGCTTTTAGAGAAAGCCCGCGAAATATGAAATAAAACCACGTTCGCAGACAGTTAAAAAATTAGAATAAAGCAGAGAATGTATTTTAGCAGCAGGTTACAAAAGACATGTTACAATAAACAGATCGGCGAAAAACTATGCAGAGGACTAGGTAATGTATGGGGTGCAAACGGAAGACAGCGAAGAAAGCACTTGTGCTGACAATCAAATTATCATTAAAATAACTTCTCGAATAATTTAGCAGGAAGAACAAAGACACAGTACGTCAAAATATTTCCTGTTACGTAAATGCGTGTTCTACTGCATCTAACGTCAGCACCGTTAGCGGGACTGTTTAGAATCTCCTTTGCATGTAAGTCAATCTCATCGTACTATGTAAGTCAAGCTTGCATCCACAACGTCTTTCAAATCGCTGATGTGTGAAATGCGCGAGACGCAACTGAGCAGCCCCATTCTTGCATTCTTGAGACATTGCAACGAAGTATCACGCAAGACAAACTTCAATAGCGACAGTATAGCGGCATCAGAATTTGTGCAAAAGACGCTGCACGCATTGGAGTACGCAGCAGAGTGCAGGGTCTATGAATAAGTGTCATCACATCAACATAACTAAAAAGAAAGAAAACATCTAGAAAAAAAGTAGGCTGTGCGTAGACGTTCGCAAGCTTGTTTTTGTCGCGATGGCTCGAGCGCCATCACGTGACTCTGCTCCACCAATAGGGACGCTTAAACGTCATCGCCTGTGTTCGCTGGAGTGGTCTGGTCGAAATATACAAGAATATTATTGTCGTTAGTTTTATTCAGGTGGTTTATAGTGTGCGCGCTCTTGTTGTGCGAGGTGGGGCTCGAAAGATGGCGCCAGGCCACGACCACTGTGCGAGCTGAGCCGGCCGGTGGCCGGCGCTGTAATGGGACACCGAAGTGGGCCCCCTGTGGTGAGCGCAGGAGCGCGGGAGTGCGACTGTGCGCGGGCCCCAAGAGAAGGCAGAAGAGGGACGGCTGTGCAACTGGAGAGACGCCGTATTCTTGTCTCTCCAGCAGTTTTTCTTTACCTTAGCTAAATAAACGTTGTTCTGTTAAAGTAACCGTTGCGTTTTGCCAGTCTTTCCCTCACGTCTCCCGAATCATCATCGTTTGCATCTAACAATTCAGAAGTGGGATAGCGTACGCCCAGAAGTCAACCATCGAGCCCAACCATGCCTGTCACTCGCAACGGAACATCTTCAACGGCTCCGACAAGTGAAGAAGATGGCCATCGAGTGCTATTATTATGACAAATTGGCAAAAGCACGTCGTTGTAACCTGAGCGATGAGGCATGTATCGAATATTTGATCACCGGCCTAAACAATCAGGACACCATCCGTGCCATCAGCACCCGCACGTACGACTCTCCGGAGGAGCTTCTGTGTTGCCTCAAGCGTCTCGAAGAGCGCGTTGGAGCTGTCGGCTCCCGGGACATAAAACATTCGAAGGCGAGCGAATTTCGGAATCTCGCGGGCCACGGCAACAACGAAAACAGAGCCGCGGAAACGGCCTTGAACGAGAGTCAACAAAACCAACAAAACTTAGAACCGAGGAGGGAGACCGAACCGTCCGAACCGAGGAGGAAAACCCCCCCTTCCGAAAAAGGAGGGCTGCGCTGTTTTAACTGCAACAAGTACGGTCATCTCTCTCTCAACTGCCCGAGTCCACAGCGGAGGGCGAGGTGCAGCATTTGTAACCGAAGTGGACACGAAGCCCAAAACTGCAGGGAAAGGGAAAGCGGGCCGCGCCTCTTTCAAAGCGTGATGGATCTTAACAGCCGTGCAGCGGACGCGGCTAACGAAAAGTACTTCATGCTGGCTACAGTTAACGGGAGCGAACTGAGAGCGTACGTTGACCTCGGCAGTCAGTGTGTCACAATTCGGCGTGAAGATGCCGATCGGATTGGGATCAAATACTGATTGATAGGGAAGCCGCTGACCATCGGGGGCTACGGGTCAGGACGTGTGACGCCGTGCGGTGAGGCGAACGTTAACCTCACAGTCGACCAAGCAACAGCCAACGTCCCGGTGCTGATCGTGCCGAACAAGTCACAGGCGATTCCTGTCATCGTGGGACAGCCCTTCACTGAGCAACCTCACGTTACGATTGTGAGGCGACGGAACACCGTGCGGATCTTCGAGGAGGAGAAAAATGTGGACGAACGTGACGACACGCTACAGTCCCTCGAAGTTCCGGATCTTCCGAGGCGCCCGGAGTGCCTTTGGGCCAAAGAGTCGACGGTGGTTCCGCCGAACTACGTTGGGTTTCTCAAGCTCTACGTTACGGGCAGCGAACCCAACGCAGATGTCTTTGTGGACGCCCAACTCAGGTGCCAAGAGGAGCGCGAACATTGCGTACCGCGTTGCGTCGTCAGCATGGATGCGGCGAATGAGGCGTCCATTCCTGTGATGAACGTTTCTTACCAGGCACTCAACATCAAAGCCAACGAGCGGGTTGCGCGAGCGGAGGTGTGCTACCTCGATGAACAGCCGATGCAGGGCGTGAAACCGAGCTGCAGCGCCATGCAACCATGTTCAACGGTGAGCGCGAAAGTCAAAAAGGGCCCAAGCGTCACACCGGAGCACCGTGAGAAACTCGACCGACTCATCGGGGAGTATCGCGACTGCTTTGCCGACAGCGTCGCGGAGATTGGCCGCACCAATGCAGCGGAAAAGAAGATCAAAATTACAGCCGAAGAAGCTGTAAGGTATTGTTCATATCGGCTTTCCTTTGCGGATAGAGAGCCTGGAAAGGTGATCACCGATCGCGGAACTGCCTTCACGAGCGCCATATTCAAGGCAACATGTGACGCCTTCAGCATCAAGCACGTGAAAAACGCCACTGCGACGCCACGAGCTAATGGTCAAGTCGAGCGATACAATCGCATGATTACCTCAGCGGTTGCGAGCTTGACGAAGAACACGGTCAAGCGAACATCTGTGGCCGAGAGCATTCGCGAAGACCAACGGAAACAGCAGGCAAGATACAACAAGAAACGTTCAGAAGCGCCGACTTACGAACCGGGAGATGTCGTTTTGGTCGAGCGAGAGCCTACAGCGTGTGGTGAATCAAGGAAACTCAAGGAGAAATACAAAGGACCGTACATCATCACGGCAAAACTGCCCAACGACCGATATCGCATCGGGATGCTGCTCAGTGCACGACGCAGGAGGAGAGCATACAGCATCATCGCTCCAGTGGACAAGCTAAAGCTGTGGGGCCAGGACGAGATAGACACGGATACTTCAGACAGTGATTCCGACCGGGACGGTCGGTAATTGCAGGACGGCCGAGTGTGCGAGCTCTTGTTGTGTGAGGTGGGGCTCGAAAGATGGCGCCAGGCCACGACCACTGTGTGAGCTGAGCCGGCCGGTGGCCGGCGCTGTAATGGGACACCGAAGTGGGCCCCCTTTGGTGAGCGCGGGAGTGCGACTGTGCACGGGCCCCGAGAGAAGGCAGAAGAGGGACGGCTGTGCAACTGGAGAGACGCCGTATTCTTGTGTCTCCAGCAGTTTTTCTTTACCTTAGCTAAATAAACGTTGTTCTGTTAAAGTAACCGTTGCGTTTTGCCAGTCTTTCCCTCACATCTCCCGAATCATCATCGTTTGCATCTAACAATAGTGGCAGCAACATCAGCTTGAGAACCGGAATTCCGGTCGACGTTTATTGTTTCGCACGGTGGTGTTTCTATAGCAGTATCTTGTATCTTAAGATACACGATACATTATTGAATGTATCGGAAATACAGATACAGATACTCGTTTTGCAAGGCGTATCGCGATACAGATACAAGATACCCAAAGAGTATCTAAGATAGTATCGAAGATACATGTATCTTCGATACTGCCCAGCACTGGTTGTGGCCGATAGCCTCAACACCACGCCGTGTTATGGTAGGTGGCGCAGCAGTGCAGATTTCCGTCGCTCTGCCACGCGCTGTAGATCCCGCAAACTTTTGCGGCCGGTAGTACATCGATGCTCGTTGTAACCCTAGACAACAAATATGAGCCCCAAGAATGAAAACCACTGTATCCTTGTATATATCCACACATCATGTTTAAAAGTATTGTAGTGAAGAGGAGGAAGAATAAACTCTGTTGCTGTGCGCGTGATCTGCATTCGTGTTGGACTGGCACTACTTCGTCTGTGCAAGTCGTCAGTGCCTTGCAATAAGTCATCATACGAGAGTATCATTATTTTAGTGTACTTTACAAGTGCACTAGACATCACAACGCAGATAACTCACTTATTGAGTTATCCATGACAATCTCTGTCATATGGACAATTTACGAGAAGACAAAAGATGAGTCAAGTTGGGGAGGTAGTTTTGAGGGATGTCTTAAGGCTTGTCAAAATTGCTGTCATAAAATATAAGCACTGCATCTCATAATACATAGAGGCACTGAATTTCCCAGTTGTCTTTTCAGTATTGGTCAACCCAGCACTTTATTGAGAGGAGCTATAAGGTGGGCTAGTTGGTGTTCATTCACCTTGAAAGGTGCGCTTAGTTAACAAGATGCAGTGCAGAACGAGTAAAATACAGGACACCCGACGTCTAGCACAATTCTCCAGGTTTCCGTCCTGATAATTTTACTGAGACGTTTCGGGTGCCTTGTCCATCAGGGAAAACCTTCCGAACGTGCTTTTCAGTATGGAGTTATTCAAACCATTCGTGACGGCATATGTGAGCGTCCATGTTCTTAGTCTTGCTTCCACAATGTTGTCCACGAAGTATTGCACACATACCAGAGGCGGGGAATTGGGCACGATAAAGCCTAATGTGCTCGAAATGACATTGAGAAGAGTTATAAGGTGGGCTAGTTGGTCTTCATTCATCTTCATAGGTGTTCTTAGTTAACACCAACACAGTAGAGAACGAATAAAATACTGGACACATGACGTCGAGCACACTTCATGTCGACATTCTCACTGGGCCATCTGTTTGAAGCTGTGCAGCATCCGTGATGAAGTGAGCTCTGTGTACTCGCCGCCAGTGCATTGAAGCTGCAAAGCACTTTTTAATTGTTGGTATAAGATGGCCACTTGCAAAGTGTAAAACAAAACAGGCTCTTGCTGAACATATGTGCATTCTGCTTGATTGCCACTTTATCATACATGCAGCAAAATTTTGCTTGCTTTTCTTCACTGTCATGTTACAGTTTTTTGACAAATAAACAGGAAGAGGGCCAAGATTGCATTAAATGCAACGGAGTGTAATTACACTCAGCGTGACCTCGCACTACAGTAGAGTTTCAGCTCTGGGAACTTTATTGGGGTAGAGAGCTGCAGAAGACGAGAGATGCATGCAGGGGAACACCACATAGCAGTAATGACAACTGAATAGTTTATTGAAAAGACACAATAGCTTTCTTAAATCATGTGCATGCATGCCCCAGAAGTCTTTCACAAGGCGCGGATGAAAATACAGAAAAAAAAAAGTTGAGTAATATACTGTAACAAATCATCAGTGCAAAGAATAAGAGGAAAGCAGTGTGAAGATCAGAGTAATGGCACAGTAATTCTTCCTTCTAAATGGCAGCTCACTGTGAGCTAACATAATCGTCGTTGGGGGAGGGGGGTGGGGATGCAGGACGGCAACCGTCTCAACAATCTTTCTTTTCGGCTTAAGATGTATTAGGTGGCTAGCCGGTTACCTACGATGGGATGTGTCACTGCACATTGAAACCTGAACGAATAGCCGACGAAACATTTTTACGTATGCTGCCATATGCCGTCTCTTTTTGGCTGTGAATTTTTCGTGATAATAATATCTGTTTTGCGGAACTTTGGGTAGCAACCCTGAAAGGGACAGTGAAGTGAAACAGTAAATTTATTTGGATTGATACATTTTACTCCGAAAACTCTAATGTAATTAATTTCACCATCATATGTTTAATAATAGAGGAGAAAATGAAGGTCAAGGTCTCATTTCTAAATTTTGTGCCTAAATCTCTGCTCGTAGCGTCACGGATTTCAAAGTGCATTTCTCATATTTTGGTGACATTAGCCCAACGAAATTTGCTGAAACTTGGTTTGTTAAGTCTGTGGCCCCCTCAATAACAACATACTTCATTTTTGGCCAAACGCTGAGTAAATACCAAAAAAAATTCGCTAAGCTTCACTAAGCCGCGCAAAGCTTGAAACACCGAAAGTAGACAATTCTGAAGGCTAATCTGGCTGTTTCTAGGCTGCCTCTATGTCGTTGCTAGGCTCTAGCTAGGTGATGCTTGGTTGTTTCTATGTTGATTCTCAGCACGGAGAGGTTCGATTTAAACCACAGACAGTCACAGACACGACATGGATGTCCAAACTCCCAATACAGTACCTCGCGCTGAAACCAAGCGTTCGCACCTCACATAGGTCTACGGGCACGGCGTCATTGGTGTAGGCCTTCCATCGCTTTGGTGTCTTCTCGCAGCCGCCGTTGCCTTCCCGTTCCTAGTATTCTCTCGTACGCACTAGGGGTCTTCGGTTCGCTGCAGTGGCTTCGCAACCATTTTTGGGGGCCTAACTGTTGCCTTCTTCATTTTTAGTCAACCAGTGGTGAGTATTGAGATTTACCCAATTTCTGTGGCACATACCCGTTTATGATGATGAGGGTCTTTTGGTTCGCTGGACGAGGAACAATTTATTAAACAGCTTCGCTATTAAAAGAACTTCAAAATAAACATGTTTCGGCTCCTGTACGGGGGCCAAAACATCTTTATTTAAAGCTTCTTTTTGCATTTGGTTGGCGTCTTCCTTTTACCTTTGACTACGAACATTTCCAACCAGATGAGTTTTCATCGAACTCTTGATTTCATACTTCATTTTTACCGATTAGGAACGACGTAGGTCCTAGTCGACATCGTCCAAATCTATGGCGTAATGGCAATTGATGAACTTCAAGGTGGCGTCGCCACCCACGTTTCTTGCTTACCAAGCACCTTCTCGCGGTAAGCATGGTGATTTCGATATTGCGAAAAGAGTAATTTAATAATATGAGAAAAAAAATCTATTTTCTTTTTACTGTCTCTTTAAAGCTATGACAATGCACTGCCAGTCTCGGCTTTCCGGCCACTTCCAAAGGTGCTGTGTTGTCATTACCAGTGCTTTATCTAGGGTTACCAACTGTCCCGGATTTAGTGGGGCTGTCACGACTTTTCATACAGTGTCCCAAGTCCCGTGCCGTCCCTGTCGGGGTAGCTATATGTCCTGGATTTGTACCGTACCATCCTGTTACAAATTTTTATGTGATCCAACACACACCCAACAACACGCCTCACGCTATAGAACACGAAGTTCACATGAATCGCACGCACGAAGCAATTTTGCGATGGCTAGTGGCGGCTGCGAGGCGCTGTAGCCACTTTAGCTTTACTTCCGCGTCATGTGTGACAGCTTTTACGGGTACATCCTCCAGCAAGAGGAAGTGTTGCGAGCAGCACGTAGCCAGCGTAATTAGCACTTCAGGAGACCACAACAATGCAGAAACAATGGATTTGTGTGAAGATACTGCAATAAAGAAAACTGATTTCACTGGCTCCCTAGATAAGTGTACGTCTCCCATCCCCCCCTGTTCCCAACTTCCTTGATTGGAAAGTTGGTAACCTTAGCTTTATCCCAATTATGAATCACCATATGGCCAACAGCTATGCATACTAATTTGGAAACATTTTTGTACAAAATCTGCATTACTGAATCAAACTTTATAAGATGTGTTTACAGAAAGCAAAGCGATTGAAAGCTGCATGTCTGCCTGATCCATGACGGAAAGGAGCCAGACAAGCACTTTTGAGCAACGAGAGGCAGTGAATGGGATTATGATTGTGCATGAATACCCTTACCAACACCTGAAACAGTTTCAGAGCTGATTCCATTGAGACGTATTCAGCAGCCTATAATCTGTAACTCCACAAGGATATCGGTTTTTCAAAGAAATATTTCTCTTCTTCAGGCTCTCAGGTACTGGCTGCAGCTTGTAATTTCACTAGCTGACGATGCTTTGTGCTTTTAGCTGTTGTGGATGTATTCCAAGGATATCCCTTGTGCATGCACCATTTGGCTCAAAAGGTTGGTGACCACATCGGGCTCTGCCCTCTCTGCATGTTCTGGCACCCAACAGCACAGCAAGGGTGTCATGGTTGAATTGTGCCTTGAATTCCGTCACTCGCGCTATGAAAAGCAGCTGAAGACCGCTGAAACACAAGTGCAAGAACAAAACTGCACATGGCAGATGTGACATATTTCCAGCCAGCCCTTGCAAGTCACTTGGAAAGAGAAATACAGCCTTTGATTTAATTTCATCACCACTTGTGTTTGTCAGAATGCTGTATGATTCAACATTGCTGCAAGAAAAAAATATTCAAATACATGTACTCAACCGCATTCAGTGCTCTTAAATTGTTGACAGCTTTCTGTGGCACATGTGCAGTTCAGCAAGCAACAAGCATGCGCCATGACTCGACATGAGTTTCCGGTTGCGCTGTTTGCTGCGAAGGCAGTGCCACTTCTCAGCGTCGGCTCCTTTTACCTCGTAATAAGCACAGATTACGGTGGGGATGTCTAACAATATGCAGACTGTAATTTTAAGCACGAATTATGGTGGGTCTAAACAACAGCAGACTGCAGGCAGCAATCCAAACGACTCTTTCACGCAGTTCCCAGGCATGTCCATCAGGAGGCACAATATACCAGTTCTTTGTGACTTTCAGATGCAATTTAAAAAATACAAATTCCATTAAAATCGCAAAAAGGATGCTTGACTCTGTCCCTTTATTGCACGGTCTTTCCATTTCCGCTAGTATCAAATCACACATTCTGGCCAGTTGTCAGTCCCTCTGAAGAATTTGTCTACGACTGGCTGCTTCCAAGCACACGATCCTAGAACGGTGGCCTATACAGTCGTGCCAGAAGTTTGTCACACTACCTTTGAAGGATCTACATTTGAGTGGCCTAGAAGATACTTTGGTACTCGCATGCTTACTTCACCTGCTCTACTTTCTCCGTTAAACCCCAGATATTATTATTATTATTGCTCTACTTTCTCATGCGTTCCCATCATGTTTATTGATTTATTTTTATTAGATAATATGCACAAAGTTGATCAAATCTTCATGTTGTACCTTGCAATACTTAAGACGTGGTCACTTTCAAATTATAGCGCGTGTTAATTGGCGAGAATTAAACAAGATGACACCAAGGATCACCATTTCTATGCGCAAATTTTAGCGAGAAATGGAGGCCGCATTGGTCATCTGCAGTGTGGGCATCATCATCCAGTACAGATGCGCAGAGCCTAACCCTAACCCCCCCCCCCCACCCCCCGCGAAAGAAAAGAAAAAAATTCACAGTTTCACCGCAAGGACGAAGGAATGAATGCGATAGCAACAAATTGTAATGTCATACGAAGTGAGGCTGGCGCAAACTCTTTTGTATCCGATCTCGTGTAGCTCTACAAAACGTTCGTGTAAGAGAATACGGCCGCTCCAGGGAAAGCTGCTCTTTCTGCACAGTGTCTTCGCATTGAGAGCGCAGCACGTAGCAGGATTACGAGCCGCCCGCTGATGGCTGCCGAGATAGCGCGCGCGCCAGCGATCGCGCCCTTAGAATCAGAGTTCAAAGCTGCTGCTCGAGCGACAGCACCCCCCCCCCTTCGTGTCTTTTCATGCTCGTTCAAGACGGGCGGGGCGTTTGCTCTCTGCTTCAATGGCAGGCCTCTCGAGCGGAGTGGTGTTATCACATGCGCCCTCCGAGCGACGGAGATGGCCTGGCTCGTTTGATCTCTGCTTTTCCACGTTCGGCACCCGTACTCACGCGCTTTAACCCGTGGTAGAACATACTATGCGCAGGGAGATGTTATCAATTTGGACTTTATACGGGACATGACGGCAAAAACCATTCGAGAGTGTCCATATGATTGCTATCGCAATAAAAAAGGACAGTGGTTCTCAAATTTCCTGAGGCTCGTTTTATGGCGTGCAGAGCGCTTTTTAAGCCACTTTTGCCGCAGTACACTGGTGTCCTGCGGAAAAGCGTACTGAGATTTAGAAGGGGCTATTAGTACTAGCTGTCAGGGACACAGCACATTTTGTTCCTTAATTACTCATTTGTGCACGCGACTTGTAATTACGAGTACTAGTATGATCGCTGTCATCTAAAAAATTATTGGCAATCATTTGGAGCTGCTGTGTGTGTTGTTTCTGCGGCCTTGAGAAACACAAAAACGTATGCCAGTTTTCTTTTTTCGCCACCCTCACTTGCTCCTGCTTTACGAATCTCCCGAATTTCGAGGTGGCCAGGTTCGCAGGTCCACATTAGCATTTGCAGTGCCTGTCGAATTATTTGACAGGCCCTTCAAATGCTAATGTGGACTTAGTCATTGTTGGCACTGTGGGGTGGCTCAACACACTGCTTTTATTGAAATAGCAGTGTTTCTCGTGCACTGTGCACGAGTTAGCTGATGTTGAATGGTTTGTACGTATTTTTGTTTTCTTTTCTAAAAGTAAGCCTTCTTTGTTATACTGCTCCAAATTTGAAATTTCGTGCTAAAATATTCTGTTTTCGTAACCTGCTCCAAATTTGCATTTTTGTGCTCCAAAAGCAACATTTTACTGCTCCAAAAATTGCTCCAAATCCTATTTCGGCTGTTGCATCCCTGGCAAATATGAACGAAAGCACATATTTACTTTTCAACATAGACTCCAGGGTGGTATCCACTCTGTTCACTGGATGTCTACAAGTGCATGAATGCTCGGTTACACAAAGTCATCGACAGACGTGCTGTTAGTGAATTCTACTACCAGTAAAATAACCATATTTGCAAAAAAATGTAAATAAGCCCAAAAAATGCGAGAAGCGACTGGAAAATTCTAGAAGTGACTGGGTGAGAAAAGAAGCCCAAATCTACTTATAGGTGGAACTGGCAACTCTGGCATCTCCCCTCTATAAACGTTCAAACTGTTTGTGATTATTGTTTAACCAACACATGTTCTTAAATTTTGTCATTCTTAACGGTGTTGAAACAAGATTTCAGAGTTTTGACTACAATGTTTGAGCAGGTTTATATGTATGGATGTACAAAGGTCTCTTAATAAAAGAACGTGTTGTAATACACCTATTGTATCTTGAAAAATGTTTCATGACTCGAAGAGCAGACTGAGCTTTTTGTTTCGTTAGTGCCATGCGTGTTTCAATAATGCACTGTGAAAGCTTTTGCTAAGTTGAAGAGCACGCTTCTTTGAAGTGTTCCTAGTCATATTTTGTGTGTTCATGCATATGATGCCAATGCTTATACGTCTTCTCTTTCTTTTTTTTTTGTTTTTCAGTGTTGTTTGCCGACCTTGCAGTTAGTTGCTTTCTTTATTCCATTCTAATCGAACCATAGGTAGCAATGAACAGAACTTAGAGATCTATAAGAGTGCGGGCTTGCTGTTGTTCTAGTCGTGCCCTGGTGTAATTGAATGCAATCCTCAGACGCAATCTCACAGCTGTCGCCACACCTGTGCCTCTTTTTGCTAACATGACTGACGGGAGTCGCACATTTGTGACAGGTGGCAGTAAAGTAATACTTACACAGCTGGGCTGAATTTCTGTAGCTGTGTGCTACAACTGCCATTGTGCCTACTCACTTGGACCTCTGAACTAAAACAAAGAATTATAAAGCATGAGAACAGAGCAGAAATAGAGCATGTGAACAGGCCGACTGTGAAAGCATTGTCTCGGTGTAAGGTGTTTTAACTCCGTGTAGGTTTCTTATGGGTGAGTAGTATACACAACAGAGTGGTTCTTGGCCAAGCTGTACGGCTAATTGTCGCAGAGTTTTCTCGCTTGATGTTGCGTACGTCCCAGCATGCTGGCCTCCCTGATGTCTTGGCGCACCTCACGCAGCCACATGCAGTGCCTTTTATCTCAGAGGCCATGCCGTAGAGCCACACATGCTAGGTCATTCCCCAGCAATTAGTAATAGCATTGTCTTTCTCAGTTTTGCTTTTGAGAGCGGCTATTTTTCGCCATCTTGTAAGCACATTCTTCAAACTGTCAAATTTCCTTTACCTAAGCTGCCTGAAACTAGGCGTCTTGTGCAGACTAAAATATTGATGCGCCGCGCTTTCGACGAAAGTCAGCTGGTCAAAATCAATTTAGAACGACTGAGCACACCATTTCTCATGACCAGGCGGTGGCTTTGACTTGTAAAATATCCTAATTTAGCTGCTTTCATTATCGTTTGAAATGAAGCACACACCTGTATGTGCGCATACAAGCAAACGCGAGACAAATAAGCGATGTGTTTTCCTTGTGGGAATTAAGTACTCAAAAGTTGCCAGGTGTTTTTATGCTTTTAATAATGTCTGGCTGGCCTTTTATTTTTGGTTTGTTTTAGGATGGGCTGTTGGTGCAAATACAAATGGGAAAACCCAACCTGTGCTCAAGCAGTGATTCCCGTCAGTGTGCATTTTTGAACACCTGTCTTACTACTATCTGCTGTATAGTCGAACATCTGTTATTGAATTCCGCTCCGCATGTGTTGTTCGGCCACTGTGACCCCTTGAAGGTAATTTTGGCATTCGCTTTCGTTTTGGGTGCACCTGTCACAGAAGTGTGAATACCGCTGCTCTTGTCACTGGGATTCATTGGCCGCAGGGTGAGAAGCCACTGCACTGGAGATGAAGGCATGCAGCGTTGGGAGTAACCATAGCCTTTACACTCTTTGCTAAAGGTCAAACACATAAATGCCAACAACGTTTGTTGGCAAGGGAACATCCCCACGGGTGCAGTGTGTTTGGTCGTGGCAGTCGCATTTTGTATAATGATCATTGTGTCCTGACTTGCACTTGCAGAGGGACTTGTTTGAACTTTTACATTTGTCTGTGTGTGTGCACGCGCATGACATTTTCCTGTAGAAATCTCCCAGCCAGCTGTTTTTCTGAAAATATCATCGCTGCCGGTTTTTGCTGCTTGTTTTATCTAGCTCTGTCCACTCACTTTTGTGTGTAGCAGTCTTTTAAGGTTCACTGCACATGCCCTGACGTCTCTCAGAATTGCCATCTATCATGAAATGGAATTCTTGCTTCTCGAAACCAGAATGTTTAAGTGAAGCAGTGTCGTGCGTGTGCTTAGGTTTCTTTACAAGATTTGCTCTCGGCTGCACCTTTTCGCTTGATGTCATGGTGCCATGATTGTTCATTGGCTGTGGCATTTTGCTAAACACAAGATAGCCATGCTCTGAGCATTTCCTTAGGAGCTTCGTCATCTCTTTATGCATGATTGTCATCAGACCTGCTGTGTTCTTTCTTCATCATTGCTTTTGTCAAGGGTGCCTGGGACTTTTGCCGTGCTTTCAGGGCTAGTAAAGGCCTGCCCACTCGCTGTGTCACAGCATGCAAAAAAAAACTGGCGTATAGCGTTAACTCCTTTGTAAGATTTGCCTTATGGACGAAGGGGCATTGCTTGTAAGACTGATCACAATCTATTGCTGATTTGTGAAACTCCACAGATGAACAACTTTCTAAGTTGTTGATTTTAGGGTGCACGGTTACGTTTCACTATTGGAAATTTATTGCTTTGTAATGCAGTTGCATTTTACTCCGTTTTCTTTTTTTGCAAACTCACTATAGTTAGATACAACTTGAGAAGGCAGGAGAGGCCTCTCCAGATCACCCGGATGACCGATGTATGACCACCGAGTTCCTCCGCAACTAAGAAATAGTCCCGCTCATGTTCTCAGCCACATTCTCTAATGGTGGAGTCATGGGCTGTGCCGCTCGTGACATCATTCTAGAGTGCATGACGTCCCTTAGCATAGGCTCATATACAGCCGTGGCCACGTCTGTGTATAGCGCGCGAGCAGCCGGTTGCGCTCTGCGGGGCGACACCTTGCGGCAGTTGCGGGCTCTGAGGTGGTGTGCCTAGGAGCATGCGCGGCCTTACAGACATGCAGACCTGCTTTGCACGAGTGGCAGCGTTGAAAAGTGCACTTATTTAACCGAAGATGCACACTCCCTCAAGGCGCTCTCGGCACCTTGATTCCAAAAGATGACGCGTTGCGAATGATAACACGCGCCTGACACAATCGCAACGTGTTATCGAAGCGTGTGTTATCAGTCGCAGTGCGTATTCTTTTGGAATCAAGGTGCTGACAGCGCCCTGAGTAAGTGTGCATCTTCGGTTAAATAAGTGCACTTTTCAACATTGTCACTCGTGCAAAGCAGGTCTACATGTCTATAAGGCCGCGCATGCTCCTAGGCACACCACGTCAGAGCCCGCAACTACCGCAAGGTGTCGCCCCGCAGAGCAGGGCTGGCTGCTCGCGCGCTATACACAGATGTGGCCGCGGCTGTACATCTGTCTTTTAGGAGGAAATGCCGTTGCCTTCTAAATGTACCCAACTATAGAACCTCTCTCAGTCACAGCACTCATTGCCTAATCTTCACAGATGTGGAACCCGACTTTGTTGCTTGCTTCCTACTTTGTTGATTGGTTTGTTAGTGATCGTAAGAATGTTTTGCATAAGCAGGACAACACAAGGACACAGATGCACAGTCCTACTTCCTTCATATATCATTTTGGTCATGCTAATGTCAATTACTAAATTCGTTAGATTGGGGTACGATGTGGGCTATCAGTCACACAGCAAATACCAAGGGATCGGTTGGATTTACCACTGCATCTTATTTTTTCGCTAAGTGTGTTTTTCTGTAGAATGCTGCAGTGTTGGGCAGTGAATTCATTAATTCAGCATTTAATCTAAAAGCCCTTGCCTGTTACACACATGCATGCATGCACATTGTAGAGGTTCACTAGCTGACGTCTTCTGTTAATGGGCATGAAGTTACTGGTTCATTTCTTGGCTGTAGTGGACACAGTTCTATGGATTCAAGCTATGCAAATTCAAGCTGTGCAAATGCTTGCATGCTTGTATTCTGATTTATGTGGAAGAACTTTAAGTGGTGTAAATAAGGTTTGAGCCTTAGTCCATGACATATCTTGGTGCCACAGTGTTCCTGCTTGAACTGTAAAACCCCGGGAATAAATTGACAGCGCCTGTTTCTTGCAGTTGTGGTGCCATGTGGGTGGACCGGCGACGTGCGCGCTGCCCAGGCAGCACCGTGACGTTGCTGCTCCAGCGTGAGCTAGGTTATAAGCCGCGCCAGCCGACGCATGCATTGGCCTTTGACTGTGTCGGTGAGGACAGGGCTGCCCACTATGAGCTGGAGGAGACGGTGAGTGTGTACATGAAAGGAGTGGGAGAGTGTGAAAATACACAGGGTGCACACAGTATCATTAGTTTGCTGTAGTATTTAGTTTTATGCTGTTCTTGCATACGGTGTTAAGGTTTTCATGCTCACTTAACTTGGTTTTCAGACTAAGGTCATCAGTCTGTGAATTAGTATTAAGTCAGTCAAGCTAAGGGATCCACTCATAATCATGCCTTTTACGAAGTTGAAATGGCTCCAGCCACAGTTTGAGGAGAGCCCGATGTTTCGAGACCAATTCGGTCCCTTCCTCAGGGGGCGACTGTGTTGATCATGGAAGCATCGCTGCATCTTGTTCTCTCACCACGGCTCCGGCTTTCCCTTTCCCTCACGTTTCGGAAGCCGTGAACACCTAGTACACGTTCACGGCCTCCGAAACGTAAGGGAAAGGGAAAGCCGGAGCCGTGGCGAGAGAAAAGACGCAGCGATACTTCCATGACCAACACAGTCGCCGCCTGAGGAAGGGATTGAATCGGTCTCGAAACACCGGGCTCTCCTCAAACTGTGGCTGGAGCCATTTCAACTTCCTTAATCTCCTACACAGCCAGACAGATTTCTATCAAAATGTTTGCGTAATCATGCTTGTGTAAACATCTGCTTATTTATTGGCAAGTGATTTCTGCGGGCTAGGTACTTTACTGTCTGTATATGTTATGCAGACTTCAATAAGAAGTGGTTCCCTTTACCCCCTCCCCCACAGCCACACATAAATGCCAGGCCACAGCATCAACCGTCAGTGCACGTGTGCATGCATGCTCATATATGCGTATTTTTCCATGCATGTGCTCTGCATCATTATTTAATGTGTACCTCTCTCTCTCTCTTTGTACACACAGGTTTGCATGCATTGATGTAAAATGTTATAAGTGCCGAGATTGAACAGGACTGTGTCCTGTGTTTACTTTTGCAGGCATGCAAGCTACCGCAATCTGTTCGCTCAACGTTCCTAATGGCATTCAGCCCCGACTGGTGAGTTGCCTATTTCCTCTTTCTCATTAAACGCTTAATAATGCAGTTACCAGGATGTACGTGACGGTGGTGATTGCATGATTGTTCTGCAGCAACAATAACAAAAAAGAACAGTCGGAAAAGGAGTGTGCTAGGGCTTAAGGCGTCCTTTCGTTTTCTGTTGCATTAGCGCCTTTAAAAAAATTTTTTTATTGCTTAATCGGGAAGTTACTAGAGTCTCACGACACGGAAACTCTCCAGTTTTTTTTTGGAGCACTGGAGAATTTTTTTAAAGGGGTGGTGCCATCAATTTTTGAGGCTATGAGAAGCCTGTGGTGGGTTTCCTCTGTATGCAAGGACATTCCACACGAAGGGTCGGACACAGAAAACGTTTAGAATATATTTTAATTCACTTCCAAAGTGTACCTAAATGCCCATTCTCCCGATCGAAACCCATCGCTAGCGCGCCAACACTGACGTAGATCTGTAGGATGGGCAACCAAAGTTGTAGTGACGTCACACCAAATGTGCTGGACCGGCGACGGAGTGACCTCCGGACCTCCGCCACTTCCGCAATGTACGTACCGGCTGTAGTGAACTAGAATATATTCTAGTTCACTATAGTACCGGCAAAGCATCGGTTGCTACATCACTCGCCGAGTTTCGATCGCTTCCTGGCTAAGTGCGTCACAGCCTTGTGTGGTCACGTGACCACGCCTCCTACACTTCTATGTCACTGCCCAACCTCGGCGCCCAGAAATCGAAACCGAAAGTTGTCCACATCAAAAGGCGATATTAAATTATTTAGCAAGAATACATGAATCTTGGTGCGTGCATCATGCTTCCTGGAGCTGTAGGAAACGCTGACAGCAAAGAACGCGCAAGCCACAAATTTGGTGGCACCACCCCTTTAAAGAATTATGAGCATTGTGTAGAAGCCTAAGTGCGTGTGGTATCGACGTATGTGTAGTGTACAGCTGGCTAGGAAAAAACATTACTCGGGAAGTGCTTACAAAGCAGAGGAGCATGCCCAAGGGCAGCTTTACAAAGGCCAGTAATACTGCATGCTCATGCATGTGACTCAACGTCCAGTAGGAAGGACAGGCCCAGTTTGCAAAGTATTAGCTTCTGCGCATTAGCCATGTCCGACCTGTTAATGCTGAAGCAAGGGCTTATTCCGAAGCAATCACTTTTGGCGAGAGTATCGCTTTGTAAGATGTAAATTGCGCCTGTCCAGTGACGGAAGCAACTACTTGCCCGCCTTTCCTTGACCATCCAATCAGAGCGCACCATAGGTCGGCATAAAAAGTGGAGCTCATTCAGACTCACCCAAGAGATATATTTTGCGCTTAGGGCTCACTCAGACTCACTAAAATTTTTCACAACCGGACTCACTCAGACTCAAACTCACCAAAATATTACTTATCCGGACTTAGACTCACGGCTCGATCAGAGTCTGGGTGAGTCGACTCATGAACGAGTTTGCCGACCTATGGAGCGCACTCTGAATATGTCCCAAGCAGAATCTCGGAAATATAACTTTGAAAATGGCCATCATCACAGATGAGCATGAGGGATGAGGCGTGCGAAGGCACCTCAGTTTCCGCAATTTTCATTGAGTCTCGGGTTCTTTGCTCTGTACCACGTAGACTCGTGCAAAGGCCACACTTCCTTTTTCTTTTCGAAATCTTGATGAAGTGCAGCCTTTACTTGGCACCAGGCCATGTGGTTGAATTTTTCTAACTACAAGTATGAAACCTGCCATAACCTGTCGTGTTCTACTGTAAACCGGCACTACCACAAAAGCAAGTGCTACCCGTTTCATAATGAATTCATTCATTCACCCACACTCTGAAGTTGGCTGTTTGTGCTTGCTAGCTTTGCCACTCTTGTTTATGCTGTTTTCCTGGCATGTTTGTAGATGAAGTCATCTTTGTGCCACCAAATGCATAGGAGCTTCCTGTTATTTTAGTTGTTAACAATAATGTACATTTCGTTAGTTGGAATGTACACCATCAATTGGGACGCGTTTGCTGGAATTTTTGTTTCTAATTTTTCTTCGAGGTCGAATCATTTTTTTCCCCCAGTTTAGGGCTGTCAAGTTGGGAGTGCAGCCCTTTACGCGAGTCTGTACATCAACCGCGTGACACCATATTCTGCTGCAGCACCAAGGTGGCCTCGACGCACGGGGACCACCGCATCCATGTGTGCGAGGTGGCTACGGGCAAGCTGGCGCACACCCTGGAGGGCCACCCACGCACCCCCTGGTGCCTGGCCTTCCATCCGAGCTCGAACCACATCTTGGCCTCGGGCTGCCTGGCGGGACAGGTGCGCGTCTGGGACCTGCGGGTGAGTGGACACTGCTCGTCCGCCGCTTCTTTGGCCAGTCACTCTCAGGTGAGGCTTCGACGCAACCGTTCCATCTCGGGTCAGGGAGTGCCCAGCGATCGTTAGGGTCCCTGAAGCATGCATAATCAGTTTGTACTGTTATGGTGTTCTGCCATAACTCAGTTTTAGTTCGTATTGTACTGTAATAGGTTGGTTATTGGGAGATTACCTGAGTGAAGTTCAGAATTTCACTTCTGGAATTTTGCCCCACCACGGTGGTCTAGTGGTTATGGTGCTCGAGTGCTGACTCGAAGGTCGTGGGATCGAATACTGGCCGCGGTGGCTGCATTTTCGATGGAGGCGAAAATGCTTAAGGCCCGTGTGCTTAGCTTTAGGTGCACGTAAAAGAACCCCAGGTGGTCGAAATTTCCGGAGCCCTCCACTACGGTGTCTCTCATAATCATATCGTGGTTTTGGGACGTTAAAGGAGTCCTGACACAAAAATTTTCGCCCCGCGTTTTTTTGCTGCAATGTGTTGCTGGGGGCCTGTTAGTCATAACACGGCACATCTTTTGCTGCAGCGCGCGACAGATAATTAATTACAAGCTCCTCATTACCGACACAGCCTCAGTTTCGGTTTCACAGAGCTCCAAAAACGACAAGCCACCGGGTGCAACTATCACCACCTAGCGAGTGAAATGCTCGGTCACGTGAGCGCACAGAACAGTGACGCATTTCCGCGCGGTCTGTCGTCGTCGGGCTCATGGTCGTCTGATGGCGACGATTTTCTTGCGGCGGGGATGGAAGGAATTTTCGACGTGGCGAATCACTTCAGGTTTGACCCGCTGGCGAGGAGCGATTTGTCGGGAAGCACGTCAAAACAGAAATGGCGGCTACGACGTCATCATAACTTGTACCGGCTGCAACGGTTACGTAGGGGAAGTAGGGGGGTCAACTCGGGTCACCTCCGAGGGTGTCAATGCACCAGGTGCGGCCTATAATGCTGGAACGCGATCGCGAACTTCAAAAATCATATAAAATACCTTTCAAGCTTTATTCGCTGTCGATATTTTGCAGATGGTACACACACGTACACGAGAATCGATCCAGCAGGCTATCTCGGCCGCGAAATTTTGTGTCAGTACCCCTTTAAACCCCAGATATTATTATTACTTCTGGAATTTCGTTATGAAAGGTGAGCGCCAGTTAGCATCTCGTCAGTAGGGATTTCAGTGATTCCACTCCTGCGCCAACTGCTCCAAAGTGTGCCAAATTGGATTTACTGCGCCATCCTGATAATATCAACGAAAATTGCGCCAAACTGCACCAAAGTCTCGGGTTTGGCGGCGTCTATCACCGGCAATCGCACGGCCGGCGCGTCAGAACATGTGCAGCTTGATCTTGGGGCCTCCAAAGTCGCAACCATGGACCAAGAATTATTCCGCTGAATAAATAGCGCTCGCGCGTGCGTCCCGAATAAGCCACGATGCCATGCACGGTGCCGACGCAGCTTGTGTTCTGCAAGTCGGCTCGACAGCAAAACGCGCTCTCCGCAGAGGCTCGTGACGTCTAGGCCTCTCGGTAGCGAGAAAGTGTGACGGCGATTCATCGGCGGACATCGTCTGTTCTAGAAACGCTGCTGATAGCTCGTTTCAAGCGTCGCACGGCATGTAAGGAAAGCAATGTTCAGTAATAACTACATGTGTGCTGCTAAAATTTCTGTCACTTCTGTTTCCGGACATCGCGGAATGAAATCTGGGATCGCTAGCAGTATATTCATGGAACAGTACCGAATTTTCCTTGCTTCGCGTTTATGGAAGAGCACGCGAACGGTGGAAACGCGTTCACACTTTTCCTCAGATATACTTCATCCATGGATCTTCATTCGGAAGAGCTTTTTCGTAATTGCTTATACCAGCACGTCCGAGTTTAATCACTCTGCGGTAAATACCCCCTAATAGGCCCTGCCCCTTCGAGTTCACGTGCTAGGGTTCCAATTCGAATTTTTTGCTTGCTTTTTAAAAATGTCATCTCATTAATAAAAGCATGAATATGGTCTATTGTTGAGAAGCCAGGCAGGATTTCGTACAGGCTTCTCAACAATAGACCATATTCATACTATCAATCAGGTGATAGAGAAATGCGCGGAATACAACCAACCCCTATACATAGCTTTCATAGATTACGAGAAGGCATTTGATTCGGTGGAGACATCAGCAGTCATGCAAGCACTGCGGAATCAGGGCATCGACGAAGCCTATATAAACATAATGGAAGACATCTACAGCGCATCCACAGCCACTATAGTCCTTCATAAAAAAGAAAGCGACAGAATCCCAATAAAGAAGGGCGTACGACAGGGAGACACGATATCTCCAATGCTATTCACCGCGTGTTTACAGGAGGTTTTCAGGGCCCTAGATTGGGAAGAATTAGGGATAAGAGTTAATGGAGAGTATCTCAGTAACCTGCGATTCGCTGATGACATTGCATTGATGAGTAACGCGGGAGACGAATTACAGCTCATGATTACTGAACTGGATACGGAAAGTAGAAGAGTAGGTCTGAAAATTAATATGCATAAAACTAAAGTAATGTGGAACAATCTTGGCAGAGAACAGCGCTTTGCGATAGGTGGCGAGACGCTGGAAGTTGTAAAGGAGTACGTCTACTTAGGACAGGTAGTAACCGCGGAGCCGAACCATGAGAGTGAAATAACTAGAAGAATTAGGATGGGATGGGGCTCATTCGGCAAGCATTATCAAATCATGAATAGTAATCTACCACTATCCCTCAAGATGAAGGTATATAACAGCTGCATCTTACCGGTACTTACCTACGGAGCAGAAACCTGGAGACTTACAAAGAGGGTTCAACTTAAATTGAGGACGACGCAGCGAGCGATGGAAAGGAAAATGATAGGTGTAACCTTAAGAGACAGGAAGAGAGCAGAGTGGGTCAGGGAACAAACGGGGGTTAAGGATATCATAGTTGAAATTAAGAAGAAGAAATGGATATGGGCCGGCCACGTAGCACGTCGGCAGGATAACCGGTGGTCATTAAGGGTAACTGACTGGATTCCAAGGGATGGCAAACGCGTGAGGGGGCGTGAGGGGGAGGCAAAAAATTAGGTGGGTAGATGAGATTAAGAAGTTTGCAGGTATAACGTGGCAGCAGAAAGCACAGGACCGGGTTGATTGGCGGAACATGGGAGAGGCCTTTGCCCTGCAGTGGGCGTAGACAGGCTGATGATGATGATGATAATAAAAGCATATATCCTGGTCGGAGCAGCCACAAATACACAGCTGTCAGTAGCGGGCCCATCGCTGACGGCCCACAGTGAAGCGGCTACCCCATGTTACACGTCCGCCCCTCGCTTTCGGGGGTCAATAGCTGATGGGTAAAAAAACTCAGTTTCGCTTAAGGGCGAAGCAATGAATGCGATACCAAGAAATTGTATTGTTAAACGAAGTAAGGCTAGCAGCTAACTCTTTTGGATTCGATTTCGCGTAACTCAACAAAACACTGGTTTAAGAGAATGTGGCCGCTCCAGGAACCGAAGCGTTTTCTTGCTCTGAGTTCTCTAAACACGAAGTACCGTATAAACGCGTGTAAGGGCAGCACCCCGTTTTTTTGAAGTGCATATTCTAAAAAAAAAAATCCGCGTAAGGGCCGCGCCCACACTTTCCTCGACCAATACGTATTCAAAATGTGCGCGCGCGTAAGCTTCTAGGCGTAGTCGATAGATGGCGCAAGGAAGTGCAACCATCATCATCGTCACCAGAGTATATATATATATATATATATATATATATATATATATATATATATATATATATATATATATATATATAGTTGGATTTTATTCGTGTTAAGATGTTCGTGAAGTGGGCTAAAAATTTTAGCTTTTGTATTAGTATTCACAGACCCGCCAACTAAAGGTTAAAGCAGGATTTTATCTTTAGCTTCTCACATCTCTATACAAACGCACTATCGGCGCTATCCATATCGGCATTAGCATCACCAACTTTGGCATGGCGTTCGCGTTGTTCGGTTTGTGCAGTTCAGCCAGCCATTTGCTGTAGTTTTCTGCACTGTTCGATGACCTTTGTGCTAGCTTGTTTTCTACACGGCGTTCACGTTTTGGCAAGATGGGCAAGTACCTGAATAGCTACACTGCTGGCTATAAGTTGAAGGTGATCGAGTATGCTCTCGAGCATGGGAAACGTGCCGCCGGCAGAAAATTCGACGTTGACGAGAAGTGTGTTCGACGTTGGTGTGCTCAAAAAGAAGCCTTGCGAAACACCAACAGCACTAAGCGCGCTTTCTGAGGAGAGCAGTGCAAGTTTCCCGATTTGGAAGAAGACTTGCTCCACTATGTGACTGAAGTGCGGAAGGATGCTCTTGCACTCACAACGGACATGCTGCGTGTGAAGGGACTAGCCTTGGCGACTGTACTTGGGTGGATCCTATCTGCGTGGCGCTCGGTGTCGATGGACATTGTGTCCCGAAGTTTTAAAGTCGCCGGGATATCTAACAGCTTGGATGGCACGGAAGATGACTGCTTGTGGGGTGACGGCGCTTCGCAGCACACCATCTCATCTCGGACTCCAAGTCTGAGGACTCGCCGAGTGACGACGATTGAGCACGTATGTGGCAAGAAATGTCGTATACTGCAATAAACGCTGTTCGTTCGCTAACTGGTGCGTTTTTACTTAAAAAAAAATGTCACGTGTATGGGCCGCACCCTGAAAATTGGCCCTCATTTCTTGAAAAAAAAGTGCGGCCCTTACACGCGTTTATACGGTAAGCGTTGAGAGCACAGCAAGTTTACGAGCCGTCTCCTGAGGCCTCGAGATGGCGCGCGCGCAAGCAACTGCACCCTTCGAACGACGCAGTCCCCTCCGCCCCCCCCCCCCCCCCGCGCCCCCCCCGCTCCCTTGGCGTCCTTTCATGCTCCTTACGAAAGACGGGCGGGGGGCGTTTCCTCTGTTTGATGAGCAATCGACGGCAGGCCTGCACGCGGAAAGATGTTATCTCATCCGCTGTCCGTGCGACGGAGACAAACGGCCGGCAAGCTTAATCTCCGCTTCAGCTGCGTTCGTCGCCAGCGCTCCCGAGCTTTTACCCGCGGCTAGAATGCGCGTGGTGATGTTATTAATTTGGTCTTTATACAGAAAATTACGGCAATGGCGACGGCAAAAATCCGCGGAAAGCGTCCATATAATTGTTATCACAATAAACATTTAAAAAAAGTTGAGGAGCCATTTCACTTTGTGAAGTGGATGATAAGCGAAGCTGTTTCGCGCATGGCAAGGAGGTGACATGGTGGAGGACAGTTTGGTATGTAAGGCCAGGTTGTTATCAAGATGCTTTATCAAACACGAAAATTGACCGTCAGTGGCGTCAATCGATTAGAGGTGTGCGCCGCCGCGCCACGCCGCCGCCGCCGCCTGCTTTTGGTCACGCCGCTCGCGCCGCCGCCGAAATCTCAAGAGAGATCACGCCGCCGCCGCGCAATAATTGCGGCGCGCCGCCGTTAGTGTTTTCTTTTATTCGAATGGGGAATCTGGAAATAAAATACAGCACTTCGCCGGAGGAGCTCTTCTCCATGTGTCCATGTAATGAACTGTCCATTTCAGCGGCCGCTGAATAGCGGGAGCTCAGTGAGAAGCACGCCCCCTGTTTCCGCTTCTTGTTCTGCAGCGCCATCATGACATCACGAAGCTTTCAAACACTCTCGACACAAATGATAGGGATGGAATGCGCTTCAATGCAACGAACGCAGCCCTCAGAGATCCGATTTTCGGTGCATATATCTTTTGATCGTGTTAGCCATCGATTTAGGTTTAATGCAGCCGCTCATCTAATGCAGCTGTAAGGTCGGTACGCATTCCCTGCATCGTTCTCAAACATCTGGGACACATTCATATGCAAATTCAGACTTGAAAAGTTCCTGCTTCTGTGCATTTCGTCCACTCTCTTCTTACGCTAGGAATGTGCTGGCGGGTTCGGTGCAGCGACGTGGTCAAGAGCGAGGTGACATCACGGCTCACCGCTTTTTCAAATCACTGAATGCGCTCTGTCAAAATGGACTGTGGACATCTCCTTTAGATGAACGCATCGACAATAGCTCCCCAGAAGTTGCAGTATCTTTTTCTTCTCCTGAAATCTCACGAGTATTGCCTGACCTTAACGCTGCTGCGTCCTCCAGCCTTAAAGGGCGACGACCCAACTCGCTGGTTAGCATATTCTTCGAGTCTTGGACCTAGTGCACTGTGTATAAATAAATAAAATATATAAGTAATATATATATATATATATCTCAGTGCGTTAGTACACTTTTTCCTTTCATTCTTACTCGAGTAAATCGATAAATAAATACAGAAGTAAAGAGAATGGCAAACTTAGAATATAGCTGGGCTAGTTGATAGATATTCATGTTAAGAAGACATGACGTGGAAACACGGACGTAAGAGAAAAGTCGAGAGAGTGAAGAGCTATCTCTCATGTAAACCACTACTCGCACTTGATTGATAGGCATGGCCTCTTATGTGGGAATGCGCAGATAAATATTTGTGTCTACCTTTGGTTCCGCCGCTGTGTGATTTTTCAGTTGTTAGCGGAGTTTCTGGTGTCGTGACTACTCTCCTGTGTCCGTGTTTGCTAGCCCTGTTTTTATAAAGGACCCCTAACAGCCTCTGAAAATAGAACAAAAAACAAAAACAACGAGCGCATTATTCTCTCTTGGCGCTTTCTGTCTTTTGGTGCACTTTGTGATGCCGGAACAGTGATTCACGTGACATCATCAGGGTACATACTCTGCACTGCTTCATATACGAGAAATAAGAGTTGTGAATTGTCTCCCATACTGCTTTGCTATGCAGCCGCCCACCCGCTGTTGCTTCTCTCGCACGACTATCGTGCGCGATTAACTGATTTCGCTCCATTTTGTGCGTTTGCGACCGCGCATGCAGAGATAACAGACTAGCTGACAAGCACGAAATCATGATAGGTTGAACGCGTAGTGCTGACACTGTACGCGTGCTTTATGAAGAAAGTAGGGGCGAAGAAATGTCCCCTTTAAGAAGGGTATTGAAGGCAAGAACGAAACCAATGAAAAAGGCTCCGGATTATATGGTTCTGCCAACGGACGCACTCTTTACAGCGGAGATGATGCAGCTTTCTAGGAAAAAGGCGAGCCCACTTCGACGGTTTTTTGCATATTTTTATTGCGTTAGCAATTGTATGGACACTCAGGACAGGTTTTCACCGTCGCCGTCATGCTCCGTATAAACTCTAAATCGATAACATCGCTCCGCGCATTGTATGTTCTACCCGCGAGTAAAAGCTCGCGAGCGTTGGCAAGGAACACGGCTAAAGCAGAGATGAAACAAGCTGGCCATCTCAGTCACACGGAATAACATCAACTCGCGTGCGAGCCCTGCCGTCGATTGCTCCTCAAGCAGAAGGAAACGCCCCGCCCATCATTTGCTGAGCGAAGGAGCAGGAAGGGATGTCTGGGGAGAGGGACTGCGTAACTCGAGCAGCAACTGTGAACTTTGACGATAGGGGCGTGGTCGAGACACTGGCACGCGCGCTATTTCGGCAGACATCCCCCAGCGAACGGCTCGTATACCTTCTACACGCTATGAGTGTTGTGAGCGCTGTGATGTCACTGCTTCGAGCTCGGACTACTGATACGACAAACGGACCGAAAACCGCTTCTCTCCCTGGAGTGGCCGTATTGTCATACACCATGCAGCGTTTTGTAGAGTTAAGTGACATCGGAGCAAAAAGAGTTAGCTGCTAGCCCTCGTTCATGCAACATTACGGCGTGTACTTATCGCATTCACTGCTTCGCCCTCACCCCCCCACCGCGCCGCGCCGCCGCCGGAGGTGGAAACACCGGCGGCGGTTTTGGGTCCGGTGCACATGTCTACAATCGATTGATGCAAAAAATAATCATGTGATGGCGTCATCATCACGTCATAGATCGTCAAAGCTTGTGACGTGATCATGGCATCATATATCGTGATGTCACGTGATGACGCCATCACAACATCGTCGCTTTGCACTACTTCCGTAATCGGTGCGCCGATCATGGAGCTAGCGCAAAACCACGTGAGGTGCAGATAGCTTGCAGAGAAAGAGGGGGAGGATCAACCTGTCAATCGAGAAGAAAAAGAACCTGGCTTTCGCCTTGGAGTTTTCTTAGGGGAATGCATTAGGGACAGTGTGGCTCTTTGGCATTGAGGCACTGCTGTACATCACGGCGTTTTTGTCTACAATGTCTGCTGATAACCACATAGATGTATTTAGAGTGTTATTTCATAAAGTGCAATTTTATTGATCTGGTATTCTGTTTATTTGCTAGTGTCAAAAATAATCGCCGAAGAGGTCAATTCAGAACACTCAACTGCATGAGCCCTTATTTTTTCATTAGCGAGTGAAGTATGGAGTTCTCCTGAGATGATTTTTTTCCATGAGATTTGCAATGAATCGAAATATTTCTAGCCTTCATAAGAGCCCCATAGTAATATTCCGGTGCTTGAATGTTATTGCAATATGCTTCTATAGTGCACTCCAGGATGTAAAATTCGCTGCTCCAGAGTGCTCCCAGATGCAAAATTATCTGCTCCAAAGTGCTCCAAGATGAAAATTTTGCTGCTCCAAAGTGCTCCAAAATGGAAATTTTGCTGCTCCAAAAATTGCTCCAAATCAGAAGTCCTCGGTAGCATCACTGGGATTTTGAAGTTGTGTTCTTTATTCCATGCAATAAAACCTTGATATAAGAGCCATCAATATTGCTACAATGCAGTTTTGTGATTGGAGTTCTTTCATGCATCCTGTCACTTTCATTGTTACAAGATTTGAATTTACGTCTGAACACTTGAAGCACATTCTCGACAGTGCTGTCGCTGTCATTCTGTCTCACTTTCGATACTTAAAGGCTCCGGGGATGCGCAGTGCATTTGGCAGCAAAAATCAATGAAGAGAAGTTAGATACGTGGTCAGTGTTCCAGTCGTTTCTTGTGAGAGAGTCAGGGCAGCGTTCTGCTCTCCGCCAGCTAGCATGAACATTGCACATATGCACTACGGTAAGTGCACTAGCATTCCAGCTGAGCGGCTGCTGTGCGTGTGCACTGGTCCGAATGGAGCATGTAGTGAATGTCAATCAAAGGTTGTCCGAAGTTTCACTGGGTGTCAACTAGGGTGTCGGAGCAAAATGTTTCTCGTTTCGTTTTTAGTTTCGTTCCACTGCAATAGTTCCCTTCTGTTTCTGCTCCGGAATGAAAAAAGAAATGTTCTTTAACAGTTTGTAACGTTTTTTTTTTGTGTGCAAAAATTTGAAGTTAGGTTAATCATAAAAAAACAGTGCATTTGTGATATAGTTAGTTGTAGAGCACTGCACGGGCCTGGGCCGGGCCCGGGCTTGAAGCCGCGGGCCGGGCCGGGCCGGGCCCGGGCTTGAGGCTGCTTTTTTTCGCCGGTATAGATATAGATTGGCACTGTATATTTTCACTAACGTTTCGTCTGCTGGACCAGACTTTGTCAAAGGAACAAGTACATCGTGGTGGGTTTCCTTATAAACACGCCAGATCATATATATATATATATATATATATATATATATATATATATATATATATATATATATTAACAGCACTAACAGTGGGCCAGATCACGGTTGTTCCCATGGGAGGAATAAAGATTTCGGTCTCTTATTCGAGGTTGACACATACGGTAACCTTCATTTATATTCCTTGGTATTACGTGCCAAAACCACGATATGATTACGAGGCACGCCGTAGTGGCACCAGATCAATTTCGACCACCTCGTGTTCTCTAACGTTGTGGGAATTCAGGCGTCCGCGCCAGTGGCTCGACGCCATCTTCCCTTGGAGAATTCCCGTGTCTCTCTCCTCTCGACCGGACGGGTGGCAGCTGGCCATAAATCGCCGTCACTTTGCTGCCACCCCGCCCTCGAAGGTTCAACACGGTGGCCGATTGGCCCAATTTTGGCGGGATTTGGACCTTGCTCGCGCTCGCCGAGAAGCGGGTGCGCGCGCGACGAGGTTCGGCAGAGACCACTTGGGGACCTCGAAGGGTGCGTACGCGTTTTGGCCGCTCCGGCCGGCGGCGATCCTTTGTTCTTTGTTCTTCGCCGCCGGCCGGCGGTTACGTCGTTTTGTCGGGGCTCCGGCCTCAGCGGGCGCGCGCTACCCTCCGCGGTCTCGAAGTCCCGAGGCAGCGCCTCGCGATCGTGCACCGTATGTTCCTTTTAAGTGTTGCTATGTCTGTTCTACTTTCTTCCGCTCCGTGGTGCGCGATCGCGGGAGCGCTGGCCGAAGGGTAGGTCGGCTCTCCAAACCTGGTTCTTTCTTTGCTTGTTTGTTTCATAGGTGTGCCATTCGCGGCCACATTTGGTAACAATTGTATCAGCTAATTGGTGTCCTGTGTAACTATCTTACGTGCGATTGGTTGTAACGAATTATTGTTCTCTTGTATTAAAATCCCCCGTAATAAATAACTGATTTGGAGAGTGTCGCCTAGGGTCTCCCTCGCTGCGCGCGACGGCTCGCCGTCCCTTCGCGGTGATGGGCCGAGTTCTCGCGCGCAGCAGTTCGAACGGTACACGGGCGCGGGACGAACGAGGACGCGGCAGCCCGCATGAAGCTCCCAGTGCTCGAACCCGCGGTGGTGTATGGCGCGTACGGCGCCGGGAGCGACGACGACACCACCATATCTGGCGCCCAACGTGGGGCCAGGGGCCTAATCAGCGCCAGATATGGTGGTGTCGTCGTCGCTCCCGGCGCCGTACGCGCCATACACCACCGCGGGTTCGAGCACTGGGAGCTTCATGCGGGCTGCCGCGTCCTCGTTCGTCCCGCGCCCGTGTACCGTTCGAACTGCTGCGCGCGAGAACTCGGCCCATCACCGCGAAGGGACGGCGAGCCGTCGCGCGCAGCGAGGGAGACCCTAGGCGACACTCTCCAAATCAGTTATTTATTACGGGGGATTTTAATACAAGAGAACAATAATTCGTTACAACCAATCGCACGTAAGATAGTTACACAGGACACCAATTAGCTGATACAATTGTTACCAAATGTGGCCGCGAATGGCACACCTATGAAACAAACAAGCAAAGAAAGAACCAGGTTTGGAGAGCCGACCTACCCTTCGGCCAGCGCTCCCGCGATCGCGCACCACGGAGCGGAAGAAAGTAGAACAGACATAGCAACACTTAAAAGGAACATACGGTGCACGATCGCGAGGCGCTGCCTCGGGACTTCGAGACCGCGGAGGGTAGCGCGCGCCCGCTGAGGCCGGAGCCCCGACAAAACGACGTAACCGCCGGCCGGCGGCGAAGAACAAAGAACAAAGGATCGCCGCCGGCCGGAGCGGCCAAAACGCGTACGCACCCTTCGAGGTCCCCAAGTGGTCTCTGCCGAACCTCGTCGCGCGCGCACCCGCTTCTCGGCGAGCGCGAGCAAGGTCCAAATCCCGCCAAAATTGGGCCAATCGGCCACCGTGTTTAACCTTCGAGGGCGGGGTGGCAGCAAAGTGACAGCGATTTACGACTAGCTGCCACCCGTCCGGTCGAGAGGAGAGGGACACGAGAATTCTCCAAGGGAAGATGGCGTCGAGCCACTGGCGCGGACGCCTGAATTCCCACATCCCTCCCTCCTTAAATGCCCCCTACCAACTGGAGCTCCGGTATCGGCCAAGTAAGCATACGCAACAAAGTCGCAACGGCACGACACCTGGGCGTTAAATTAAATTAACACGTACGCGGCGAAAATACTCAGGAAGTAGACAAACATTAGCTCTAAAGCTCTCCCAATTAAAAATGTCAACACCTTATGAAACGCGTACATCCGGCGTGCACAGAAACCACAATCAAAAACTTAGCACTCGAAACGAAGAAATACAAGAACAAACATCCGCCGAGGCAATAATAGGCAACAGTACAAACGGTGAAGAAGACATGAAAGTCAGAATGATCGCGAAAAGTCTCTTAGATAGTCGACCCGAATGGTGCCGCTCGCCTCAGTCCCGTCTTCGCGTACACGGACCGCAACAGGCGTCGGTCGCCGGCCGCCACGTCGACGCCTTGACTGCGACAGGCGCCGCAACCGCAGCCCGATCCACCGCCCCGCCGTCGCTGCCTCCGGCCACGCAGACTTCACTCGACGACGCAACGCGGCAGAGAACACATCAAAGCACTCGCGGAGCACAAAACACTCTAGATAATGAACTACACGACATCAAAAAGAACGAAACATTCAAGCAAACACATACGTAAAAGCAAAAGGTGAAGGCTCAACAGAATCTAAACATTGGTTGCATAAACGGGAAATCAAGAATGGGAAGAACCAAAGAAAGAGAAGTTGCCTGCAAGGAAGTCACTAGCCGAATATCGAAATCCATAACCTGATGAAGCGAACGAAACTTTTATCGAGGAGTCCTTATTTGCCACCGTAAATCAAATTAACGTGCATAACATCTGTACGGCCGGTCTCTTGTCATTGTTTCTCCGTCTGATCAGTTCATCCGGATAGTAAGCGTGGTCTTCACTAGCGCGTTGACGTATGACCTCGACACTAGTGGATAATCCTCCCACGGACGCACACTGCCCATTCGCGACACCGACCGAAATGGAAGTCCATGACGTGCTGTCTACGAAACGGACAGACGCGGAAGGGACGGCGATAGACGAACGTTCAAACTATGCCGCGCGCCGAATCTCAGAGCAAATTAACCTTAATGTAAGCATTACCACTCTGAAGACTGGGCAATGAAATATAACAAATGCAGTGGTGCGAGACCTCGTACCTCTGCGCCGGGGGTTGCCAATCTGTTTACACGCCTCGGTCGTCGACAGCGGTAAAAGAGGTGGCAAGCGAACTTGGGCCGAGCTCGTCTGGACCATGCGAAGTGAACCCTTCCCCCCTACCCTTTGGGGCAGCAGCACCCGGTGCTGCTTCGGACCCCACGCGCTCGTTGCAATACCAGCAACGTCACAGCGCCCGCGCCCGTGCAATACCAGCACGTCCCGGCGCATCGCCTCCCGGAGGCCGTCGCATCACCAGCGACACGCGAAGAAACTATTTACAAATATATACAACTGGGTTACTCCGCGGTCCGTTCGCAGCTCTTCGGGCCACTACCAAAAACAAAAAGAGACAACTCCAGAGCCCAGATGGGGATGGTTTGCCTTGTCTCCCCCCGGCCGGCTTTCCGTCAGGACAGCCTCCTCGTCATAGTCACGGGGTTGCAGGGATGCGTCCCCTTCTGCGCACGCGACGGGGGGGTGCCTGAGGCCGCTCGCCTCTTCGCGGACCGGGCTCGTTTTTATGACCCGTCTTTGTCCGCTCGGCGGCTGTGCCGCCATTTTCGCCCTTTTGCTGGCATGTGCCGAAATCGTGACCAGCAGCAACACGGGGCACGAAATAGTGCGTCAACTATTACAGAAATAGGCTAGAATTGGGCTAGAAACGCGCCGGTGTTCAGAGAAAATCCGTTGGACTCACCGAATCGCTGAATCAAAGGCAGAGCAGGGGAGGTCAGTCTCTCCGGAACGACATGACGAGGATCTCAGCTTATCCAACGAACTCCCGCCGCCAAGAACCAATGTTGTATCTCGGCGGAAACTTGCAGCACTCCTCTCCTCGTCCGCGCTTCGCAGCAGAAACTTTGAAGCGGGTGCACAATACTTCTTGAAAAGTGGTACTTGCCTCCTTCCGTACCACGTTACCTCAACAGAGACCAGGCCTAGGGTAATTTACGCTCGAACAATGAGTAATACAGGCAACTCTCAAGAAAGCGGCGGATGGATGAAAAGAGAAAGATGAAGAAAGAGATACGAACGTACACGGACGCACTGAACTCGACGCGACAACCGCACTCCGCGTAAAAGCTCGGTTTTTTTTTTTTCAGCGACCAGAGGCTGATTAGGCCCCTGGCCCCACGTTGGGCGCCAGATATGGTGGTGTCGTCGTCGCTCCCGGCGCCGTACGCGCCAAACACCACCGCGGGTTCGAGCACTGGGAGCTTCATGCAGGTTGCCGCGTCCTCGTTCGTCCCGCGCCCGTGTACCGTTCGAACTGCTGCGCGCGAGAACTCGGCCCATCACCGCGAAGGGACGGCGAGCCGTCGCGCGCAGCGAGGGAGACCCTAGGCGACACTCTCCAAATCAGTTATTTATTACGGGGGATTTTAAGACAAGAGAACAATAATTCGTTACAGCCAATCGCACGTAAGATAGTTACACAGGACACCAATTAGCTGATACAATTGTTACCAAATGTGGCCGCGAATGGCACACCTATGAAACAAACAAGCAAAGAAAGAACCAGGTTTGGAGAGCCGACCTACCCTTCGGCCAGCGCTCCCGCGATCGCGCACCACGGAGCGGAAGAAAGTAGAACAGACATAGCAACACTTAAAAGGAACATACGGTGCACGATCGCGAGGCGCTGCCTCGGGACTTCGAGACCGCGGAGGGTAGCGCGCGCCCGCTGAGGCCGGAGCCCCGACAAAACGACGTAACCGCCGGCCGGCGGCGAAGAACAAAGAACAAAGGATCGCCGCCGGCCGGAGCGGCCAAAACGTGTACGCACCCTTCGAGGTCCCCAAGTGGTCTCTGCCGAACCTCGTCGCGCGCGCACCCGCTTCTCGGCGAGCGCGAGCAAGGTCCAAATCCCGCCAAAATTGGGCCAATCGGCCACCGTGTTTAACCTTCGAGGGCGGGGTGGCAGCAAAGTGACAGCGATTTACGACTAGCTGCCACCCGTCCGGTCGAGAGGAGAGGGACACGAGAATTCTCCAAGGGAAGATGGCGTCGAGCCACTGGCGCGGACGCCTGAATTCCCACAACGTGCACCTAAAGATAAGTATGTACACGGGTGTTCTTGCATTTCGCCCCCATCATGTTGCGGCCGCCGTGGCCGCGGGAATCGCACCCGCGTCCTAGGACTTAACAGCGAAACAGCTTAACCGCTGAGCTACCACCGCGGGCAAAGCAACATTTCGATGCATGTACACACCGGATTTTCCGTCCGATGACCCGCTACAAAGCGCACGGCATCATTATTAATCATCATCAACAACTAATATCCTCTAGTGGGCCCGGGTCGGGCCTGGTCATAAGCGCGCCCTGGATTAGTTTAGTAATGAACGCCCGGGCCGGGCCCGGGCTTGGAACGACGGGCCCGGGCCCGGCTCGGGCTGGGTTCGGTCATGTACGCCCGGGCCCGGGCCGGGCCCGCGCTTGGAACCACGGGCCCGGGCTGGGCTCGGGCTTCATGAAGCGGGCCCGGGCCGTAAAATCCGGCCCGTGCAGTGCTCTAGTTAGTTGCCCTCCTCTTAAGAAAGTGGGACAGGGGTAAAACACGTTCTTTCTTCGTTCTTCAGAGGAGCGGAAGTACACTCAGACCTCGATATAACGAGCACGGATATAACGAATTATCGGTTATAACGAAGTAAATGAAGAATAGTCTTGTCATAGCTACAGTGTTACAAATAAACGTTTATAACGAATTTTCGGATATAACGAAGTTATTTTCATGGCGGATGTGACTTTGTTATAATGAGGTTTGAGTGTATAACTGTACCACGAATTCCTGCCAACTAGTACAAATATTTATATTGGAATTTCTTGCTGCTGCTAGTATTTTATGCTTGTTGCGGGTGTTGGAAAGGCACTTGAGCGGCTACGGAGATGGTAGTGCTTAGAAGCTAGCTATGCAGAATTTCCTTTCGATGGACTTTTAGAAGCATTGACTGCAAGAAATCATAAGGGAAAGATGCTTTAAATACTATATGCATGCTAGCTTTCTCGAGTTTCTTGCAACGGTTTCTAATTCGGGCTCATTCTTGGATGTTACGGGTGCTGCGTTCAGTGTTACGAAAGTACATTCCGTTCACAAAAGGCTGTTAAAAGATGCAGCCATGCAAGATTGTGAAAAATTGCTTGCAGTAAAGGGGTTGTTTCTGTACTTCTGTGAGTTACTTGTGGCAGTGCGAAGTGCCGTTTAAACTATGGAGAATGCACTTTTAAGTGTTTACACAGATAGGTTCAAAAAAAGAACCAAAAGACAGTGTGTCCAATATTGCTGAAAAAGTCACTGTGACCAAGAGACAATGGTATCAGTCCCTGCTGTTCCCAGTTTGCTGCTGTTAATTTGCTGCTCCAAAAATAAAGTGCCTTTGTATCCACCCACAAGATGTGGGTTCAGGGGAGCAAACAAGAAATAAGAAATGAATGCTGACCCACCCTGACCTTGTTGAATTTGCTGAACTCATAAATTTTAGTAATAATACCTGGTGTTTTACATGCCAAAACCATGATTATCTATAAGGTACTTCCTAGTGGAGGGTTGCAGAAATTTCAACCATCTGGTGTTCTTTAATATGTATAACCTCGCACAGTATATACATGGCTCTAGCATTTCGCCTCTGTCGAAATGGGACCGCCCCGGCCGGGATTTAACCCGAGACTTTTGGGTCACCATCTGAGCACCATAACCACTGTACAGCTGAGGCAGATGCTCATAAACTTTAAGGTTGCAGGTTGACAGGTATCGTGAAAGATTCAATGAGAGACTGTGTTGCTTTTCCCCTTTTAGACATGTTTGTGTATGTTGTATGTGCAGGGTGGCAGTGAAGTGTGGAGTTCTCGGGAGGGCACGGTGATCTCATCACTGGCGTTCCACCCACTGGAGCCCCTGCTGGCCATTGCCACAGCCAATCGGGTGGTGCTCTGGGACTGGCGTAAGGGTCAGGCACTGGCCACCTGCAAGACGGGCTCCGAGCGCGAGAAGGTGAGACCCTCTCGATTGCATGGGAAGCATCGACAGTATCTGCAGAGAGATGGTCGTTAGTAATGGTGCATTGGACTGGTAGCACTGGAGCATAATTCCAGAACACCCTCTTAGCTGGCTTCATCTTTGTCAGATTCGTTCATAAGCTCAGCACATCCGCTGGGAACCCTAGAAGGGGCTCTCAGTTTTGACATGCCATCTGTTGAGGCAGGCCAACATGCAAATGTAGCTAAGCAAAGTGGAAGATTGGGCCAGTTGGTGATTCATGATCGAAGTATACTGCGCAGTAGACAACACGGATGGGGACTGCGCTTGTCCCCGTCTTCTAGTTGTCCGTGTTGTCTACCGCGCAGTATACTTCGATCATGCAAATGGAGCTGACTCAGATGGTGTGTCAGCCGTTCTTGCATGAACTGAAGCAGCATTAACCCTTCCAGCCTTTCACTGTTGTGAGCTCGTTTGCCGGAAGGCTCTGGATTGTTGTAATCGAACTTGGAGCACAGTAGGAACCAAGTGAATGTGTTGAATAAGTTCATTTCAAAGCTGTGAAAGACACTTGAGAAGTGTGGAAGGTAGAAAGCAAATGTACAAACCCACATACCGTAATTACTCGAATCTAGGCCGACCCCGATTCTAAGCCGACCCCTTAAAGTCCGAAGCCCGAAAAAAAAAAAAAAAAACTTACCTCCAATGTAGGCCGGGTAAAATTCACAAAGAGAAAACATTTATTGAAAATATGAAGATGAAACGGAGCAGTTGGTTCATCATCAAGATGCCGCGCTCATTCCGAGTCGTCGTCGCTGATCTCTTTGTCGATGTCCTAAAACAGTGCGCAATCCTCGGTGCCATCAAGTGCATTTGATATGCCGCACTTCTTGAAAGAGCGCACGATCAAAGTTCCTGGGATGTCGTCCCACGCTGCAGCCACCCAGCCTGCCAACTGAGACAGTGATGCCCGCTTGATGCGGCCCGTCGGCGTCAGCTGGTGGTCCTCGGTGCTTAACCAGTCCGTGTATAATATCCGCAGGCGATCCTTGAACGGCTTGTTGATGCAAACAGTCCGTGTATAATAGCCGCAGGCGATCCTTGAACGGCTTGTTGATGCAAACAGTCCGTGTATAATACCCGCAGGCGATCCTTGAACGGCTTGTTGATGCAAACAGTCCGTGTATAATACCCGCAGGCGATCCTTGAACGGCTTGTTGATGCAAACAGTCCGTGTATAATAGCCGCAGGCGATCCTTGAACGGCTTGTTGATGCAAACAGTCCGTGTATAATACCCGCAGGCGATCCTTGAACGGCTTGTTGATGCAAACAGTCCGTGTATAATAGCCGCAGGCGATCCTTGAACGGCTTGTTGATGCAAACAGTCCGTGTATAATACCCGCAGGCGATCCTTGAACGGCTTGTTGATGCAAACAGTCCGTGTATAATACCCGCAGGCGATCCTTGAACGGCTTGTTGATGCAAACAGTCCGTGTATAATACCCGCAGGCGATCCTTGAACGGCTTGTTGATGCAAACAGTCCGTGTATAATAGCCGCAGGCGATCCTTGAACGGCTTGTTGATGCAAACAGTCCGTGTATAATACCCGCAGGCGATCCTTGAACGGCTTGTTGATGCAAACAGTCCATGTATAATAGCCGCAGGCGATCCTTGAACGGCTTGTTGATGCAAACAGTCCGTGTATAATACCCGCAGGCGATCCTTGAACGGCTTGTTGATGCAAACAGTCCGTGTATAATAGCCGCAGGCGATCCTTGAACGGCTTGTTGATGCAAACAGTCCATGTATAATACCCGCAGGCGATCCTTGAACGGCTTGTTGATGCAAACAGTCCGTGTATAATAGCCGCAGGCGATCCTTGAACGGCTTGTTGATGCAAACAGTCCGCGTATAATACCCGCAGGCGATCCTTGAACGGCTTGTTGATGCAAACAGTCCGTGTATAATAGCCGCAGGCGATCCTTGAACGGCTTGTTGATGCAAACAGTCCGTGTATAATACCCGCAGGCGATCCTTGAACGGCTTGTTGATGCAAACAGTCCGTGTATAATACCCGCAGGCGATCCTTGAACGGCTTGTTGATGCAAACAGTCCGTGTATAATAGCCGCAGGCGATCCTTGAACGGCTTGTTGATGCAAACAGTCCGTGTATAATAGCCGCAGGCGATCCTTGAACGGCTTGTTGATGCAAACAGTCCGTGTATAATACCCGCAGGCGATCCTTGAACGGCTTGTTGATGCAAACAGTCCGTGTATAATACCCGCAGGCGATCCTTGAACGGCTTGTTGATGCAAACAGTCCGTGTATAATAGCCGCAGGCGATCCTTGAACGGCTTGTTGATGCAAACAGTCCGTGTATAATACCCGCAGGCGATCCTTGAACGGCTTGTTGATGCAAACAGTCCGTGTATAATAGCCGCAGGCGATCCTTGAACGGCTTGTTGATGCAAACAGTCCATGTATAATACCCGCAGGCGATCCTTGAACGCCTGGACGCTGCCGCCATACGATATTCAGCCATCCTCGTTGCGGCGCACGCGAAGAGCTTCTCCCATTGGCCCCTCCAGCGACGAACATTCTTTCCGTCCACTCCAAAGTCCCGCCCGGCTTGAACATTGGAGGACGACTCCGCGGCTAGCACAACTTTCCTTTTATACGCCGCACTATAATGACTACGCTCGTTTGGTGCCATTGAGCTACGCCACACACAGCCCACTCAAAGTGAGACTCGAACTGACGAACGGCTCGCCTCAACACTCGCCACAAAGATGAAAATGGCAGCCTCGCGTGCATACTTGAGCCAGGTGTTGGCTCGGCTACTAACGGCTACGATACTGTCTAGGTGGCGCTAGTTTTGCAACACTTTTCTTGATGAAAAATGGCGCGTTTTTCAAAATCCTCGAATCTAAGCCGGCCCTGGAGTTTGATACAAAGAAATTCCGAAAAAACTATCGGCCTAGATTCGAATAAATACGGTATATTGAACTTGCAAAAATAAAAGTGGCATTTAGTTCAATATATTGCTTAATTAGATTTAAAACTTGTAAATACAATAGACACTCGTTAAACAGAACCTGAAGGGACCAGGAAAACATGTTCTATTTAACAGGAGTTCCGTTTAGTGAGAGATGAACAGAGGTGCAGAATACAAGCCCGAAACCAATCATATATGCCACAGTTATTCAGTTGAGCAGCTATTTAAGAGACTTCCTTTTACTGAGAGTCTACTGCAATCTATAATTTTACACAACGCATCTCATGAAAAACTGGTTTTTACTTTCTAAAAACATACACCATGGGCATGTCAGCATGGAAGCTAGTCTCTATTCATGTTTTGTTTGTACATTTGCAATGCATGTTAAGCGTGCACAGTAGAATCTCGGTGATACGAATCTCAAGGGGGAGCGAAGGTATCCGTATCATCAAAAAACTAGCAGAATCCATTTTCAAACCGCGATATATGCACAAAACATTTATTTCCGTTGAAATAACTCGTGTGTGTCTTTCTGGGACACACGCTAACGGACTGATAAGGGACGGCACAGCTGGCTGCCGCGAACGCGCGCGTCAAAGCTTCGTGTGAGGCTTACTGAAAACTAAGTGCCAAAGTCCGCTCCACCATAGTCACAAGTGAAGAACGGCAAAACACTTCGTGCCTTGTTACGACTTTATTGCCTTTAATCTACTGCTGCATTAGCCGTGTACCTTTGGAGCTCCGTAGGCACCATCGATGATCGTGGCTTCGTGGGCAGCGCTTGTGGCAAACAATAGTTCCATTTTCAATGCGTGTGCGCGAACTGCGCACGTGCTTCAGCACTACATCGTTGCTATCTATGATCGGGTCTTCCACGGTTTTGTCCACCGTGGTTGCGGCAAGCAGCATATCGCTTTGACTTGGTGAGCGTTGGATGCGCATGTATTTTTGGAGTTTCATTGTCTCCATACATGATCGCGTCAATAGGGACCACGTTTTCGTCCCCAGCGGTTGTTGCAAACGATAACCACAGTTCTGACTGTGTGTGCACTGGCCGTGCTTGTACTTCCAAAGCGTCCGGAGCATGCTGCTCTTGACCGTTGCTCATTGGTTTTGGTACCAAAGTTCGTATCAATCATCATGACATGGAAAGGCGTTCAAAACATTCGAATTTCGGCCCACTGAAAACATTGGAATTCGACCGGGGAATTTTACAATTTCGTATCAGACCGAAATCTGTATCAGCTGAGATTGTATCAATGAAATTCTGCTGTATGAACAAAATGCAGCTGTTATAAAGGCTGTCAAGCCAGGTGCCGGGTTGCACGATGCCACAATGATTCTACTGTACTTTTTGATTGACATTGTCCAGTGACTTAGAGTAGCTTAGAGTGACTTAGAGTGCACAGTGTTCTATTGATGCTCAGTAGTGGCAGAAAAAAGCTCAGTCCATGAAGCGCATCAAAAAATGCGGACACGTTGGAACATGTTAGATCCTAGTTGCTATCACCAGCGAACTCTTTTATAGTCTCAACATCGTCGTCAATAGACACGGAAGTCGGTTGCTACCGTCTGGTCTGAAACGACACTTGGAAAGCCAAACAGCTGGGCCAACAAATGACTTGAGTTTCTAGAGGGATTCATTGTGCTCAGCAGGTGGAGATCTGCCACCTGCCTCACAAGAAACGCTGAGATCACCGTGCCGAAAGCAGTTCTGAATCATTTGTTTGTTGGCTTCGTTCCACGATGCATTCAGCTGCTGATGCTCTTGACGTCCACCTGGGACTGCTTGGTCAACTATTTTCGCTGACCAGAGTCGCCATGAAAGTTGGGTTTCTCGAGCATAGAAGCAAAATCTTTCGTAACGTCTTCGATTATAGGGCCAGAAATAAATGTTTCAACTTTCGGGACCTAAATCCACGAACCTTTTGAAAGGTAGCTTCAACATTTTCTCATGCAGCTGTGCTCACTTATCATTGCCAGACGCAGCAGGTCTCTAGTCTGTCTTTGCTCTAATGTCGGCCTTGCGGCGACATCAGACTACTTTTCTGTACATTCATCTCTGTTGATTATTCCAAGATTTGTGCAAAATGGCAGGTTTTTCTGCTTCAGAGCAGCTATCACCACGAAGTAGCAAGCGGCGACTGCCGAACTTCCTTACGGGAACTGGCTTATGAGAAGTCATTAGTAGCGTGGGATGGCATGCAGTAGTTTCTGACTGCTGTGCGCGCTCCCTCCTAATCACACCACTCGCACTCCTGATGCATGCAGTAGTTTCTGATTGCTGTGCGCGCTCCCTCCTAATCACACCACTCGCACTCCTGATGCATGCAGGAAAGAGCCCTTCCATGAGAAAAAGCCAACCTGTTTTGAGGGAAAGCCAACCTCTTGGGGCATTTCGCGCTGTCTGGCTATTTTCGTTTGATGTAGCCATAGATTTTCCTGTGCTATAATGTTAAAGCTTTGTCATTTTCAAAGACATAAGGGGTAATTCGATTTTGCCTGGGTTCAGTATGATCGGGTTTCACTGTAACATTGGGGTGAAGTTGAGAAACTGAAGGTGGTAAGAAAAAGTCAGCCTCACGCCATAGAATACTTAAAGGGACACTAAAGGCAAATATTAAGTCGACGTTGATTGTTGAAATAGCGGTCCAAAAACCTCGTAGTGCTACTTTTATGCCAAGGAAGTGCTTATTCTGAAATAAAATCACATTTTAGTAGTCCGCATCGCGTTAGCGCACTTCAAATCACCTGCTTGAAAGCGGTATTTCGCATGTCATTGTTGCTGTGCCCAACGTTGCCCGCATTTACTGTGTGGTGGCGTGCACTGGCGGCGTGCACCATTCGGGCATCTGGCAACATCACATGCATGTGGTATTTTGTCGAACTTTCTGTCAGAGCGACTTTCACAAGCGTGCAAAACAGACGCGGCAGTACGCGATACCGAAACTACCACTGAGACGCGACCGCGTGAGCGAAGCAGGGCGCCGGGCGAAGCGAAGTTCGGCGAAAACGGAACTTTTGAACCACGCGTGCCGCTCCCCATGTCAACGCCAAAGAGGTTCTTTTTTCCATGAATCAAACAGAAACGAACAAGCAGCATTTTATTACGTCTCTTAATGCGTGGAAAGTTCTTTTTTATTGCAGCTAGTTTGATTACTAGTGATTAACTGTATTCAGACTCTCGCACGTCATCGAGATCACTTCCAAAATGTCCCACTCGTGGCGCTCACCGTGTGATACATTTAGCTTAATTTCTCGGTAAGTAAGGCACTGCTGTTGATAGTATTGCCGTTTTAGACTTTGTCATACATTGAGCTTTCACTCTGACATAAATTGTTATTTGCCTTTAGTGTTCCTTTAACAGATACCTCATGTTGCTTCGGAATTTTAAACCCCTTCTGTCAGTAAATCAGCACTGAGAACATGCTGCAAACTTATTACGTGTTGTTGTGACTTTAAGATATCTTTCAATGGATTCTTTGAAAAAGCTTTGAATGGATTCATACAAGGTACTACAGTTAAACCTGGATACAACGAAACTGACAAATTCCCAAAAAAGTTTGTTTAAACAGGTTTTTGTTATATCCAGTTTCAGCACGAAAATTCAGAAAAGAAACGCACAAATTAAACACAAGGGGAATTGAAGGCAGAGCTCACCCAAAACATTTATTTAGCAGCAAAAAACTGTTATTTTGCTCTATTGCTTGTTTGTGAGGGATGGCAACGCTGATCGTTGATAGGACATCAATACAATGCTGCTCCGTCATCGTTTAGTCGTGGCTTCCGAGATTGGCTCCGGCAATGCGACAGTGCGTTGCCAGAGCCAATCTCGGAGGCCACAGTCTCATGAACCTGCGGCGCGGTGCAAGATAGCAGAGTGTGTGACGACAGTGACGAGTCGACTTCCGAAGATTCGTTGTTGTCACTGTTGTCGCGGACAGTTTCCACCAGCGCCTAATCTGACATCTCCTCGGTAGCGACAACACAGTTGTCAGTCAGCAATAAAAAAAATAGCAAAAGCTGCACGTCGTCAGGGGCTGCTCCATGCACGCGCAGTGAAACCACGCACACGGCATCTAAAACGAAGAGCAAACTCCATATGCGGCGCGAACTCGAAGCGTAGCGACATGGAGCAAGGATTTTTGTTTTAGTGGTGTCACCTAGTGTCACGTTAACGAAGTGCAGTTCAGAAACTACTGCAACAACCGAGGAGTGGCACTGCCAATGCAAAAGCCGATTTTCTTTCTATTTTATTTTTAAAGAAAATTGGGGGCGCGGTTAGCGTGGTGGCACCCGCGAGCGGGTGGATGAGGTTTGGAGGGAGGTGGAAAGTGGGGGCACGCCTGCGCAAGCGCTTGCGGCGGCAAGAAAGCCGGCTCAAGGAGCGCAGGCCTCGCCTGCCCGCCTCACGCACACCCGCATGCACAAACGAGCGCTCACTCTCGCCTCGCAGTCGCCGGGGCTTTGAGCGAGCCATGCGCGACGCTGCGGCTTCGCGCACTCGTCGGCGGGGCAGTTGCAGAAGATGCATGTGGCTCCTGCCCGTCCAAAATGACAAAATTCGGAGCAAAATCTCTTGGTCGTTGGCGGTGAAAATTTGTTACTATATCAAGGGTGCCTCCCGCTGCCACTTTCTTATACAGAGGTCGCAAATACACGTGCTTCTATGGAGTAATGGCGGGGAATAGAAAAACTTCGTAATATCGAGGAATTCGTTGTAAAGAGGTTCGTTATAGGCAAGTTTAACTGTACTGCATTGGCTCCACCAAAGTGACATAATCTGCATGCTTCACAATTGTTCTGCTTCGAAAATTGCTATGCTGCAACATGTGCTAATTGTAGCTAATCCTCACTGCTTGTGTCCAGGTGCGATTCGTGCAGTTCTGTTCGCCCCGGGGTGATTCGCTGGTGACGGGCATCACCAACGTGGACCCAGGTGCCCCAGGGGGCAGTGGGCCTCGTGTTTTGGACCCCCTGCTGGGGCCACAGGTGGGGGCGCTGCGTGTGCCTGCTGCGGCGGTGGACACCGGGTCAAGCCAGCGGCGCAGCATCCTCACTCGGCTCATGTCCATGTACCAACGCCTGGAAGGGCTTGAAGAGGTGAGGCTGGGGCTTGTCACTCACTGATGCAGCACCAACCGCAACAAAATTTGGAACGAAGAGCGAATTTTCTCCATTCTTCAGTATAGACATGCACCGACAAATCAAATTTAACCGCTGTATTCTCGAATGAGCCTCGACTTGAAGTTTGTCTCTCGCTCGATTGAGTGCTGCCACTCAACCGAAAATGATGCCATGCTTCTTGCAAATTAGCTGCCCACTACTGCTCGTACACAGCTACTACTTCTGCTGAAGGACAGTGCTGCCACCGGCTTTCTTGGGTCTAGGTGGAGTGTTGAGTAAAGGTACACTCTAGAATACGGGGGTAAGTGTTCCAATGTGCTGGCACTCGTACTCTTTACTAGCCAAGCCCATTGGGAACCAATGCACTATCGTGTCATCAATCTCTAGCTTGGCTGTCAACAGCGCTGGTCACTCTTCATGCGACGGCTTGTGGTTGTCACTTGTGCCAGTCGTCAGCATCACTGTCCAGCACAAGCATTGGTTCTCGAAAAACGAAAATTAATAAGACAGCCGAAAAACTAAACAGCACACGCACAACATTTCAGCTTCCTTCAATCAGTGTGCCTCAATGCCGTTCATTTCGTTCCTCACGGTGCTTGCTGAGGTAGCACCGCAGTGCAATGGAAAACATGGACTTTCTTTGACGTTCTTCTCCGCTCAACCACCATGTCGGTGTTGATTTGCTAATAGTGGACACCTGTTACGATGTCGATTGAAAATTGCCCCCCAGTGTGACCGGTACGCCTCCGTTTTGTGTGTGTACCCCTTGTTCAGCTGTCGGGCTACCAGCAGCTGGTGTCACCTTTACTGGAGCCAGAGGAAGCACTACACCAGGCACGCAGCTATGCTCACGAAGTCACCAACTACTCCGATGACCTTCGTCGCTTGAACCAGCTTGGCCGACAGGAGGTACAGCAGGCGAGTTACAGAGCGGGCCAAACCGGAAGGCTTTGCGTTTTTTCTTTAATCTAATAGCAATTTCACGGGCTCATGAAACTCATTCAGGCTGCCTGGGTGTGACCCGGAAAGTGCGACTCACATGCCCTAGATCGGGGGTTCTGAAGTTCTCTGCCCTTGGTCAACTCCAGCGGCTTCTCCAGAGTGGCGTGGAACCCCTAACTTTTCTCTCTGCACTCATGTACCTTTAGCATGATTAACCCCGGTGTGACGGCTTGGACTGAACATCATGCCGGTTCTTTCTTGGTGCACTTCATTGTGTGCCTCGAGATGACCGGTGCTATTACAGTCAAATCCCACTACAACAAAATTTCATCTATAGACCACAAAAGTTAGGAAGATCTGATGATCATGACTCGTCCTTTGGTCCCGGCAAGCACGTGCATTGTCCTTTGCATTTAACTCTCGCTAACGTGGACGTACTTGGCTGCACACCGAGTGAATGTATTTTCTCGCGTATAACACGCACAAAATATACCGAAAATTTAGTGCTAAACTCGAGGTGCAGGTTATGCGCGAATTTCAGTGCGCTAGTTGGCTTCACGGTAATGCAAGGAAGGCGGCATTGCGTCAATACGCGAGTTATAGACGTAGGTTATACACGAGGAAATACTATATGCAGGCTACCTTCGAAGCGTGCCGATCACGTAGCGCCGCGAAGGAGCGTGCCAAAGTTCGCTAGGCTAACTGAAAACAAAGTGCCGAAGCTCCGCACTACCACAGTCATAAGCGAGCGAAAGGAAAGCCGAAACGCTTCGTGCCGCTTTACGACTCTATTGCCCTTGATCTTTCTTCTGGAGTGTTCGCTGCGTACTTTAGCGTATTTGCTATCGATGATCGTGACGATAGTGACCGCGGTTTTCTGCGCAGCGGTTACGCCAAACGGTAGTCCCGTTTTCAATCTGTGCTCACTGGCCGTGCGCGTGCCTTCAGAACTGCGTCGCTGCTATCTGTGATCGCGTCTACTGCGGTTTTGACCGCAGCATTGCTTTGAGTCGGCGCGCATACGTTGGATGCGTGCGCACTTTCGCGGTCGCCCATGATCGCATCGACACAACCGCGCTTGTGTTCGCAGCGGTTGCGGCAGAATGCAGTTACCCTTGGACTAGGTGCGCACTGGTCGCGCGTGTGCCTTCAAAACGCCGTGGATGTCATTCACGATAGCAGGGCTTGTGACGACGAGCAGTAGTTTTGTTCTGAGTGCTATGTCAAAAAACAATGGTGGGAGTACTTGAACGATTCTTGCGTGGCCCGCACGCGCGTCAAACCGGCCGGCAGCAACACGGCGGATGGACGATCTGTCGCCGAGCATCTCAACGTCAAAGAATTTACCAGGATGTGCGTGTGGTGGCAGAAAGCATGTCTCTGATGAAGACACGGGTCTTGCGATGTGGCCGCACGGCTCTGCCAACGAGAAATGGTCAAGTTTATAGCGCAATTTCGCGGCAGTCCTAGGCAAGCTCCTTTTCCTTATGTGGTGGCACTCGTGAAAACTTCAAGCAGAAGTACCCAGAAAAAGTATTCGTTGTGATGAGACATTGTTTGCATTGTTTTCTATGGGCGGCTGACGGGGAATAAAAAATTATTCGTTGTGATGTAAATTTCGTTGTAGCGGTATTCATTATACAGCAGAATTCGGCTGTATACTATGTACAGCTCGTACGCTGGCATGAGACCCACTGGCTGGACTGGAGTGGACAATTAGATGCCAACCAGTTCTGATCGGGATGGATGATGGAGAGCTGTTGATTCATCAGATTTGTACTGTTTTTTTTTTTACAATAATGGTGGATATCATTGCAATGAACTTCAATATAAAGGAAATATTGTGCATGAAGTATAAGTCTAAACTAGTGCATATACTTGCATAATTCATGCACTCCTAAAATATTACCCTGGTTTTCGAAAAAAGATGGTTGATCCCTCCTTCATAGGAATCGGAATAACACGAAAGTAAAGCGTGCCCTTACAGAAGTAACTGAATTGATATAACAGAGTGTGCACAATGTATATTGATGCCCCATTTACCATGTACTTAGCTTTAGGGGCACATTAATGACCTCCAGGTGGTCGGAATTTCCGGAGCCCTCCACTACGGCGTCCCTCATAATCACATCATGGATTTGGGACGTTAAACACCAGATATTATTATAGCACCGTTTAACGTGGATGCACCGACTTCGATTATTGGTGGTACATCTCCATTCCGAAGACTAACGTCCATGTTAAACAATTAAACAAACCCTTGTGGAAGCTGTAGTAGTTAACGGTGAAAGCGTAATCAGAGAAGGAGGTGTGATAGCGAGAAGAGCGTCGCATATTGGACGCTGAACTTGGTCGCCATCCCGCGGCATGTTAAAATGTGACTGAACACCACGGCCAGACTAGAGGGAAACGCAAAGCGCGTCCTGCCGCCCCGGTAGCCCAGCCGCGATTTTTCTCGGGGCGAGCGCGTCAGCGGTGAACGCGGTGTTACAGCCAGGTGAGGCAGGCGCGCGTCGCAGAGAGGCCGACGCTTTTACGACGCTTGGTCTAAGATCGCCACCTCGCGGTGTGTTAAGGCACTGACAAAATTGAACTTCTATTGAAAACGCGCCGAATGGGACGGACGTGTAACGCGTTGCAGGTGCTAATCGCGGAGGCCACAGTAACGACGAATTACTTTACTTTACCGCTGCCAGAGGGGATCACCACCTTGGCGACACGGGAGAGTGGTAGATATCAAAGGCGCGTTTGTAAAGCCTCTAGAGTCTGCGTCCGTGGCGTAGTGGGTAGCGTGCCCGGAATCTGCTGTTCCGAACCGAGCGGTCGTGGGTTCGATGCCCGTTGACGGAACTTTTTTTCTTTGAGATCTGATCGTGTAAATTTTTTCTACATCATTTCCGTGACGGAAATACGTCACTGAAGTTTCTAGCATAAAGCACTTTTGTGTTAAAAAAAAAAAAAACGCATTGTCTCATTTTGTGCGCACTGTAGTGCCCCCACAGCACGCACGTGCAGGGCAGGGTCGGAGAGATTGACACAGTTGCAATGTCGCAAGTCTATGCTAAACCGCATACAGAAATAATTCAGGCAGAAGCTCGATACCTTGTTAATAAGCACCCATATTAAAGGGCCCCTAAACCACCCAGAGGTCGAAATTTAGTTGTAGTGTGACAGTTGTGCACGAGTTTACAATGAACACGTAGCCGTGAGAATTTTTCGAAACGGTGCCGTAATAGTGGAGTTACATGCATTTGATGATCAAAACGCTGCGATCGCTCGTTTAACTGTTTCCTTCGCTACCCTCCACTCGTCGGCTGGTCTTCTCTCCCAAAGCCGCTTTGCCCTCCTCGCCCAACGCCCCTTCTAATCTTACATGACATACCGTCATCACTGACACGCTCTTCAAAACAGCGGGCACTTCCGGTTGCCGCGACTCCGTGAACTCCATGCTTCTCGGCTAACCTCTGTTGTTGCCGTGCCGGCCCGTGCTCGTACGAATTACGCTGGTATGGACCCTGTGTTGCGCGCACGCCTTCAAAGGATCGCCAACATGTTGGACCCGTACGGTGACACGTGTCATGTCTTTTCGTTTTGCCAGTCGGCGCTTTTGCGGCCGCACACTTATGTGAGAAAGCCGTCGCAAGACACTGTCGGATTCAGTCCGCGCAGCCTATCAGACTGCTAGGCGTGACTGTGCTGGTACGCTAGTAATTTGGCAGTTGCGTTACGGGCCGCAGTTGCCGATTCGCAAGCACGCACACGCGGGCAGCACGACGAACAGCAAGGGGCGCGGGCAGCTGCTTGCAGACTAACCGGAAGTCGTAGGTTCTTGTTCAACCAATCGCAGCATTGCCTGCCTACCGCATCACAGATTCAACACGTTTACATCATACACGTCACTAGGCAGACCGGAAGGGCCCGAGAGGAGAAGAGATTGTTTCTTAGAATTTGTGGCTCGCCTGCGGCTTGTAGCGCTGCCATGTGTGGCATCGTTGATTGAGATGGCATTCTGCACACGATGCGCATGTTTAGTTGACATGTTTGAAAAAATATCGGAGGTGGTTTGGGGGCCCCTTAAGTTCCAATTGTTGAAATGTAGTTGAGAGAAATTCCCTTTCTCTGTAGAGCCTGACCGTTAGTGCTTACCGCAATCACTTTTTTCTGGTTAACTGTTGCCTTCTGCTCGTGATGTGACCTACACCATACCTCCGTGCATTTCTGAGAAATGCACGGAGGCTTGGTGGTCGCCACCGACAAATGTGCCACTATGACTTGTTGCCAACAACCCCCTCATGATCAGCATCTTCATCTGTCGCCTGCTAAGTGCACATGTAGCATGGTGTCATTCTACACACACTGCACACTTTTAATAGCCGAAAACCCGAGTGGGCCACACTGCCGTTCGCCATGTGGGTCTGCTTCAAGTGCTTGTTGCTTGCAGAAATGAAAGCAGCACACTGTCACCACATTGGCCTGACAAGATATACACCACACCCAAGCACTGTCAGTAGCAACAGGGGCATGAAGAAGCCGCACTGCACAGATGCTCTCACGCCAAATGCCTGCGTATGAGGTAGCAAGTGTCCTAGAAGTGATTTTACTGCGTGCAATGCAGTTTTCCTGCAGTGTTTAGCATTCTGGGATGGGTGTTTGTCACTGTACGTGAGGTTTTATGGCTGCAGGTTTATCAGTGCGCCAATTTATGCTTATCGTTACCTGCCACTTTTAGTCAGTTGATCTTTCATTTGCAATTGGCAGGTTATTCTGTTAAAATGAAGTCGCTTAAAATAAAGTGAGCGTGACGTTTGGTGTTCAATCACCTTGGTAAATGTTACTGAGGATGTGTTTGCAAAGTTTCCGCGTAATTAGTGCAATCCTTAAAAAAAGGAAGAAAAAAGGTGCACCAATTACACGAGTAAATATGTCATGGTTGTTGTATTTCAATGCCGAAATGTCTCTTTGAAAGCCAGCAGAAAAAAAGATCTTAAGAATGGTGCATATGCGTATTACAGAATGAAAGCATACGTCATTTTAGAATGGGTTGCTTCACGTCTTTCTTAATACACTGGCAGGAACGTAGCCATCACCTCTATAGTCGGGTACAACTTTAGAAAAAAGGAGAGGCCCCGCCCATATGACCGAAGCGCGGCAGCCGATTGCCTCCGCGGCAAAGAAATAGTCCCGCTTCTTCTCCTTGAGCGGAGGCACCGGCCGTCCGGCTCGTGACATCAGTCTAGAGCGCGCGCCCATTGGTGGAAGCGCGTGTGCATCCGCCTTTGAGGTGCAAATGCCGCTTTTTTCTAAAGTTGTACCCGACTATAGGCACATATCGATTGTTGAAACAATTTTTGAACTGTGTGCGCTTGTGTTGCTGCTTAATGAGTTTAATAAGTTCAGTAATGCATGGCACATAGAATGAAACTTGCATGACAAATTGTGCTAATGCAACTCTTACACCTTTGTGGCTTGGCTTGACTTCTTCTGTGCCTTGGGCATGGTCGAGAGCTATCTAGACCAAATACTTTAGTAATTTTGGTTTTGAAGAAGTGCCAGTGGAATGTTGAAAGCAATATTTTTGTTGTTACTCTTGTTTGACTCTGTGGCTGATTTCGCGGTTGAAAAGCTGAAGATATCCAAATTATCAGACATTTCCAAGCTATCAATGTCCAGATGATCGTTTGGTGACTGTAATTAGGATAGTAAGGTATGTCTACCTGGTTGAAAACGTTTTACATTGCTGCCACGACACTCTCAACACTGCTTTTGGTAGTCGCGGAGTGGTGAGAATGGCACATTCTGCGTATCTTTTTCCAAAGGAGAAGTTACCGTTGCGGATTTCTTCTATGCAAGAGAAATGGTGTTGATGTAGCTAGCATTTGTTTGTTTGCTTTATATATTTGCTAAAGTGACATCCGACAATACAAACACAAAGCAATTGTGCAAACACGGTCCACACATATGACGTAGTAAATTAAACTGTTGCATGTGATGGCGTTTTGTGGCAAAACCTTAGTGTCGTAATACATACTGCGCATTTATACAGTGCAGTGAATGGGCTGAACACTAACTTCAAATACGTGCCTTGCTTTCTTTGCTCATCGAGTTAACTGAAAGTGTGAACATTAGCATTGGAATTAATCAAGAAAGGAGTGTAAAAGCTGCAACTGTAGTGCATCATCAGCATCACCTGCCAGTGGCAGTCAAGCCTGGTATTGCACATATGTGTAGCTGACGAGTGTCAGTTTTGCTGAAGTTGCAACATGACACCTGCAGTTAGCAATCTGACTAGCCCCGGGTGTTGTGGAAGATGCCCGATACACTTAACGAGGAATGGAGAAAACTCGCTAGCTATGCTATGTTGAGTGACTCGCTTCATACTTTCCAATTGTCGCTGAAATGCTAGCATACATTCACTGAATGCTATAACCTCAGTTTAAGAGGCCTGTTGTTAAGAGGAGATGCGGGTCTTGAAAAGTGTTTTTAATAGTTGGGTGAAGGGAATGAAATTTAATACATTTATTCAGTTTTTTCTTCAAATTCCAAATCTCTTAGTAGATGTTTAGTAGCTGCATTATAACAAAAGATACGCTAGTTCTACAACGTTTCCTAGCACAATTCTTACAGAGATTTTTGGCAACTTCTTTTCGTCAAACACAAAAGCAAAGTATGCGGCAAGATTGCCAGAAAGCTGGTCTAGCTGATGATGCTATTTATTTTTTTATAATGTTGCTTACCAAATAATAATTCTCGATAATCATAAAGTGGATGAAGCAGAAATTTTTCACTCATATTTGCATCCGTTTATTTTGCATTCGAAGTTCGATGAAAACAATCAAATTAGCATGATCGGCTAGACGAGCTCTCTGGCAATCTTGCCACATAGTATTTTGTTTTTGTGTTTGACAAAGCAAAGTTGTCAAATACTGTAAGAAATATGCTCTCAGAAATTGCGTATCTTTTATTCTAATGCAGATAATAAAAATATACTTGAAGATTTGGAATCTGCAGAAAAAACTGAATAAGTGTATTAAATGTCATTTAGTTATCCCAACTAATTAAAAAAATTTTTTCAGGACCCACGTCTCCCCTTAAGCCATGGGTGCTTACGTTTCTGTATACTAGTGCTTAGCATTTTTTTCACAAAGTTAAGTTTTTGAGGAACAGCTCATGCTTTTACTAACTGATGTTTCAATCCCCTCTGTCCACCTTCTAGCAATGCTAGTTCGGAACACGCTGAGAAATGATGACAGCGGCAGTGAATCTCGATTGCAGGGTAATCTGCACGGCGCCGAGGATGGCTCGTCGGCCGATGAAGATGCTGGTCCAAGCGGCAGACCGGCGTCTGCTTCGGTGGCGACGGGCCCCAATAGCCGCCATTTCTGGGCAACATTTTACCGGCTGCGCTCAATCTGCTCGCGACTGGAACGCCGCATGCGACTACACGCGTCCCCCATGTGGGCGCCACCCCATGCTCCAACGGCTACGAGGAGTGGCTCTTCACGAACGGCAACGCTGGGATCCACGAGTGCAGCCGATGCGGCAGCTGCAAGCCGTCGTGCAGCCAGAATGTCGCCTGCTGGTCCTTCAGTGTGAGTGGGCAGGCACCTTGGGGAGCTTGTTATTCATCCAATGCATAGTGTTTCTAACAATACAGTTAGATTTAAATCTAATGATCACGAATGTAAATATCTAAAGCTCGGCATTTCTGCTTGGTTCTTGCATATAATATCTTTTTTTACGTTAGCCTCAGCGTTGCACAAATACACATCCCATCAGTGATTTCCTCTAAGTAGCGTCCACCAATCTCAAAGGCTATGCTTTTGGCCACTGTGAGCATGAGATTCACTGGTGGGAGCGGGAAACACGTCATGGCCACCATGTTTAAAACACCATCTCTTGGCAACCCATGCAGGGCAACACGGGCAGTTGAAATGTTTCGTTGCCTATGCACTCACATTCGACTAATTTATTAACGTGTAATGCTTTGCTGGCTTTGGTCACTTGTGAAATTCGCTCTATCCTGTGCATGGTCTGGAGTGAAACAAGTACAAAGAACACTCCCCCGGCAAATGTGCGCGTTTGGTACAGCAAGCAGCCCAGCATTGATGGCGTGAGCTGAGTAGGTGACGTGCTGCACGCAACTGGCCAGGGACCATCGTCTCCACGTGGCAGCAGCACCCGTGTTTCAGTAAAACTGTGTCAGTTTTCACTCAGTAGCAGATTGTGGTACAGACACGCACACATGTATAGCAGAAAGCTGATACATGTATCTGTCCGTTCTGTGGCTGTGTCAGTCGCTGTGTGTTCATATTGCAGCACCAGAATTTTTTCTGTGCATTGCCAAAAAGAAAAGACTTTGTGGTACTTTAGGCAACAATTGCTGTGGTGTTGTATTTTATTTCTTTGTTGGTGGCTGCGACGAACATTAGGAGATGCCAATTTGTACCTTGTGGTGAATACGTACTACTGCTTAGTGCATAGTTATGCTGCATTTTCTGCAGGTATGTCTTACAGAGGTTTTGCTGCACTTCATCATATAGTGAATTTCGCTATATCAAGTTTTCAATGCATTGCGTATAAAGTCTGCATTCTGTGCCTTTGTGCCGAACATTGAGCATGTCATTTATAGAGCTGCCCTCATAGAGGCAGCCCATCTCTTTTTTTAAGGGTGACACGTTCTGATTATTGGCTCTATGGCTTCGCACAGCTCCTCTGCTGGTCCTTCGTCAACGGCCTCATCTTCGTCTAATCGTGGAGCGGCCTCGTCATCGACACACCCGGACGTGTCGCTGTCCCTGGTGTCGCTGCTCGCACGCCTTCAGATGTCCCTGCAAAGCCTGAGCAGTGCCGCTCTCACCACGGCCGTCGCTCGTGAGCAGATCCATCAGGTCAGTGACGAAGCTGCATCGGATATTCCCTCACTGAAGCAGTCACAAGTATTAAATATGGACGTCGGTCTTCAGGGCTGAAAATTTTCTTAATGGTTTTGTTTTTTAGAGCTTTACGATTCTGAAATCCGATTATTAGAACCTTGTGTTTCCTTAAAGGAGTACTGACACAAAATTTTGAAGGCGAGATAACTTGTGGGATAGATTTGTGTGAACACACACGCATTATCTACGAAATATCAATGGATGATATAGCCTACGACATAATTAAAATCAATTTTAAAGTGTGTGTCGTGCCACTGCACACGAATGCGCCTTTGGTTTTCGTGGAAGCAGCCAACCGCCACCTGCGTCACGAGTTTGTGTTGGCTGCCACAATCCTTGTGAGCACTCTCTCCTAGCAGACTTTTCAACGGAAAGAGGGGGCAGACTTCCACTGGAGTTCAAATGCTGATGTCCTTACCTCGGCAGTGCAATTTTGGGGGGTCACGCATACTTGCAACATCTCAGAGGGAATTACAGCAGCACCCAGGAAGCCTTCGCTGAAAAGAGTAAGAGTTGTCAACGTGGTGCTCATGTGCACGTGGTTTTGTGGGCTCACGTAACCGGCTATGTTTCCATGAAAACCACTCGGGGTCCCGCCTCACTCCACGCTTTCTGAAACCGAAACTGTGACTGGCCACTATAAAACCGGCTCCAAATAATTAACTGTCGTACGCTCGAGCAAATGAGCTTTCCGGCCATGATAAGTGGGTCGTTAGCTGCTCATTGCAACAGAAAAAACAAGGTGCAAAATTTTTGTGTCAGTGCTTCTTTAAAAGGGACCCTGCAACACTTTTTCAACATGGTCAGAAAACGCTGCCAATCGGTAGTCAAGGCTCCTGAGAACACGCGAGCCAAACATTGTAGTGCAGTACGCGGCCTGGAATTTACAATGAATTCTCAAAGTCAGCTAGAAATCGTTTCCTCTTCTCTCGACGAATGATGCCAAAGCACAAATGACCGCGCCATAAACCCAAAGTCCACGACCACTGCCTGATTTAAGCCTCGTGAGCTGCACAGGTACCGTGGCCGCTGCAGGATGCCACCACATGCCCCGCTCGCGCACTCGTGATCACACTAAAAGTTAGCCACGCGTTCGAAGAAAAGAAAGTGCTCAAGGTCATGATGTGCATTGACGACACATCACATCTTCTTGCCCCCTTGTCGTCCCCCTCCCTGGGTAGCTTTCAGCTTTGCTCGCTAGTACGAAAGGAGAGAGAAAGCGCTTGAAGAGTGCGACAAATCCCTGTAACTCCACTCGTACTTGACAGATTCTAAAAATTTTTGTGGCAGTTGATTCATGAGGCAGCAAGCTCTTTTACTGAAGCCATTCGATGATTACTTGGAAAAGTGTTGCAGGGCACTTTACAGCTGAATCTGTGCCACGTACCACGGCATGCTAAACTATGTTTTTATGAGCCATTGTCCAATGAAAACTAGAATATGCATTCTTTTCGAAATTGATCTCACTGACGATCTCTAATCTGTTCGAAACTGGCAGCAAGGTGCATCCAGTCCTCACATTCCCATAATGTGCACATTTGAGCCTTAGAAGCACAGACCAGTTGATATCCTTTGTCTTTCTGCCACCATATTCCACCCTGTCTACTTTTCAGTACTTAATTGCAAGCCTCACATCACTCGTGCTGCTTACGTGTTTTTGTCGCACTGGCCATGTATTTCAGCTTGCTTATCCACGTGCATGCACTAAATCATTTGCTAAATCATTCTTTCCTAGAGCAGCCAGAGACTGGAGCAGTCTTTCCTTCAACACAGCTCTTGTCTTGTGACATTCACAACAAATGCAATAATCTCTCATGATAATAGTATGGGATGATTTTTTTATCGTCACATACTTTTAGTATTTCATTGTCACATGACATAAAATGAAATTGTGTCAGAAAGTGGCCAAAGACAACTTGTCAAGTTGTAAGACCGAAAGATGACCTAGTTGGTACATATGCATCTTAAGAAACCTTGAGCGCGAACTAAGACGGGAACAACAGAGACTGGGACAGGTGCAGCGGGTGACGTGTTCCGGGTATATGTCTTTGATCTTGCTTAATTAATAAAGCTTTTAGTTGATAGTAGCGCTGGTGTCGTTCCCTCACTCTTGTCCCTGTCTTAGTTCGCGCTCGAAGTTTCTTAAAGGGACCGACAACTGCCCAGAATATGAAATGAGTTGACTCCACTGATGTAAAGATTGTCCGTTGCACTGACTCAATCCAACCCTGTTTTTTTTCGTGAGAGATGGATTTATATTTTTATTTCTTAATTGAAAGTCGTGAAAAATGACCTGTGGCGCCTTTGGCGGCAAAAACATGAATGATCCGATGAAGACGGCCACGTGACCGTTGATTGCTGTACGCGGTCAACGATTTTTTTGTTAGTATTGAAATATTGTTCATTTCTTTATATTAAAAGGTATTACTCCATAATAATGTACATATAGGCCTACGTTAGCAGTATGCGCTAAAGTGGCTCTGCCTTCGCGTGACATAATAATCCCATGCTTGTCAGCGCGTCTTGAGCAACTTTTCAGCGTGCTCATGCAACCGTGCACGCAGTTTCCAGGTCGCTAAGACTTTGGAGCAACATAGTTTTGCTACCTACACTTCGTCTCAGAAATGATGCGCGCTGCTACTCGATACGGCCGTGCATATGCACAGTTACGTTTTCGATTACTTGGCTTGGCTCGTGTATCGAGAGAGTAACGACGCTGGGACAAGCTATCCATGACACAGGCGCAGGCAACCTTGGGCGCAGGCGCACACAACGCTGTATAAATACCGGGAAGGTGTATAAAGCCACACATCTCATTGTAACAGCTTGCAATTACCAAAAATGGTTGGAAAGCTCAAAATAAAGGTGGTTAAGCATAGTTACAGTAACTCCTGCGAAAGCAGAACAGCGACAGCTTTCACAAAGGCTAGCGGCATCGCTATCAATTCTCAGCGTTGCTGGAGCAAGCCTCCATGCGTGTTTGGAGCCTTTCAGATCGAAAAATACTGCTTATAAAATAACTACATGCTTTTCGGATAAACCACTGCAGCTACAAACGCTACGAATGGTGAGCTTCCTGTCGCGCCGTAAAAAACTGGGTCGAGAAAAATCAGTTGTCGGTCCCTTTAAGTTGGCGAGTTGTCTTGTTGTCCACTTCAACTCATTTCCCATTACAGTGGAACTTCGATTATATGGCCCTGGTCTTGCGATGACCCGCATTTTACGACAAATCGGTTTGGTCCCGGCAAAAGCTTCATAAAGTATTTGTAAATTCATTAAGCACAAAGCAGCATTTAAACACTGTGACAGGGGAACAGCGACAGCAGCAGCAGAGCAGATGATGGGGCCAGCATTGCCAATGCATGTGCGCATGTTTAAATAACTTAAACCTCGCTGTAGCAAACTTTATTATATAACAAAATTGTCGATATAATGTATTGTAGCACTATTTTGACTAATGTCCACAGAATATCATCCATTTTTCACTTCAGTATAATGAAGCTTGTTTATCCATGATTTCAATGTAACGATATTACATTGCTGCCGCAGAGAAAGATTGAGATGGTGAATTGAAACTCTGCAGGTGCCGGTGGTCGTATGGTTCAGGTTCTGAATCGCACTTTTTTAAATTGTGCGACAGAGAGTGCACACCCAAGCAGAGCAGGGCAATTTCCGGCCGCGGCTTTGGGGTAAAGTGGGCACCCCAATACTTTCCTTACCTTTGGAGTGGCAGGAATAGAGAGCATGTGGCTGATTCATGTCGCACAGTGTGCATTGTATGGCACGCCGCTCTACCATCTCGTGCATTATCGCCCGCTTTGGTATGTTTGTTATCTCAGTGTGTCAAGTAACAAGCGTGAATGGCCAGAGAGGTGGTAGCAGTACACTCAAACCTCATTATAACATAGTCACATCTGCCACGAAAATAACTTCGTTATATCCGAAAATTCGTTATAAACGTTTATTTGTAACACTGTGTCTATGACAAGACTATTCCTCATTTACTTTGTTATAAATGATAATTCGTTATATCCGTGTTTGTTATATTGAGGTTTGAGTGTAAACACGTTGGGCTTTCACTTATGTTCTAAGTCAGGGGTCGGCAACCTGCGGGACGTAGGAGGCCCGTGGGGCAGTATTATGCGACCCCTGCCACGACGTCAGAACAGCCCCCCTCCCCCCCCTCGCCCTCCCCTTGTAACTTCTTATCTGAAGGCCGAGATAGCAGTTTTGACCTCAAATGGTGTTATTGCTCGTAACCTATGTTTGTGAATTGCTGCCTTGCGACATTCGTGCTCAAAATAAGTATGATTTCTATCGCAGTTTTGTACATTATTGAGTCCCTCCCCCCCCCCCCACCCTTCTGATTTGCTGTCTGGCCCCCACCGTGTTGGATTCATGCTGCTCAGCCCTCTGCCTCAAAAGGTTGCCGACCCCTCTTCTAAGTGATCACGAATGTGAAGGCATGTATGTTGCAAGCTATCTCAATCGACAAAAAAAAAGAAGAAAATAAAGGTGTTGCTTCTTGTTTCGGAATGTCACAGAGTTCACTCTCACTGATCCCGACCTCTGGAAAAAGCTATTCTGGAAACTTTGAAGACTAGTGTAAATTCCCAGTGAAAGCAATTGAAAAAGGTGCCTTTACCGCATATTAAAGTTTTTTTTTTTTTTTGGTAAGGCTGCTGCTGAAACAAGTTTTAAACAGCAAACCGATTCTTTTCTTTTTGGGTGTCTCATTTTTTTTTTTGGTCAGGCATGTCCGAAAAATTTGTCGTTGACAGCATTGATTAACAGTATGGGTTACCACGAGTGCAGTGGCTTCCTTTCACTCATATATGTTGTGTGGACAGGTACGGCGGCGCATCACGGAGATCTTGGAGCGCTTGGCTAATGTGAGTGGCTACCGGGCTCGTCTGACCAGCCTTCGGGAGCAAATCTACGAAGGTGAGCACTTTGGTTTGTGTGGACAACTGTGAAAGTCTCAATACAAGGAAAGTAGTTGGCAAAAAGTGGTTTACACAGTGACTGGTCAGTTATACAAACAGCTTCTCACCACTTGCCTTACACAGTAAAACCCCGGCGATAACGGTCACGGTTGGTATGAATTTTTGTGTGTTATGAATTGTCAATACGGCCGCCGACCGTTTATTCGGACTCTGTGGGAATTGCCAGAAAGTCCGACTACTCGAAAGTCCGGAAAAAAAATGGTTCACCAGAAGAAAAGCACCTTTATTGGCCCAATGGCCGGAAAAACTTGTCAGTGCACATCTGCACTCAAGGACGCTCAAGCATGACCAAGTCGGCCTGTATTTCAGCCAGTGTTTGAACATCGCTGTAGGTTGTCAATAGCACTGTTACAGTCTGCGCTAAATCGACATTTGATAACTGTGGTGTGGGCGGCACGTCATCGGAGTGACTGTCCACCTGCGCTGGTTCGAGGACCTGATGAATGATCTCGTCATCGTCCAACTCAGCGAAAACTCCCGAGTGACATAGGATTAAGGTCGGCCACCTTCTACCTGGCGAATAATCACTGTTTTTTTCGCCATCATCAGCGTCTTGTAGTTGCCGCATTTCCTCATTAGCACCAATGGTGCAGATGTAACGGGTGGCATCGGAGCCATTTCAGCAGATCAGGCCTCGCACGCCAAGCAACAAATGAGAACGAGACACAGATCAGGCCTAGCCGTAGAAAGAACTGACGACGCAAACCTTCAAACGGCAAAAGGAAACAATGTTGTGCTAGTTCGTGCTGCAGCGCTCATGGTCTTCTCTCTTTGTCCGTGTCGTGCGTGCGGTCATTCTCAAACGCCAGTAACGCCACACCGAGGTGACTCCGAGTGTGGCTTGGCCTGGCCTGCGGTTTGTCCGTGGTAGCGATTCAATGGACACTCGACTGGCTATAAAGCCAAAATGTGACCATTATATTTAGCCAACAAACATAGCCTTCGAGATCGGCAATTGTAATTTCTGCATGGATTTTTACACTGGCACAACTTCCAGCCATAGCCAGTGGAAACTTTCAGTGCTGGCATCCTAGCAAAAATATTGTAAACATCGCTATTCTAGACACTGTAACATCGCTGACAGCTTGTCATGCCATTTGACGTTGCACTCGTCAGCCAGTCGGAGTCCAAAAAATCGAACGGCGCACTGTGGGGCGTTCGAATCTCCGAGTGGCGGCATGCAAAGGTGTCCGAATAAACAAGCATGTCCAAATTTTCAGTGTCCGAATAAACAATTGGCGACACTACAGTAAACTCTCACTACATAAATGGAAATCTCTTAAACGCAACTGCTGCTTAAAGGAAAACTGCTTCTGATATGATTGGCTTTGTACTCGAGTTCTGCGCCCCTGTTCCTCTCTCAGTAAATGGAACTCCTGTTAAAGGGAACATGTTTTCCAGTCCCTTCAGGTTCCATTTAGCGAAAGTCTACTGTATTTCCCAGTCAAAAAGCATTTCTTACAGTATGAAAAAGACTGGCTCTCCGGGAAGTATTTCCGCGCTGTTGTGGAAGAACGCTATCGCGTTCTTCTCTTGAAAGCAAAGCTCATGTATCCTCCAAGTTTTCTGTCATTTTAATCTGCATGTCCTTCGCAACTTTGTACTTTTTCACTACATTTTCACCTCCCTAACTCACCATCGTCATCCATTACTATACACCATTTAGCGTTGGTGGTATGCACATCTCGGAGGTTCTTGAGCGGCTTGACTATCACCCACTAGACGGCATAAGGGGCCCACGGGCATGCTTTTATATGGCATTGTCCCGCCGTGTGGCCGTGTCTCGTTGCGCCGCATGCATGGATATTGGAGCTGGAGGGCGTCCGCACTTTTGCTATCCTTGCGGCAGGGTTTAGGTCACCACCGAGAAGTGAAGCCAGGCTCGCGATTGGGAAGGCGATACGAACACGGTCCGATTACGCTATCACGTTCTTCTCTTGAAAGCAAAGCTCATGTATCCTCCAAGTTTTCTGTCATTTTAATCTGCATGTCCTTCGCAACGTTGTACTTTTTCACTACATTTTCACCTCCCTAACTCACCATCGTCATCCATTACTATACACCATTTAGCGTTGGTGGTATGCACATCTCGGAGGTTCTTGAGCGGCTTGACTATCACCCACTAGACGGCATAAGGGGCCCACGGGCATGCTTTTATATGGCATTGTCCCGCCGTATGGCCGTGTCTCGTTGCGCCGCATGCATGGATATTGGAGCTGGAGGGCGTCCGCACTTTTGCTTTCCTTGCGGCAGGGTTTAGGTCACCACCGAGAAGTGAAGCCAGGCTCGCGATTGGGAAGGCGATACAAACACGGTCCGATTACGCTATCACGTTCTTCTCTTGAAAGCAATGCTCATGTATCCTCCAAGTTTTCTGTCATTTTAATCTGCATGTCCTTCGCAACGTTGTACTTTTTCACTACATTTTCACCTCCCTAACTCACCATCGTCATCCATTACTATGCACCATTTAGCGTTGGTGGTATGCACATCTCGGAGGTTCTTGAGCGGCTTGACTATCACCCACTAGACGGCATAAGGGGCCCACGGGCATGCTTTTATATGGCATTGTCCCGCCGTGTGGCCGTGTCTCGTTGCGCCGCATGCATGGATATTGGAGCTGGAGGGCGTCCGCACTTTTGCTTTCCTTGCGGCAGGGTTTAGGTCACCACCGAGAAGTGAAGCCAGGCTCGCGATTGGGAAGGCGATACGAACACGGTCCGATTACGCTATCACGTTCTTCTCTTGAAAGCAAAGCTCATGTATCCTCCAAGTTTTCTGTCATTTTAATCTGCATGTCCTTCGCAACGTTGTACTTTTTCACTACATTTTCACCTCCCTAACTTACCATTGTCATCCATTACTCTTTTGCTTCTCTGTTCCCCTTCCCCAGGGTAGAGTAGCAGGCCAAAGCAAAATATACAGTTGAACCCACTTATAACAATACTCAAGTGCCACGAAAATTTCATTGTTATAACCGATAATTGCTATAGACGGGTTGCACGAAAAAAAAGCAATACAGGGGGATGGCAAGCTCCTGTCAGAAAACTGTAATATCAGATCAGATATGCCAACAGTGAGGATAACAAATTCACAAATTTTTTTTATTACACGAGACCGTCACAAGCCCCATAAAGCCATTGTCGGAAGTTTCGGATGCTGAAACTCTTCCAAGTTTCAACGTTTTACTCAGGTTGCATGTCCAAAAATGTAATAAAGGGACACATAAGGCAAATAACAATTTACGTCAGAGTGAAAGCTCAGTGTATGACAACTTCTAAAACGGCAATATTATCAAAAGCAGTGCCCTACTTACCGAGAAAGTAAGCTAAATGTATCACATGATGAGCGCCACGAGTGGGACATTTTCGAAGTGATCTCGATGACGTACGAGAGTCTGCCTAGAATAGATCACTAGTAATCAAACTAGCAGCAATAAAAAAAGAACCTTCCGTGCATCAAAAGACGTAATAAAATGCTGTTTGTTCTTTCCCGTTTGATTCATGGAAAAAAGAACCTCTGTGGCGTTGCCATGGGGAACGGCGCGCGTGGTTCAAAGGTTCCGTTTTTGCCAAACCGCGCTTCGCCCGACGCCCTGCTTCGCTCACGCGGTCGCGTCTCAGTGGTAGTCTCGAGATCGCGTACTGCTGCATGTGTTTTGCGCGCTCGTGAAAGTCGCTCTGACAGAAAGTTCAACAAAATGCCACATGCAACGATGCCGGCACTACGAGCCCTCAGCAGCATACCGCGTTCATCGGGGCTCAAGTCACTGAATTGGAGCCCAGCGTCGCGAGCCAATGTCTCATTGTCAAGTTCTCCGTCCACATCCATTGCGGCGATTGCGGCAAGCTTCGACGTCTTCGGTGGCCGTTGTTGCTGCTGTGGGTCTCGCTACTTTTGCTCTGCTGCTACTAGTGTCGGCGGCCACGCAGTAAAGGCGGGCAACGTTGGGCACGGCAGCAGTGACGTATGAAAGTCTGATTTCAGGCGGGTGATTTGAAGTGCGCTAACGCGATGCGGACCACTAAAACGTGATTTTATTTCAAAATAAGCACTTCCTTGGCATAAAAATAGCACTACGAGGTTTCTGGACCGTTATTTCAACAATCAACGTCGACTTAATATTTTCCTTTAGTGTCCCTTTAACACTTTCGTGACCGCACCTATTCCCATCGATAGTATGTTATCGATGACTTCAAGATCAAGTTATGGCAATCTCTGAGTGGTTCTGGACAGCTAACGCAATACAAAGCATAAAATAACATGTTTTTTATCAGTTTTGTTTGCGAGTTTGTTTTTTCCACCGCGGGGAGATTTTTAAAGCTCGTTCGCAGTCGAGTAGGTGAGCGCTCGTCGTTTCAGACTTAGCGTCGACGCCGCTTGCGGGTGCTCCACAGAAATGGTGAATTTCGACGGATTCCGATTAATATGAGCGGGAATCTCTGGATGATGGTAGCACCACAGACACGGAAGACGACTTCGATTCGCCAGGCTTCAGTACGGACGGCGAAAGTGCGTCAAACGTCCCCGGAACATCAGCAGCTATCCGCCGGTAAGTTTCGTCTTCTCCTCGGGTCGTTTTCTCGCTGCCGCACGTCGATGTAAACGTGTCCGGTGCATTCTAAAAGTAACAGCTCTTATCTGCAAGGTGTTAACTTCATTTGGGCGGGAGCATTTGGTGCCGGCTGCAGAAAGAGCGCAGTTCTCTTCGCGAAGACGGTGCGGAGCGGACTTAGACCCAACGCTCCGGTGTGCTGCGCGGCAGCGTCTTCGTGTTGTTTTTTACCGCAGAAGTCGTCAGAAAGATATGCAACCACACAGATAAGTATGCATGGATGCATACTTTCGAAAAGCCAACATACAGTGAGAGGAACAGATCCATGGAGGGAGGTTACTGAAGAGAAGATGAGCAAGTTCGTCTCACTCCATGTGTACATGGTAATCGTTGAAGTCCCGCGCTTGCATTGGCGTTGGTGTCGACGACACATATTTCGAGTCCTTCGTCCACCGTCAGTGATGCCATGGAAAAGGTTCAAGGCTTCTTAAAGGACCCCTGACACCGAATTTGGAAACTCGAGATGCTTGTGTTGTTTGATAGTCCTGCATGCGGGGGCACTTCTGACCGATTATGAGTGACGAGCGTTGCCTTTAAGATATTTTAATTTGGTTTTAAAGTAAGCCTGAGTGCTCATCTGAATTTTGAACTCCTATCAACATAACCACTAGTATGACGTAGACGTAGGCCCCTTGTGACGTTGCAGAGGTAAAGCAAGTGTTGTCGACGTCACAGACAGAAATATGCGCGGTGCATGCACTGTGGTATATTGCGAAGCATGTTTGTTTTCCCACCTTCTCCTTCTTCGGTACGTGTCGGCAGGCAGCGTGAGCTCTCCGTGTGTGTGTTCTCCAACTGGCAGTTCAACAAGCGCGTGGCTGACGTCACCCAATACTGAGCGCACGTCATCACGCGTGCCCCGAGGCGCGACCGCCGCGGCGCGGCGCTAGTTTCTTATCCTCTTTCGGCGCGCGTTTTGAACCTACACTAAAAATGACCACAATTAACGGTGCAAGGATTATTTAGACATCACGTTGGAGGATTTACGGTGTCATTCCGTGATTACAAGACATAGACCTACTTATTACAACATAAATGTTCCAAACAAGAAATCGGCTGTCAGGGGCCCTTTAAGTGTCTCTGATCTGAAGAAGACGACTGTCGCATCCCACGAGAATCTTCACCACGTGTCTTCTCTATTGCAACACATGAACGATTTTTCTATGCTATCTTTTAACCCCATCGGAACCTTTCAGTGGATGAGAAAATGGTGTAATGTGAAGGTCGGTATGGTATTCGGCAGTGTATGAGCGAAACAGAGGTCAAATGAGGGTACAATTATGGATTTTTGCAGATTTGGAACAGGCTACACTGTTTATTTCAACAAATATACAGGAAAATTGAAAAATACCAGAACTGCAAACTATGCTAGGAAAGTTGAACAGAAAAAAAATTTTTTTCCCGAAACATGAGCAGCCAGCCTTTGTTTCACCGCGTCGAGAACCTGCATCGCGCGGTGGCATGATAGGCACTAGTGCCTATATTCTTGTATTTATGTAAATAATCTTTGCACTTACAGAGCTTAGATTTCCACTATTATTCAACGAGGGCTTTGCGTTCAAAGCGTATATTTCGATTTTTTTTAATGTTTAACCTTTGCAGTGTAGCATTGATGTTTTTAAAATCTTTCTTTCTTTTTGATGCATATTTGTTTGTTTGATCATTTTTTGTTATATTCAAAATAAATTTGTTCTTTTGAATTAATACTGTTGGAAAGACCAATTCTTCCTCTATCATTTGATACCCTACACTTTAGCATCAATTATATTCTGTCGCAGGAAAAAAATATTTCCTGGACTAGCCAAAAACAACCGATTTTTCCGCGGTAGCGGAGTTCAAAAGTCAGCTTCGCTGCAATGCCGCAACGCTGTGTGGTGAAGCATACCGTGAATCCGAAGGGGCACTGGGGGAATTTCTCATTTTCTTCTTTCTTTTCAGGGATTTCACGTTCCATTACCTTTCAGCATGGACACCCAACAGACAGAATTCATTGTTATAATTGATAATGTGGCATGTGAGCATTGCTGTAATAGGGTTATTTCATCACTGAAAGCATACAAATGTTGGTGGTGCAGCAGCTTCTCATTGTTATAACCGATATGTTGTTAAAGCTAGGGGTGTGCGAATAGTGAAATTTCATCTTGAATCGAATTCGAATCGAGTAGTGGCCAGAAATGTCGAATATCGAATCGAATATCGAATACAAAGGATTTTATTGAAAATTGAAAGAAAGAACAACGGTAATGTGGTGCTTTATCGTCATGAGTGCTCCTGGCCCAAAAATTTTCGGGTGCGCATTCACAGCAGCGTTTTAACTGTGCGCCGGAACGATGGAAGTTTCTGAACGAGTGGTGCAGTGATTCCACTCCTGCGCCAACTGCGCCAAAGTGCGCCAAATTGTATTTACTGCGCCATCCTGATAATATCGACGAAAATTGCGCCAAACTGCGCCAAAGTCTCGGGTTTCGGGGCGTCTATCACCGGCAGTCGCACGGCCGTCGTGTCAGAACATGTGCAGCTTGAGCTTGTGGGCTGCCAAAGTCACAACCATGGACCAAGAATTATTCCGCTGAATGAATAGCGCTCGCGCGTGCGTCCCGAATAAGCCACGATGCCATGCACGGTGCCGACGCAGCGTCTGTTCTCCAAGTCGGCTCGACAGCAAAACGCGCTCTCCGCAGAGGCTCGTGACGTCTAGGCCACTCGGTAGCGAGAAAGTGCGACGGCGATTCATCGGCGGACGTCGTCTGTTCCAGAAACGCTGCTGATAGCTCGTTTCAAGCGTCGCACGGCACGTAAGGAAAGCAATGTTCAGTAATAACTACATGTGTGCTGCTGAAATGTCTGTCACTTCTGTTTCCGGACATCGCGGAATGAAATCTGGGATCGCTAGCAGTATATATATGGAACAATATCGAATTTTCCTTGCTTCGCGTTTATGGAAGAGCACGCGAACGGTGGAAACGCGTTCACACTTTTCCTCAGATATACTTTATCCATGGATCTTCATTCGGAAGAGCTTTTTCGTAATTGATTATACCAGCACGTCCGAGTTTAATCACTCTGCGGTAAATACCCCCTAAAAGGCCCTGCCCTTTCGAGCTCACGTGCTAGGGTTCCAATTCGAATTTTTTGCTTGCTTTTTAAAAATGTAATCTCATTAATAAAAACATATCCTGGTAGGAGCAGCCGCAAATACGCAGCTGTCAGTAACGGGCCCGTCGCTGACGGCCCACAGTGAAGCGGCTACCCCATGTCACACGTACGCCCCTCGCTTTCGGTGGTCGATAGCTGACGGGTAAAAAAACTCAGTTTCGCTTAAATGCGATACCAACAAATTGTATTGTTAAACGAAGTAAGGCTAGTAGCTAACTCTTCTGGATCCGATCTCGCGTAACTCAACAAAACGCGGGTTTAACGGAATATGGCCGCTGCAGGAACCGAAGCGTTTTCTTGCTCTGAGTTCTTTAAACACGAAGTAAGCGTTGAGAGCACAGCAAGTTTACGAGCCGTCTCCTGATGCCTCGAGATGGCGCGCGCGCAAGCGACTGCGCCGTTCGAACGATGCCGTCCCCTCGCCCCCCCCCCCCCCCCCCGCTCCCCTGGCGTCCTTTCATGCTCCTTACGAAAGACGGGCGGGGCGTTTCCTCTCTGTTTGATGAGCAATCGACGGCAGGCCCGCACGCGGGAAGCTGTTATCTCATGCGCTGTCCCTGCGACGGAGACAGACGGCCGGCTAGCTTAATCTCCGCTTCAGCCGCGTTCGTCGCCAGCGCTCGCGAGCTTTTACCCGCGGCTAGAATGCGCGTGGCGATGTTAATAATTTGGTCTTTATACAGAAAATTACGGCAATGGCGACGGCAAAAATCCGTGGAGAGCGTCCATATAATTGTTATCACAATAAACATTTTAAAAAAGTTGAGGAGCCATTTCACTCTGTGAAGTGGATGATAAGCGAAGCTGTTTCGCGCATGGCAAGGAGGTGACATGGTGGAGGACAGTTTGGTATGTAAGGCCAGGTTGTTAACGTTCAATACGCAATAATAATGCGAAAGCCTCAGATGCTTTATCAAACACGAAAATTGACCGTCGGCGGCGTCAATCGATTGATGCAAAAGTAATCATCATGTGTTGGCGTCATCATCACGTCATAGATCGTCGAAACTTGTGACGTCATCATGGCGACGTATATCGTGATGTCACGTGATGACGCCATCACGACATCGTCGCTTTACACTGCTTCCGTAATTGGTGCGCCGATCATGGAGCTAGCGTAAAATCAGGTGAGGTGCAGAAAGCTTGTAGAGAGGGAGGGGGAGAATCAACCCGTCGATCGAGAAGAAAAGTAACCTGGCTTTCGCCTTGGAGTTTTCTTAGGGGAATGCATTAGGGACAGTGTGGCTCTTTGGCATTGATGCACTGCTGTACATCACGGCGTTTGTTTACAATGTCTGCTGATAACCACATAGATGTATTTAGAGTGTTATTTCATAAAGTGCAATTTTATTGATCTGGTATTCTGTTTATTTGCTAGTGTCGAAAATAATCGCCGAAGAGGTTAATTCAGAACACTCAACTGCATGAGCCCTTATTTTTTCATTAGCGAGTGAAGTATGAGTTCTCCTGTGATGATTTTTCCATGAGATTTGCAATGAATCGAAATATTTCTAGCCTTCATAAGAGCCCCATAGTAATATTCCGGTGCTCGAATGTTATTGCAATATGCTTCTTTAGTGCACTCCAGGATGTAAAATTCGCTGCTCCAGAGTGCTCCCAGATGCAAAATTATCTGCTCCAAAGTGCTCCAAGATGAAAATTTTGCTGCTCCAAAGTGCTCCAAAACGGAAATTTCGCTGCTCCAAAAATTGCTCCAAATCAGATGTCCTCGGTAGCATCACTGGTGGTGCGGTCCGGCAGTGGCGACTGCACAGCGTGAACAAATTTTCACATGTCAAGCCAATTGCAGAGGGTTTCGCAGGTCAAAGTTGGGACGTTTTGCGGCGTTTGCGGCATACGTGACCGAAGTGCGCAAAAAGTCCGTGCCTTCGTTTCGGAAGCGAAGTTGTGAAGAGCTTGAAAGCTTTCTCGTGGGTTTTTTCACGTGCGTAAATGACATATTCTCCTTTAAAATAAACATGCGCTCGCTTTGAACCAGCATATCGGTGAACGTTTTAATGAAAGGCCTACTGTAACGACATTAGCGTTAGTTTTAGCCACCCCACCCTAACCAAGTTGCGCCGTTGGCCTTTGTCGCATTTTAGATATTCGTCATGTCGAATTATTCGAAACTTCGAATACTAGCTATTCGAAAGTCGAATCAAATTATTCGATTAGGTATTATTCGATTCGAATTCGAAACTCGAATATTCGCACGCCCCTAGTTAAAACCGGTATCGTTATAAGTGGGTTCGACTATAGCTCAGGCCGACCTCTCTGCCTTTCTGTAAATACATTATCTCTGTACAGCACGGTATCAGGCCGCAAATTAGTGTGATGTTGAGCGCCAGCGAAATGACCAGTGCCATCTTCATACGAAAAAAAGATTATATTGTTTTGGCTGACTGCTATTCAAGAGAGCGCTGGCTGCCTAGGCTAGCTGATGGAACTAGCTGGTGGCACAGTAGTACATACACGGGGGTGGCAGTGTTGCTGTCCAGTGGCACTGTCTTCGTGCTTAAAGAGGTACTGACACCTTTTTTCGAACACACGTTTACTCTGCCATGCAAATCTCCTGTATGTAGAGATGTCTCTGAGCAAGTGTTAAGCTCTGCAAACGCTGATAAGTTATTTTGTTTTGATATTAAAGTCTCAGACCATGGTGCACCTATCGACATCGACACTAGCTTGACGTAAGGCTGCAGTACTAATTCTGGTGACTCCACGCAGCAGTGTGGCCAGTTGTGATGACGTCAGGTAGCAAAACTTCCAAGATGACCGCTTGTGCATCACAAAAACATTCAAAATGGCCGCTTGTGCATCACCAACGGAGCCACGGTGCTGAGCGGCCGTGGAAGCGTCACTATATATTGTGCGAGTACGTGACGTTCTCGTCACGTGCTCGCACTGTATACCTTGTTGTGACGTCAGGGTACAGTAGGAACCAAAACTAGCTTTTAAAAACATACTGTATTTACTTTTTCAGGGTGCACTCGCGCTTAGCACTACCTTTCTGGGCTCTTGAGGGCTTGGCCTTTCATTTGACGCAAAAAAACGAGAACTGAAAATTTTCGTGTCAGTATCCCTTTAAAGCTTGCCAGCGAGGCACTTCTGATGAAGGTAAGGGTTCTCGTCGTGAAAGTCCTGTGGCAAATGCACAGCCGCTCGATCTGTACGTACAGGCTTTACATTCGTTTTGTGTAACAGCTCCCGCACAGCAGTAAGAGCCTAGTCATATGTTCATGCATAAGGACACTAGTAATTGCTTACTGCATGTGTCAACCCTTTCCAAAATACTTGATTAGCTGCTAGACAATGGCAAAGCCCTGGAACAAGGGGTGCCATAGCTGTAGCTCCCGCATGCTTGAGCTACTTTCGCCACAGCAGCGCTGGAGTGTGAGCTCCTGCAGCTGCCGTTTCCTTGTGGACACCCTAGACATAAATCATGCACACTTTCCTCGTGCCCTTAACTCATAACGATGTTTGTTATGCTCAGGCATTGATACCTTTTCCACTGTTCAGATTAAGGGTCCCCGGAGCGGTTTTGACCTGTTAAAGCTGGCATTAAGATGTCCGTTAACAAGAAACCCCTGTTGCCATAGCAACCGCCACAGTTTCTTACACTGTGGCTCAGGGACAGCGATTACAGCACATTCAGAGTGGCAAGCTTTGCGCATAGTCCGGATCCACCCGTTGCCGTGTCTTGGTTGCCGCTTCTTCAGTCAAGCACGCTCGATCCAATCGCCTCTGGCACTGTGATACCCGTGCCGCAGCACGACAACCTGAGGATCATTCAGCTTTGCTGTGCCAAGCTTTGCACAACTTAGTGCAAACTTCCCGCATTTTTTTACAACTCATTGACCTGTAGCATGAGCCCTTCATTTTTGTTAACAGATCGATTTAAGTGCTCTGCGTGAAGCGCCTACTTCATAACCAGGTTTTAAACATGCACGTTGCTAGAGATCGCAGTGTGCATCCACACGTCAACAGCCACCCCTGTTTTGGGACATGATTCGTGCAGCCTGTGTGATTGGTTTGTCAGTGTTTCTACCAGAGGAGGACATTCAAGTGGCTAGTTTTGTTGTGGTACCTGATGGTGCAGAGACCAACCAGACAAACATGGCGTGGCTTTTGTGATGTGCAACACTCTGGGGGAATGTTGTGGAAGGCAGAGTTTAGCCCTGACCGCACAGTGAAAATGTTGATAAGAAAACACATGGCCTTGGAGGACAGCAACCTTCACTTGATAAGGGGTGCTTCAGTTTTTCTTGTGGTGCAAAATAGTAGACTCTCTTTAAACAGAAAATAAAGGGACGAGGAAAATTTCCTTTACTAAGGGATGAACAGGGGTACAGAATTCAAGTATGCAACCAATCATGTTAGAGGCAGCGATTTCATACGAGATATTTCTGTTCACTGAGAGTCTTCTCTATTTATACTAGTATTAGCTAACTGCTTACGTAATTTAAAAAAGACATTTCCTGGCTCCCTTAAGGGGGGACATGGGTCCTGAAATTTTTTTTTTAATTCTTTGTCGATTGAGATGAAACTTGCGGAGTTTATGCATATTTGTGTGCAGATTTCAAATATGCAATTATTTTTCTAGTATAACATGTAGTTTTTAAAATATCAAACATTTCATATGCTTCTTGGGAGCCCCAGTTTGCCTAAACTGAGAGAGTTACAAAGTAATTAAGCACATCAGAATGACCTGCAATGAGTACAGAGTGCAAGAAAACAAGAATGGATGTTCTAAACCCATTTGAACAAAAGTTATGGCACGGTGAACATTCCAAATTAGTCTACTCCAAGCTGGGATTTCAGCCACAAATATTCAACATGCCACAACTTTTGTTCAAATGGGCTTAGAACGTCCATTCTTGTTTTCTTGCACTCTGTACTCATTCCATGTGATTCTAATGTGCCTAATTACTTTGTAACTCTCTCAGTTTAGGCAAACTGGGGCTCCCAAAATGGCACATGGAATTCAAAAACTACACATTGTACTAGGAAACAAATTGCATATTTAAAATCAGCACACAAATATACATAAACTCAGTGAGTTTGATTTAAATTGGTAAAGAATTGTAAAAAAAGTTTTCAGGCTCAGTGTCCCCCCTTAAGTCTGCTAGTGGCTATACAAGAATTGAAAGTGTGACAGCTCTGTTGAGAGTCACTTGTTAAGACTTGCCCGCGTGTCTTTGTTTTAGCGGCTGCTGCGGCTGGTCCCTGGTCTGGCCAGCCGGGCATGGGCTCGGCATGGGAGGCGGAGGTGGCTGACCACCAGCTGCGGGCATCCATAGCTGCCGAGCGTCGCAGGGGAGGTGGTATCGAGGATGACGCCTCCCCCAGCCAGCACTGGGACCTGGCGTACTGTCTCTGGCTTGTCGGTGAGCTAGCACTCACACAGCTTCGGTCACCAATCTGCAATATGTGATGCAGTCCAGCCATACTACAACACTTCCACACGTCTCCACATCCAACATACTTTCTGATGTTGGAGACCATTGTTCTTACTTAAACTGGCACACCTAAAAACTAGAGCTGTGCGAATAGCAAAATTTTGGGTGCGGAGTGAATTCGAATAATAAAGTTTGAGTGCGAATCGAATCGAATAATTTTTTAATAGTTCTCAAATATTTTTCGAATACTTCGAAGTGAAATTACAGAAAAAAAGTTGTGGAGGATCACTAAGCCTATTCTAAATTGCTTGTCAGGGCAATATTTCGCGTCAAAACCATGTCGGTGAGCGGCGACATTATAACAAAATATAGCTTCGCAACGGCGCTACCAGGCGCCACCATTTTGGGCTCACCAAAAAGAGCATTCCTTCATCTTCAAATTTCCCGCTTCAGCTAGGTCCTCCATTCAGAAACAAGGGTACAATGAGCAAATGTTTAAAGTTCGTTTTGAAGCTTCCCATTGGCTGCGTCCGCCATGTTGCTCCAGCACGCCTCGTCGTCGTTCCGATCATTACTCTGGGAGAGCGGTGTCTGCTGCCTGTGCGTCACGAGGTCACGGCTGTCAACAATCGCGCTACTTAGTGACACGTTTGCACTCGTTCTGTGTTCACGGGTCGGCGATCACTTAAGAGTATAATTACGCTTTAGTTTGGCAGTTGCAAGCGGAACCTCGACCATCAGATTACGATAGTGCGCTGCGCTCGTCTCAGACTGACTGTATTTAGTGTTGACTCATGGGACCTGCGGTTAGAAGTTCTGCTTATCAGCATTTCGGACCTCGTGATGAAGGCAATCGCAGGACGACTCTTTGTACTCATGATCGAGCATCACATAATTTGAAACATTGAGCACTGGGGCTATGCAAACTGCGACCGAGCTTGCTGCTTGGAGTGATGCCTAGGCCTAACTTCTGCTCACGGCGCCGATGTACGAGATGAATCCGAACTTTGCGGTCAAGAACAACGTGCTAGTGGACATGCGAAAGCGATGAAGGCACAATGTGCTTCATCACACGCAATGAATCACATCGTCCTCTAGCTCCTCGAAACCATGGATGGGCATTTTACGCATCGGCAGCGGAACCCTCGGCCGTGCTTGTCGCGCAGCAACCACTCCGAGCACCGGTGGAAGCGTCTAGCAGTTTCACATGTTGGTTCCCCAAACGCAAGACCAAGCACGCCGCAAGCCGATTTATCAACATTATATTTATTTTCCGTTATAATAAACCGTTATATTTATTTTCCGGGAGTTCGGATACTTCGACTAGTAAAATTCTGGTGCGAATCGAATTGAGTAGGAAACACTATTCGAAAATATTTAAAATTATGAATATTCACACGCCCCTACTAAAAACTCCTGCAACAAATTTCACTTGTAACAGAACTGCCTATAGCAAATATTCAGTTGGCGTATAAATGTTTTGTCAGAGTTTGTCTACATGACATAAATGTGATGTAGAGTCACTGATCAATTATTTGGATGCTAGAAATTCGAACAAGCTCTTCTGTTTGTACACCTTTGTGGTCCCCCCACTCATTTTACTAATGTACTGTATAACCACGACTGACAGTTAACCCTTTGAGGGTCGAATTTTTTCGTGAAATGTACTCCATAAATGTGTATTTTATTTATTGCTGAATTAAATTCTTCAGACGATTCTATTTCAGAAACAAATTGTCTAAAAATTTTTTGCGTGACCGTAAAGTGACAAAAAAATCATGTTGTTACATGCACCTGCTTTATTCGTGAAGACGTCAAGCAAAATCCTAAAATAAAAACACGTATACGATTTTTTATAAATAAAAATTATGCGTTGTATTAAACATAACTCACAGACATGCAAAAATAAGCACACCAGAGTACTTTTTCGGTAAAAAATGTTCTTGCTCTAACACTAAAACTTTTCAGCTTGTGATAGTCGAGATATCGCTCCTTCATCATCATTCGAGTCTGAACTCGTAAGTAAATCCTCGTCTGACGAACTGACATCCAATGAATCAGATTCTGATTCGGCACTTGGGGAATACAGTCAAACCCCACTACAATGAAATTGATGGTGCTCGGAAAAAATTTTGTTGATGCGAGCATTTCATTTTAGTGAAATCGACAAAAATATAACTGACCTGAACTAGTAGAAGAGAGAAACTTGTATTTCCAAAAATTCAATAAGTGTTGGCTGCTTCCTTTGTGTCGCCAGCAGCGTCATGACGCGATTCTCATATATGCATAGCAACGCCAGGTTGAAAAGCACGCTGAAAGAACGGCTTCCTCAAACGAACCAAACAGAAGCACAGGCGCGCAACACGAACTGCACAGTTGCACTAATACGCTAACACTAGTTATTCGCCGACAAAGCCGAGATGCAGGCGTGGTATTGCGGAGCGATGGCTTATGCCTTATTCTATGCTATTCGTATCATCCACCATTCGCGGCTGGTTGATCCCATTGATAATGCGGACGAATTGTTGCTCCGACCACCGGTGACACTGGCCAAGCACGAAAAGCATTGACATTGGAAAAGGCATCGTTCCGCGATTGCATCCCAGGGCTGATCCCTTTGATAACGCGAACAAATTGTTGTTCCGACCACCAGTCGCACTGGCCAAGCGCGAAAAGCACGAAAAGCATTGGAAAGGCATCGAAAAAGGAATTGTTCAGCGATTGCACCCCAGCGTGGCCAACTGAGCTTTGGCTTCGGATTGTCTGCGGCTAAGAAGCAACTCAAGCCAGTTGCGAAAGCAGGGTAGTCTGATCGCCGCCGCTATGAAGCAATGGCAGCCCTCATGCTCACTCAAACAGCGGCGGTTTCTGGTGGTGCCAACACGTAATTTAGACTTTCTAGACGTATTTTTATGTTATAAAATGCACCAAAATGTTCGAGATTGTGTTTATTGCACAGCAAAATTTTTGAGCCTGGAATTGCACGCATAGCGTAAGCGAACTACATGAGTGAGCGCACGGAAGAAAATTGTATAGTTGTGCACCCGTCCGGAAAGCAAAACAAGTGAAAAGGCTGTAATAATCCTTCTTCTTTTCGCCAACAAGACGGAGTTAGTTTTTCCGAGGCCCCAGAGCAGGAAACGCAGCCATCGTTTGTGTAATTTAGCGTCACACAGAAGCAGATGTAATCGCGCCCCAGGGAGCAATAAACGAAAGAGTAACAGGCAGTCACCCTTTTAGAGATTAGAAACCAGACAGCCATCAGCTTTGCGGGCGCAAGAAGCGATAGCCACCCGAAGGACGAAACCAAAACCAAGCTGCACTTTGTGCGCGCGCTCAGATGCGTAAGTGAAAGCCACGCGCTGCTTTAGAAAGAAAGAAAAAAAGAAAACTGAGAGACATCGTTGCATGAAAAACATTCCACGTGTTCCCGAAGTGTGGCAGCACATGCCAAGCAAGGGAAATGATAAAAAAAAAGTGCGCGTTTTATACAGGCAATGACGTACATGTACAGTGTAAACCCTTTGGTGCCTCTTAGGTGACCGTACATCTACGGCGTAAACCCTCAAAGGGTAAACACGCCATACAGCACGCCATTTGATTTTTCAGCCCAATCAGGTGTGACATCAAACGCCATGACAAGCTGACTGAGCAGTGTTTACGTTCTGCAAGGTTGCCAGCACAGAAAAGGTGCGGTGACTGTGAATGGATAGCTGGTGTCAAAATCCACATGGCAGCAATGGCCTCCTCTAAGCTACAGTTTCCAATTTCGAAGGCTATGCTTTTGCTGGCTGTGCGTATTGGTTCCTGGCATAGAGTTTCATACAACAACCTAGAGAGGAAACTGGCGCTGCGATCATTCAACAACCATGGGAATGATGGGAAGTACAGGCTTCGGACTGGATTGCATTAGCTAGCGAACTGTATACGGATCTTTTTCTGCAGTTTCAGTTTCGTTCTTCGCGAGGCATGGGTAGTGGGGTGCATTGTGAAGCACTCAACCAGTGCCTTTGTTGTTCAAACAGGCTGAAGACCGCTAGATCTCTTGGCTTGCTGCGATATTGCAGCTTTACAGGTTGTATTCAATAGTTTTAGCAAAGCATCATGTACTCAGTGCTCCGCATAGATGTAGCGTCCCATGCCAGTGCAGGAAATTGCATTTTTTTTGATAATCGCGTCTTGCCAAAAGTCGTTCAGATCGGCTGCAAAACGACGGCGAAGCTAAGTAGATGCAACAATACGCTCCTCTGACTTGACTTCACAACAAAACGGGAGATGCTTTGGGGGCAGACCACTTGGACAGACACACCTGGCTTCGCAGCAGATGATGCGTTTAGTGTTTCTCACTCAATACAGTACTGTTATTTCCGTAAATAGATAATCTGTACTTTCGAGGGAAAAACGAGCCTGTTTGTTTTAAGTGTTGTAAAAAAATAATTCATTATATCGTGATGCCAGATCTAGAACACAATTGCAGAGCAATGCATACCCTGGTGGTTGAACTTGCCCAGGTTCTACTTCCATCTCACGGTTACGCAAACTTTTTGCAACAAGTTTTACGTACAAAAGAATCAAGTGAGTTTTAATTGTAAATAACTTCATATCGCTTTATTTTACACTTGGCAAACAAGCGTCGCGAATTTCAAGAACTTAATCCATCCATACCCATCATTCCCATGGTGGTTGAAGCACCGCTCAAGGAGCCCACATAGACACTAGCGCCAGATTTCCCTCTAAGTATTGTAGTATGAAACTCTATGGTTCCTTGTGTCTGCATTTAGCTAGTGTTCAGTCTAGCATCCATTGACTGTCTATGGCGGCCAAACCACAGGCCAAGCCAAGCCACTGAGCATTGTCATTTGTGTCTTGAGCTTAGCCTGATTACAGTAGTAGCTCGGTGATACAAACTCGGTTGATATGAAATTGGGACTGATATGGATTCGTAAAATTCCCCGGCTGAATTCCATTGTGTCCAGTGGGCCAGAATTCAGATGATCCTAAAACTTTTCCGCGTTGTGACGGGTGATACGAACTTGGGTACCGAAATCGTCAAGTGACAGCAGAGAGCAGTGTGCTCCAGATGCATCGGAAGTACGCGCGCGTCCAGCGCACACGCAATCAGAACTGTGGTTATCGTTTCCCACAACCGCTGCAGACGGAACCGCGATCGCTATTGCCGCGATCATCTATGGTGATGACGAAACTCCGAAAATACACGGTGCATCCAATGTTCACAGAGTCAAGCGAAGCTACTTGCCGCTACCGCGGCGGACAAAGCCGCCGCATAAGTGATCATAGATAGCAACGACTTAGTTCTGAAGGCCCGCACACGCATATTGAAAATGAAACTACTGTTGACAACAACTGCTGCACACGAAACTGTGGTTATCATCGACACGATCATGTATGGCGACGATGAAAGTGATGAAACTCTGACAGTGCACGTGCATCCAACGCTCGCAGAGTCAAAGCAATGCTGCTTTTGGCAACCAGTGCGGACAAAACCGTGGCAGATGTGATCGTAGATAGTAACGACGTAATTATGAAGGCACGTGTGCGGCCAGCGTACATGGGTTGAAAACAGAACTGCCATTTGCTGCAACTGCTGTGCACGAAACTGTGGTCACTAGCAACGCGATCATCAATAGCGACCACACACTCCGAAAGTATGCAGCTAACGCAGTAGTAAATTAAAGGCAATAAAGCCATAAAAAGGCATAAAGTGTTTTAGTGTTCCTGTCGTTTGCTTATGGTGGAGCGGACTTCGGCACTTTGCTTTCAGTTGGCCTCAAGTGAAGCTCTCACGTGCACGTTTGAGGCAGCCAGCTGGCCCTCTCTTATTGGTCCGTTCACGTGTGTCCCTGAAAGACAGATGCGAGTTCTTTCGAGTGAAATAAATGTTTTGTGCATATATCGTAGTTTGAAAGTGGATTTTTCTCATTTTTTGGTGATACGAAATTTCAGGTGATACAAATATTTTTGCTCCCCTTCAGATTCGTTTCACCGAGATTCTACTATATGTGGTAGATCTTTCACTTCTGTATTGCACTTGTCTCATCCACGTTGTCGTTGAAGTGGGGAAATGGCAACACTTTCGGACAGAGATGAGAGTGAAAAAATGTCCATCGGGAACAAGCAGCAGGCGGGGCACAACACAGCGCGTCGTTTTCGACACTTATCCAGCCCGCAACGATGCAGGGTGTACGCCAATGATTCTCGCTGCACCGAGTTGGCTTGGCTGGCTTACGGACCTTATGGTTGCTCCAAAGCGAATGCAATCTTGGAGGCTACGCCTGGCTGCATCAGCATTCAGTAGCATTTGTTGGCAGCCTTAATGAGAAAACTGCATCATGGCTTATTCGCGCTGCCAGGGACTCGATGAAAGGATAAACGAAAAGAAATAGACACACACAGGGTGGCTAGAGGGGGGTCCTTTGAAGGCCAAAAAGCTGCTTTTTTCTTGACTTGTACCCAAGTATAGTCATTTTTCTCATCCTCGCACACAGGCAACTGCTCACCCGACTGTTGGGTGTTTTGATGCACCGTTAGGTGTGAACTCTGACATTACTACATAATTTTGGAAGCCATGCTTTGACTGCATCTCGCTACTGTGATCTTGGAGGCCACACTCTGGCGGAGATACCTAGCTGCTCTGGCCTGTGTGGACAACTGTAGAAAGAGAGAGAAGGAGGCGGAGGGGGGGGGCTCTGGCTGGGATAGGAAAGAGGAAGGCAGTAGTGTGAGTAAATAGTAGTGTGGTGTGTGCACTGCTCGCATGCGGCTGCATGCAGTAGTTTTATCGGGATGCAGGAGTATTGAATTGCTTTGCCGAGCACTGCAGGAAGAGACACAGTGAGCGCAAATGCAACATGATATTTTTAGCTTTAGAGATGATTTTAGTTGGTATATACATTTACAGTAAATTTTACTTTGTTAAAATGAGGTTTCATATGCATGTATCTCTATGAGGGTTTCAAGCGGACATTAACTTCATTATACACATTACAGTGGACTCTCAATAAACAGAAATCCCTTGTACAGATTGTACAGAATCGCTGCTTAAACGGAGCAACTGTCTCTAACATGATTGGTTTCGTACCTGACTACTGCAACCCTTTTCATCGCTCAATAAACGGAACTCGTGCTAAATGGAACATATTTTCTTGGTCCCTTCAGGTTCTGTTTAATGAGTACTGTATTTCCTTATATCCTGAGGTTCAAGTGTAAACAGCTGATTTTACGGACTTCATTATATCGTGCTTTGTATGGTTAGCTCCAGCCACTGTCCTGTTTGTCTGTTTTTTGACGTGTGGCAGTAACTCAATACGTATGCCTGCCCAGTTTTCCTGCATTGTTCATCCATTTGCTCTTTGCTGCCACTGCAGAGATGAGCCTGCAGCTGACACGCCAAATGCAGCGGATACTGGCTGCTGACTACCGGCTCGCCCAGCTCCACCTCAATGCCACGTCCACATCGTCGGGCCCCAATGCCTCAGCGAGCCCTCCCCCCTTGTCCCCGCCTCCGACCTCATCTTCGTCCATGGCCTATGGCGGCCACAGCTACCACCGTGGTCACACGCACTCTACCACTGGTGGGGATTCTGGCTTGCCGTCTGCAGCTGCCAGCGCTGCATCAACGTCAAGCAGACCAGGGGGCCTTGCTTCTACACCTCCACCGTCTCACCGACCGATGGAGTGCCCGAGGCTGAGGCGGCATCACCACCACCCCCAACACAGGCGCGTCCATGCCGCCCCGATGGTGGGTGGCAGCAGTGGCAGTGCACTGGCTTCGCCATCTTTGTCGTCGGACTCGCTTGACTCCTCAGACGAAGAAAACCTTGACTTTGGACACATGGAAGTAGACGCAGTTGGCAGTGGATCACTTTCGTCTGCATCATTGTCGTCCAGGAGACGGAGCAGGATGTTAAGGCGGAACCGCTTCTGGCCAGCCTCGCCCCCTCCGATTGTGCCAGAAGAGGATCCGTCTCTTCCAGAGGTTGGTGGCTCCTGGCAGTTTCACATTTTCAGACATAGTTTGATACTAACATTACAAGAAAGAAATCTGGCATTGTAGTTCAGGGCCGTACCCAGGAATTTTTTTCGGGGGGGGTTCGCGTGTAGAACGGCTGCCATTTTTTAAGATTTATACTGGCTTATTTTTGTGAATAAATCAAGTACATCGCTTACTTGTAATAATTCGATGGTACTTTTCAATTATTTGTACCCAAATAAAGAAATTGGTATGTCAACCTCAAATTCTGGTTAAAGCAAGAAATAAGTTTGGACAATAGCACCACCAAAGCTGGGGACACCGCGACCAACGGCTCCTGATGAAGTAACACAATGTAACCGCGGTACAAAAACGGTATGTATGTGTTACAAGCTGCCACTCTAGCGTCGCCAGCGCAAAGTCGGCGACGGGAATGGCAGCAGGTTAGGTCGTTCCGTACGTAAGCAGAGACAGTAAAGAGATCAGAGACGTGTGAGGGGAGGCGAACCAGAATGTGTAGGTGCCATGCCACTCACCTTCCTTGGGCATTGCCCAGTGGTAAAGGCGTCACTTTGCCCAGCGTTGAACGTAGAACAAAGGTCACTTGGAGTTGCACTGCGGCCACCATCATTCCCGGCGGCGCATGGGTGTCCTGCTTGTGTTCGTTCTCAGGTGATTCATATAAACCGGTGCATTCTCCTGAGTCGCTACAGAAGTTCGGACGCGCTTGGCTTTCCACCAGTGCTGAGGAGGGCGAAGTTTTATCCTTCGAAGGAGGCGGTTCTTCTCCGTCCGCTTCATCGGTTCGAACTTTCTTGAAGTAAGACGCAAGACTCCTTTGCTTCGTTGTTGCAGAGTGTCTTTTCATTTTGCTGCCGCAATCCTGTGCACGCACACAGAAGTGGCCAGTGGCTCCAAAAGACGTTTGCGACTGCTTCGACTGCCTGGCGTGAACGGCGGGCGATGTTTTCTTCCTCTCTTATCCACTTTGCAGTGGCTAGAATGTAGAAGTGTGATGAACGCGCCGGCTCCCGCGTGGCGCATGTGTTTTCTGAACGCCGCTACAGCTGGTGTGCATGCAGGCCCATTATTGTACTCCAGCTGCAGCAAACTGGGTTAACGCTACTTAAAGACCTTTTCACAGAAGACTCCACGGGCACTGCATACTCCCCTTAATATACGTGAACCCCCAAGAATGCACTGCCGAAACATTTGCACTCCCCTGGTACAGTCCAGAAAGGAGGTGTTGCTCCGTTCCTGTGAAAAAGTCACCTTTTCACAGACGGCTCCCTGGGCGCCTGCATAATTCTCTCTGGGCTGCGCTAATTAAATAGCCGTGACCCCCCAAAAATGCACTTTGTAGGTTGTGACGTCAGCCTCTGTACTCCCGCGCGCAGCCCAGCTTGGCGGCGTTTTTTCTCTCCTGTGAAAGTTGACCGCTGGTGCCGGATTGTGTGCCGGCTGTATCCTCGCTTTGTGCGCTTTGTAGGGAGGCGCATATACCTTCTGTGCACAGAAGAGGTAGATGTCCTTGCGTGTGGTTAAAGTTGTTCGAAGTTGCTCGGATATGCCAGTCTTTCAGTAGATGTCATCTTCGATGATTCGTTTCGGTGGCGAGGACTACAGTTTGAGAAAAGTTTACCCTGCAGCCTGCGTCCTCGGAATGCGCCGCTGAGTTTTTTCCGCTTAGGGGTTTCGTTCCCTGGCACATTTGCGCACGTCGTGTTGGTGTTGCCGTTGCTGTCGAACTGTTTACCTTCACAGAAGGAGACGCGCTTTTCGTAGGAACCCAAAGCCGACACGTGCGGTCCACACAGACGGATAACTTCTCCAGCGGCAATGCACAAGGAAAGCATCTGGAATCAATAAAGGAGCTGCTACGGGGTGAAAGACGAAAAAAAAAAAAAAAGACTCGAAGGAACGCGAGGGCGAAGTGCAAAGCTGTACAAATAGGGCAGGTGCGCGTGCGGGGGAGGGAGCGCTGAGGTGTTCTGGTAAAAGGGTAGGTTTGAAGAAAGGAAGAAGAGGGAAGCAATGCCAGGAAAGTTGCAGTGTAACTTTGGCAGCTGGTGGTCGCTGTGAAGGCGTGTAAATATTTTAGTATCACCCGAAAAGTTAAAGCATCAAAAAAATTTCGGGGGGGGGTCAGAACCCCCTCAACCCCCCCCTAGTTACGGGCCTGTTGTAGTTGCTCAGTCTCTATGGGAACGATGGACGTACAGTCAATTCTTAATCATAGAAAGGTTGAAGCAGGAGGTAAAATTTCTGTGGTGCAGTAGAATCCGGCTGTTATGTTGCACAGCGCTGCGTTTTCCTGCCTGTTGCACCTTTTCTCTGCCGGTCCCAGCATAGCTTCAAAAGTATCCAATGTATTGGGAACCCTGCTGTTACGGCACAACTGTGGGACTGTCAATATGGAGTCATCAGTATCACAAATATTAGCAATGTTTTCCATTTGAACCACTGTAACATGGCACATTGTTTGCCCTGCTGTCATAAAATATGATCCTAACATTCCTTGTTCCTGTTCTATTCTCTTCCATGATGAAAAGAGTTTTCTTGCTCTTTCCTTTTGCTAGCTGCTCCAAAACGTAGTTTTTTAGCTCCAAAATGTTTTTTTCCTGTTCCATAAAGTGCTCCAAAGCCTAACTCAGCTGCCCCACCCCTGCTATAGACGAAAAAACCTGGCCCAGGGGGTGCTGCTGTGCCTTTCTGAAAAGCGCCCCCTTTTTCGGAAATGTCGTTATGCGGTCGCGCACTGTGCTCCGCCGACGGGTTGTTTACATTGCGGCTGTGTGCGTTCTGTCTCGCTGCACGCGCGTGCATGCTTTCTCTCTCTCCCCCTCTTGTTTACTGCTCTCGAAACGTGTGCTCTCTCCCATGCGCTTGTGCACACGTTTTCCTCTCATGCTGGGCTGAGCAGCAGTGCGCTCATGGTGCTCATGTGAGCGTGCTAGCCTTGCGCTGCGCTTGCTCTCGCGTTATACACTCAAGCCTCGTTACAACGAACACGTATATAACGAATTATCGGATATAACGAAGTAAATGAAGAATAGTCTTGTAATAGCTACAGTGTTACAAATAAATGTTTATAACGAATTTTCGGATATAACGAAGTTATTTTCGTGACAGCTGCGACTTTGTTATAATGAGGTTTGAGTGTATTTAACTGCAGGTCCAGTTCGTTGTCTCGCGGGGTCGGTGGAGATGGTGTAGAGCACGTTTGTCAAGAGACTGGCCGAGAAAGCTAACCTTTTGGTGACCGTAATGCCCAGATGTTCGAGAAAATGAAAGGTTGAAAATAAATTAGTGCGCCATGCTTTTAAGAATGGTAAAAAAAAAATGGCACCATGATTGCGCCGAGCATTTATGACGTGAACTTCTGCAGCCTCGATATGAAAATAAATGCAAAAAAAATGTGAAATTAGTCACCCTGCTTAAAAACGTGCGTGCATACGAAAGAAGCGTTTATAAATGACACAGCCAGCATGGACTAATTCATGCCAACCCGAGTTTGGCATGAAAACCACCCAAAACGGGCGTGTTTCCCCGAAAATTGATCTTAAGCTGGGCTCCTTGGTAAATGATTTTTGGGGTGAACAGCGCAAGGGCAGAGGATGAAACACCACGACGAGAACAAGGACAAGAAGGGAGCGAAGACAGTAGGACCAACGCTTTGTTCCTTTGTTGTCCTTGATCTCGTCGTGCTGTTTTATTATCTGCTCTAATTATGAACCAACTAGCCCTCATCAAGTTGTTACCAATGCACTAGGGCGAAACAAATAATGTGCACTCGCGTTTGCTAGCTTCACTGTTCTGTTTTTGCGCATTTTGCCCCAAGTTTGAGGTGGGCTGTTTTCCTAGTCCTGCGATCAGAGCAGCATCAAAGCCGTATTGCTAAAATTTGTGGAAATGAAGATGCGTACCCGGTACACACGCGCATGCACGCACCCACACACACACACTGTTTCGGCTAGCAGCACTTCAGCGAATGGTAACATTTTGTGCTACTTTGCCTCAGAAACATGGGTGAGATTTTTTTTAACGAATGACAATGGCTTTGTACACAGTAGTCCATGTCGAGAAAGAACGGAGTGCTGCAATATCCGTTGCACCGATATGGCCTCCTTACACGTTCGAAATAAAAAGGAAAAGTTAAGTAGCTTGAGCGCCCAATTTTGCAAGGTACAGAAATGTTTGTCATCATATGGTGGATGAACGACACATATAAAACGATCAGAAATGGTCTTTGTATTGGTGAGAAGTGCGTACAACAAATGATACAATGACTTTCAAAGGCTTCTCAGAATAAACTAATCGAGTTATTAATGATAAAAAATACAATCACCATTAGTGCATTTATGTGATGAATGTACAATACAGACCCCGTTCTGTCACGCTGCTGCCTCACATACTCACAGGCCGCAAGTAAGATTATCGGAGAGCACCATTGCAGATACGCAATCACCATCACTGTGTTAAATATTTCACGGTATGCGCAGTACCACAACGGGTTTTCACATAAGCTGATGTTCTAGTGTGCTCTTCCCTGAAGGTACTGAATGGTCGCGTTGATATAGGAGGAGTCGACTAAACTCTATTGCTCTATGCTTAAGGACCACTGGCGCGCAAAATAAATAAGGCGCGCGAAATAAATGATGATTTGAATATGCGTACAGCTAGGCGCTTGTTTTGCCTGTGTATTTCCCTTGGATATGCAGTTTCACAGTTCAATTCACTGCTTTTAATCTTCTCAAGGCTGATGGGGCACTGCGCGGCATAAGAACGGTGCGTACTGACTTGTGGAATGACGTGGCTTTCTTTGCAACTTGGAAACGCAATCACCCGCAGCACGTGCTCCGCTGAAAACGCGCGCGCAGCAACGTGCAGTCACTTCTACGGGCGAGCTGACGACCTTCGACGTTTTCAGCGACCCACCAGGGGAGCATCTGGCGCTGGCGTCATGCGTGCAAACTTTAGGTTGCCTCATCTATAACTATTGTTTTGTCCATTACACAGCGTGACCATCTTGTTTTACCTTGATGCTTGTGTGTAGGTGCACGTGTCGCCACCATCGTCACCGCCACCTGTGCGTCCCACAGCCCCCGTGCCTCCGAGGCCACGGTCTCCACCACTGCCGGTGATTTTGTCGGGGGGTCCCTCTGCTCGGGTGCCCCCCCTGGATTCCCTCTGGCTGGGTCCCCCTCCCTCGGCAGCATACTTTTCGCTCCTCTACGAGGGAGGCTTCCGACCACGGCTCAGTGAGTATTGTTGCTCACAATACCACCAGTTCAATCAAGTCATTGCACCTGCGGTAATGGCTTAGCCGGCGCAGCGTTGCACTGCTAACTACGAGGGCACAGGTTACTGCTACCCAGGCCAATATCCAAATACATGCAAGCAGTGCAAGCAAAAAGCAGATTTATTTAGCATTATGTGGTCGTGCACAGCAGTAGACCATAAAAATCGGGAGGTAAATACTAGAGCTGTGCGAATAGCAAAATTTGGGGTGCAAAGCAAATTCGAATATCGAAGTGTGAGTGCGAATTGAATCAAATATTTTTCTAATATTTCTCTGATATTTTTCTAATACTTCGAAGCAAAATTGCAGAAAAAAAAGTTGGAGAGGATTCCTAAGCATATTCTTTGAGATAGCAACATGAAAGTGTTTCTTTTCGCTAGGTTGATGAAGCACTGGTGGGGTGGTGTTTCATAGTTGTCTTATCAAGAATGAGGCAATGTAGAGGCAGAATTGCATTTATGTACATGATATGGTGCAACCAAAGTGTTGCCGACAACACTTTACACGTGATAGGCGAAGATGCCATTTCCTCAGCCTCTCCTCCTCTTTCAACTTCTGTGGAAGCCCAACTGATGTGGCAGACAAGGGTGTGCTCCCTTCAAGTCCGGAGTGCCAAATCTCCCTCGCAGACGTTGGTATACAAGGACATCTGAAATTTTGGATGGTAAAAAGCTTCGGTGTCTGATTTTTCGGACTTCCTGCCCAAATTTCAGGTCCAAAACTGCATTAATTGAGCCCCCACCTCTGCCACATCTTTCATCTCCATGTTGGAACCAGTGTTTTCTTGAGTTGATACATTTGCGACCGTGCAGAGCTTGAAAGGCAGCTTTGCCGCAATACGGAGGTGTGATGATGTGAAGCATATTGAAAAATCTAGGGACCACTTCCAATCGGACACTGTCTCTTGGCTAAGCTCGACTGTAACTGAGCTTGAAAGGCAGCTTTGCCGCAATACGAGAGTGTAATGAGGTGAAGCATATTGAAAATCTGGAGGGGTCACTTTCAAGTGGACGTTGACTGTATTTGTCTCTGGGAAGTTCGAATTATTCGAATAGTAAAATTCCAGTGCAAATCGAATCAAATAACAAACACTATTCGAAAAATATTCGAAATTTCAAATATTCGCACACTCCTAGTAAATACTAAAACTGAGCAGTGGGAGGCTGTGCTGAGCAGCTCTGACCCTGACCTGCTGGCCAGAATTATCAAGAGAGCAGAAGATGCTGCCCAGGGGCTCATGGCTGCCTGACCACAAAGCCGTCCACCGAAATACCTTGGTGTTTAAATGAAGTTTTTGCTCACTCACTGACTTCTTATAAAGCAGTGCGAAGAAAAGTTATGCTATTGGTCCTTGGGAATTAACCAGATACATTAAATCACTGGAAGTCAGAATTTGCATGTATTGTGGGTGCTTGAGCCATTTTTGTAACTAATGTACCTGTTTGTTAACACCCATTTTTACTCTTTGAAAATGCAATTATTGTCGCTTTCCTTTGCTGTTGTGGAACCATCTGAAATAAGAAATTGTAAACTGCGTCTGTGTTTCTTGCCTATATTTTTTTTTTCGGTAGAAAAGACGTTAAGTCACTTTCGCTGCAATACGCTAGTGTCACACAGAAAAGCGTATAACATTTGAAAACGGGCTAGCAGATGTCACGGGACACAGCACATTTTGTGCCTTATTACGCACGGATGCATGCTCTATATAATTACGAGTACGAGTATGATAGTTGATGTCTGGAAACGTTACTGGCTTTGTCCACAGCTGTCTCTGACGTTACTGCGGCCCTAAGAAACAGTAAACATTTCAACACAAGTTGGTATGTAGCCCAGAGTCATATTCATGAGAACATCTGATGATTTAGACAAAATGCTGGGGTCCCCTCGAATGTGAATTATCGAGAGCCTACTCTATTTTATTGTGTGACAGCTCGATTATGTGTAATGCTTAAAATTCAGTTCAGAATGCTAAATACGCTGATGATTAGCTGTCACTTATACCAGTGGAAACTAAATGAACACATTGTTTTTTTTCACCCCCTGACCCAGGTGTGTATGAGACTGGCCCAAACCTGACCCACCGAATCCAGTGCTGGGATATGACTGGCTCTGAGCTGCCAGACATTGGTGACGGTAAGCCTACTTCAGATGTTGTCCACCCTCCACTTGGCACTTATGTGGATGGAAGGAGGCATGTAGGTTAACACACAGGTGTTCGCACTTTCGGGTTTTTTTTTTTATGAACAGCTGTGACAGGCCTTTCCACCCTCTGCAGGTTGTGTAGCTGTAACCCTTCTTTTGAGCCCACTCCTGTGACATTTAGGCATGAGAGCCAGGAGGCACATGTTATCATGAAATTTTTCCCATAAAAAGAATGTGGGATCTTAAAGATATTTGCTTGATGACGCTTAGAGATGAGTGTGTGTGCATGAAGGTTGGCTTTTATACAGTGAAACCTTGTTATTAGAAAACTGTGTGTAACAAAGCAAATGTTCCCCTCGAAATCCCCACAGAGATATTACATTTATTTTGAACCAGATGTTTCAACCCTCTGAGAGTCGAATTTTTTGCGAAATGCACTCCCAAAATGTTAATTTTTTTATTCCTGAATTAAACTCTTCAGACGATTCTATTTAAGAAACAAATTGTCTAAATTTTTTTGCGTGACAGTAAAGTGACAAAAAAATAATTTTTGTTGTTACATACTCATGGTTTATTCATAAGCAACATCAAGCAAAATAAAAAAAAACACTTATACGATTTTTTATGAATAAAACTTATAATAATAATCCTTCGTCTTATTGCCAACGAGATGGAGTTAGTTTTTCCAAGTCCCCAAAACAGGAAATGCAACCATCGTTTGTGTAACTTAGCGCTGCATGGAAACAGATGTAATCGTGCCTCAGGGAGCAATAAACGAGAGAGTCACAAGTGGTCACCCTTTGAGATATTAGAAACCAGACAGCCATCAGCTTTGTGGGCGCGAAGGACGAAACCAAAACCAGCCTCACCGCGCGTGCGCGCTCGAATGCGCAAGCGAAATCCGGCGCGCCACTTTGGAAAGAAAAAAAAAACTATGGAGAGACATTGGTGCATGAAAAAAAAATTTCATGTGTTCCCAAAGAAACCTCACTGCATTGACGCTATCATGCTAAACGCACGTGTACGGTACAGCAAGCATAGACAACCCAAATGCTTTGTCTGCTGCCACGACCACTTGAGCATCGCGGAGAATACATCGCTTGCAGGAAATTTGTCATCGCTGCGTTAACCCAACAAACTGCTCGCCGCATGTGTGCACATTACGAAGAACATTCCCACGGCAAATGCGCAGATACGGTAAAGCAAGCGGCCCAACATTAATGGCATGAGCTGAGTAGGTGACACGCTGCACGCTACTAGCAAGGAGATGATCGGCTCCTCACAGCCATGCTGCATTTCAGTGAAACTGTCAGTTTTTGCTAAGTAGCAGATCATAGTACAGACGCATACACATGCTTGATGACCGCCATATGCTTGATGACCATATGCTTGATACGTATGCTTGATAACCGCCGCCGTAGCTCAGTGGTAGAGCATCGGATGCGTTATTCGAAGGTCGCAGGTTTGGTCCCTGCCGGCGGCAAGTTATCTTTTCGTCCACTTTACTTTCTTCACATTTATATCCCAATATTACAAATAACATCTCCTATGCTTTCCTTGGCATTATTGTCTGTTAGTTCTCATTAATATTGTGTTTAACAAAGAAAAACGAGCCCTTAAAAGCAATCTTATTTCCTTCAGACGCATACACATGTATCGCGGAAAGCCGATACTGTCCGTTCTGTCACTATGTCAGTCACTGCATATCCCGGACCCTGTAATAGTTCTGAAATGCTCCTTGCCATCGCCACCGCGCTCTATTGGATAGTCGTGCAAGATTGCCGAAATCATTTCTGCACCTTGGCAAAGAAAAAAGAAAAAGCTTTGTGGGGGGTACTTCAGGCAATATCTGCTGTGCCACTGTATTTATTTCTTGGGTTGGTGGCAATAGCGCACGTCAAGAGATGTAAATTAGTACTTGGGGGTTAGTGCGTACTATTGTTTAGTGCGTAGTTATGCGCATTCCTGGCAGGTACATATTAACGAGGTTTTGCTGTATCTGATGAACAAGATAAGACGCATAAAAATAAATTATAAGAACTCCTGCTACCATGTCTCGAAGCCCCCCCCTTTTTTTTTCATATGCGCAGAGCCGTCTCGATGGCAGATGTGCTAAATATGCCAAATATTCTTTGGCTGTATAGCATTACCGCAGGCTGCAATGCCATCTTCAGGGGTGAGACAGCTGTGCGTATTGCTCATTTTAATAAGACTCAGTTTTCCTACGCCAAGCTGCCCCAACAGCATAAAAAGTGCAGAAATGGCACTGGACTGCTCCAAAACAGCCTCAAAAGCAGGAATTTTGATTCCACCATGAGCTTCAGTGGGGAAAAAAGGCTGAGCTGACCTCATGATTTTCCAAGTAGCACCTAGCAACGCCAGAGCACCAAGAAAATTAAACGTTCGTAGAACACATAGACGGACCCAAGCGTGTTTCTTCTATGCACCTCTCTATGAAGGCTCCCATGATGCCGCCATAACCTCCTCTGGGCTGTTGTAAATATATGCGTGACCCCCCAGAAATGTGCTGCCGTGCCCCGAGCGTGCTGCTTCTACTCGCTAGGCTGTGTGTTCTGGCGCTAGTGTCGCTTAGTGAAAACTATCAAGTGGAATGCGTAGCGGGGTTGACCCTCAGGTTCTTCGTTGTGCGTGGCGTGTTCCTCTGTTGTGCGTGCAAGTTTGCTGTGGGAATGTTCGTACTGTCACGCACCATACCGTGCACGGGTGAGGCGAGTACCTTGGTGCATCAACATGGCGACAACCAGCTTCCTGCATGCGAAGTGTCTCCGCGATGCTCTAAGGGTTTTGGACGAGGAGGTGTCAGTGGGATGATGCGAAGCGTGTTTGTGTTGTGTCCTAATGAAAGTGTGCTGTACGCTTACAATGGTGCAATGCTTGCAATACCATACAGTAGACTCGATAAATGGAAATCTCTTAAACGGAACTGCTGCTTAAATGGAACAAGTGCTTCAGACAAGATTGGTTTCGTACTTGTATTCTGCACCTTTGTTCATCTCTCAGTAAATGGAACTAATGTTAAACGGAACATACTTTCCTGGTCCCTTCAGGTTCCGTTTAATGAGAGTCTACTGTACATGTACATTTGACGAGATAGTCACGCTTTTGCTGTCGCCTGTTAAAAGCGTGCAGTACACTTGATGCTACACCAAACGCATGGCCGAGCAGATAGCTGAAGGCGCTTATTGTGATGTTCTCCTGACAAAGAGTAACACTGACCTACAGGAAGCTCTGGGAAAGCTTGGAACAGCTAAATAAGCAGACCTGCAATAAAGCCAAAGAAGTAATCTGATGAATCATATCACTCATTTTAAGCAAAGGCCTACTGCTATGTAACTACAATTCTTGTGCAGTCACAATTTTTTTATTTTTTGAAAGTGTGATGTTTTTTTGTTTTCTTTGTATGTTTATGGAGTGAACTTAGTTTTTAGAACCTTTTCTCAATTATTTCATTTGTCGTTTGTTACTGGGGCTATATAGGTTTCGTCGTATGTGAAAAGGTAGTGTAGTTCATACCTGGCGATAATCTGTTAAAAAAAACTTTCTGCAAAGGCTGTTTCAATGTTATGTGTATTCTCAATCGATTAAACTACACTCAAACCTCGATATAACGAACACGGATATAGCGAATTTTCGGATATAACGAAGTTATTTTCGTGGCAGATGTGACTTTACTTTGTTATAATGAGGTTTGAGTGTATGTACTTCTCCCCCCAAGTTGCTACAAATTTGTTTTTTCAAGCTCCTAAGATGACCTATTGTTACTTGAATGGCGAGACGCCTCTCCTGTAAATTATAAACACGATATATTTAAAACAGCGGTTGCAGTGCTGACCGGTCCAGCTCCGAGCTCAAGCGGAGACGGCTCGTTGTCCTCTTCGTTAGGCGCCCACGTGCACAGTCTAAAACTAGCAATATGCATGTAGCAATATTACATGCTGCTAAACTGCACCAAATTAAAGTTCTTCTGCTCTAAAATCGAAACTTTGTTGCACCAAAAACTGCTCTCAATTCACTTTCAGCCGTCTCACCCCTGCATCTTTTTCTTTGCACCTTATTAGGCATACATTGCAGTAAAGGGCAATAATGGGCATAAGAAAGTCATTTTGGCTTGCCCTTCAGCTTTGTTCAGGAGGTTCAAGTTCGTTTACTGATTTTTCCTAATTAAGAAATGTCGGTCATCAGTCAGCACCGATATTGTGTGCAGTACTCACGGATTGAACCGCAAAAATTTAGGGCTATGTAATACAAACATTTTTGTTTTCAGCATCTTCAGTTCGTGCGATATAATTGTAATTTTGACTTGAACATTACATCACAGCCAAAGTTACCTTAGTTGGCCAGGTTAGTAGCCTCATGACGGGGTTATCACGAGCAATCGCTTATACTACAGAAGTTGTAACAGCTAGTACACTATACTAGTTGTTACACTACAAAAATCGTTGCGTTTGAATCAGTGAAGACTGTACAGCTTTCATCTATTGTCCTGTTTGCTTGTAAACTGTTAACCAGCTTGGCCAAATGATCACTCTGTACAAACACCTGCTGTCGCGTACACCAACAGTGTCCTCTCTGTCACCTTTTGGTAATGCAGCCAAGGCATGCCTGGTAGCACCGCGGTGCAAGATCCACAACGATGCGAGTGTGGCCCTGGGCGGTGGTCTGCTGGCGGCCCTGGTGCCCTGTGGCCTGCTGGGGGCTTCGCTGTGCGTGTACTCCCTGCGGCCACGAGGCACCCTCCTCCACACTTGGAGCTTTGGGGCCAATGCCATCTCGGTCAGCCTGTCACCGCTCGCCCGGTACCTGGTCGTTGGGTTCGCTGCCACTCGGGGTTACTTTACCCAGGACAGGGAGGCAAGTAGTGCTAATGCCATGTCTCTGCGACTACTGTTGCAAAGTGTCCGTGACTTCAACACCAGTGTTCATGGGCAAGGCACGTTGCCAGGCTAGTTGGTTAGAATTCAAACTTTGTATGGCTTAGCGCAACACAGTACCAATTATGCATAAATAGTAGGCCTGTGCGAATAGTAAATTTTAGGTTTGAAGCGAATTTCGAATAATTTCGAAGCGAATTTGAATAGTATATATCACATATTATAAAGAAAAATGAGCATATTTGTCATGACCTAACTATCCTGCACAATATTTTTTAAAGTTGAAACAAGGCATGTGCAAATGTCATTCTTTTTGGTTCAAAGGGAAGTGGAAGCAACTTTGAATAGTAGCAGAATTTGACTTTCGGTAGAATGCAAGTTATAACCTGTAAAATACGTCACATTTAAAAATTTACTATACTTGGAGCATATAAGTCGGGATATTAAGCTTTTAAACTTAAAAAAAAAATGATGAATCGATGTGAGGGCAATATGTTCATTTAACCTTCAAGTGGGGCTTCGCAGCAGTGCGAATTTGCCCTAGATAGGTGTACTCACTGTATATCACACCTCCACTGCAGTGAAACCACCTTTACAAGGGTGTTACATGCGATTTATATATGTCTATTCGTTCATTTCGAATACTTCAAAACTTGCAATAATGTAAACTCATGTCGAAGTTAATTTCAATACTGTAAGATTCGTTGAAATATTCGAAGTGCTCGAATATTTGCACAAGCCTAGTAAATAGCATGGGTGGTCGCAAATAAAATATTTAATTTCAAGTTAGTGCTGTGTGTGTGTCCTTCTTCTCTGTGCCTGTCATGTTGTGCTACGTCATACGAATTACAAGCGTTCATGTCATGTATGGTACTTATGCATTCTTTTTTATGTTTTTTTCAACACAAGAAGTGTATGACACTTCACAAATGTGATAGTGTAGAAAGAAACGCGCATGTATGTGTGAAACCAAGGATCGCTTAGGAGTTTTTAATGGAGGTGTAGAAATTATAAGGTTAGAGTGGAAAAAAAAACAACTTGCCACCAGCAGTAGCCAAACCTGCAGCCTCAGCATCATGCATTTGGTGCACGCTGCCCCATCCACTTTGTTCAGCATTTACCTAAGTATATGATTCAACATCGGAAGTGTTGCCAGCGTCACATAGCATGGGAACAGTGTTCTTGCCCTCTTGCATTTCCCTTTAGCTCATAATTTCTACACTTAATTAAGAAAACAAATAACTTCAGTTCTGGTCGTCATGACCTCATTACCTGTTGTGTTGCAGCTAACGAGAATGGGGCCCCTCCATCAGTTCCTCTTCTTCTCATTCAAGGCCCACATAAGCATCTGAGCAGTATGTGCTTCCTGAAGGCATAGCATTCTTTCGCGATCCTTTTCTTGCACCCGGAGTTATTGGCATGCTTTTTGGTACAGTATGTGCTAAGCTAACTTAGAGTTGTACCCGATCTTGTTCTCCGTAATAATCTCAAAAGGATGCCCAAGAGCCGCGCCGACATGTCCTAAGCTGACTTGGTGTAGAAAGTGTTTGGCTGCCTTTGGTATTCAGCTTTGCTTCCGCATATACGTATGTATATTTAACGTGAATTTTGCAGGTGGTGGCCCAAATCTTCAAGCTGACTCCACCGGATGCTGAAGGCTCATCCTCCTCATCATCGGTGAGTACCGCCTCCTGTCTTCAGAGACTCGTGCCTGTGCCACTTTGACAGTCGGAACAGTTTGCCAGCACCTTCCTGGTTGCCTTTGGTCTACTCATCCAGTAATGCAACCTGTGCCAATCCCTTGTCGATTACCGTATTTACTCGAATCTAACGCGCACCTTTTTTCCGGGAAAACGAGTCCAAAAATCGCATGCGCGTTAGAATCGAGTACCGAAAAAAAAAAAACTCGGTTATCCTATTGTCATCGACATTTCAAAATGGCCGCCTCCTACGCGCCTTGGGCATTTCTGCCATTTTTTCAATTCGTACGTGTGCTGAGGAGATTGTCATCCCGTTCTGCGTTCGCATCGACGGCATGGAAGTGTCGACTCCAAATACTCGACTAGTGTACCACGATGCCGCATTTAACAGAATAGTTATTACATGTGCAGAGAGACGGACGGAAATCGGGCCGCATCGCGGTCGTTCGGAGTTCCCGAAACGTGCGCGCGAGACTGGCGCAAACAGAAGCAGAATATTTTTTACAGCAAAGCTTCACGAAAAAGTTTCTGTGGACAAAAGCAGGGCCGGTTTCCCGAAATCGAAGAGTGTTGACAGCGACAAGGAGTTGTCCGACAGCGACGAGGACTGATCCATTACGCGACTCGTACCGCCGCCGTAGTGGTGACAGTTTTAGCGGCAAGGCCCGCTTTTTGACTTTGTGTTTTACTTTTTTGAAACTTTAGTTCTTTAAAACCCAAATACTTGTTCTTCTGATTGTGCGAAGTTTGACTCTTACGGACATTTTTTTGTTCTTTTCCCTCACGAAAAATGGGTGCGCGTTACAATCGATGTATTACTTTTTTTTTTTTTGGTCGCGGAAAAAGGGTGCGCGTTACAATCGAGGGCGCGGTAGAATCGAGTAAATACGGTACCTCCTCACTACATACACATACCACATCCACTGCACCCTGTGATAGCGTTTTTGTTACTTTTATCTTGCTTGTCTAATTAAGCTTAGACTGGTAATACGTTCCTTCCAAACGAGTTTACGCACGTGGTAGAGAAGGGTTTATCGCTAAATATTCATAGCTGGTCTAGTTCATAAAGGTTTGTGAGACCCACCATGGTAGCTTAGTGGCTGAGGTGTAATGCGATTAAAGCATGAAGGCACGCGTTTGATTTCTAGCCTGAGCGACCACATTTCAATGGGGGCAATGTGCAAGGACATCCATCTCCTTAGGTTTAGGTGCGATAAAGAATGCCTTGGTTTTGATGGCAAAACTCGGGAATTTGAAACATTATTGAGTACGAAATTTAGATGATGACTAATTTAGAAATAAGTAAATAGGTTGTGGCATAGATTCTTGCTAGTGTTTATGAGGGATGGGCAAATAGTAAGTTCAAGGTTCATAGGTCATTCAAAGTGAATAGGGATTTTGTCAAGTAATTTCAGATCAAACAGTTCGAATAGTACATATCACATATTGTAAAGAAAAATGAGCATTTTTGCCATGGCCCAACTAACTTGCACAATATAGTTAAGAATTGGAACTTGGCATGTACGAATGTCACTCTTTTGGTTCGAAGTGAAGTGGAAGCAACTTCGAATACTAGTAGCAAGGTTTGAATAGCAGTAGGGTGCAAGTTATAAGTGGTAAAATATGTTACGTTTTAAAATTTAGTATACTTAGCGTATATAAGCCCGTATAGCTACCTTCTAAACATAAGAAATAATTGAGGCAAAGGTAATACAGTAAAAGCTCGTTAACTCGATTCATGTTCATTCGGAAAAGAGTGAATGGTCAGTGTTTGAGAATGTCTAAAATGTCAATATTATCAGCGGCAGTGCTCTACTAATTGAGAAATTGAGGTAAATTTTTTAGCTTGCGTAGTAGCATCTCAAGGGTGGTTTCATTATCGCATATTGCTGTGCAGGCTTTGCTGGCTCATGAAACTCACTCTAACTGCAATTTAGAGAGAATGATGGGTCCTTGTAACGTCTGCTGCAGCAACGAAATCAACGACTTTCCAATGGGCGCCACGGAGGGAACTCCTATGCTCGAAATGTCTGAGCACTGCGCTTCTATGAATGTGGGATGAACAACAACAAAATCTGCTCATGTGCTCACTGCATTTTCGTGCAGAGGATTATGGAATCAACCGTAGCGTAAGCAAGTCGTGTAACCTGCCCTTCAAAACACTGTTTCCCCACAGCGCTGTTCTGTCGATCTTGTCATGATGCTGCATGCCCATATAAGGGAAATGGAAGAACGAAGAAATGGCTTTAATTTTTCGGAAAAGTAAAACTGTAATAATAGGAAGGGCTACATATACATACTTGCCAAGTCTCCCGGATTACCCGGGAGACACCCGGATTTTCAACATTTCTCCCGGTTGTACAAGTCATAGGAAAATCTCCCGGAAATCCAGTTTTGCCCCGCGTGTCCAGTGCTTTGTCTGGCCACATGAGCAAAGTTGTCTGGCCACGTAGTAGAAAGGTTCAACTCAGTTTAATTGCGCATGAAGTAGCAAGCGACGACAGGCCTCGCATGCGGAGCGATGTTATCGCATGTGCCCTTCGTGCGACGGTGATGGCCGGGTCGTTTCATCTCTGCTTCAACCACGTTTGTCCCTAGTGCTGGCGCGCTTTTACTCGCACATGAAACAGACGATGCGTAAGCGATGTTATCGGTTTGTACTCTGTACAGATCAGCGGCGACTGCAACATCCCGCTGACAGTGTCCATATAATTGCTATCGCAGTACCGCCCCCCTCCCCCGTTGAGTAGATCTCCCGGATTCCGTTTCATATACCGTATTTACTCGCATAATCGGCGCACTCGCATAATAGGCGCACCCCTAGTTTGGTCGCGGAAAATTCGATTTTTTTTTAATTCCGCGCATAATAGGCGCACCCCGAACTTGGCCGTGATCAGAAACGATTCTACCCCCCAGCGGTACAGTTGGAACGCGGTCCCCGTACCCTGAAGAAAAAAAGAAGGCAAATAAAAAAAAATTCGAAGTGCAACGACCTAACCAACGTGTTTGTCGAAATAAAACTTGAAAAAAAAAAAAGCGTCCATGAGCGAAAAAAAAAAAAAAAACGGCTGTTACATCAATTACTGATACCCCCCAAATCGCCGCGCTTTTTGGAGGTCACGTGTACAACGCCGGGGGCTCGATCGCCATCACCACCATCAGAGAAAAAGAAAGAAACGCCATTTTGCAAGCGGTGTGCGTATGTTGTGGTCAGGTTGTGGTCGTGCATTCAACTTTGGTTCCACCATGGGGAAGTACGCGAGCTACACGGCTGGGTTTAAACTGAAGGCAGTGCAGTACGCGCTGGAGCACGGCAACCGGGCTGCAAGCAGGCATTTCGGCGTTGGAGAAACCAGTATTCGGTACTGGAGGGATCAAGAAGAAAAACTTAAGGCGACGAAGAAGACACGACGGGCTTTCCGCGGTGCCAAGACCGGCAGGTATCCGAACGTCGAAGAGCAACTGGTCCGGCATATACGGGAGCTACGACAAGACGGCTGTGCTGTTTCATTGGATATTGTGCAGACTGAGGCGCGCAGAATAGCCCGAGCGCAGGGCATCGAAGCAAAAGAGTTCAAAGCCAGCTCCGGATGGACAACTCGTTTCATGCGGCGCCATGGCCTCGCACTGCGAAGGTGGACTTCCACCGTTTCGTTATAAAGCTCCGACAGCAGAAAGTCTTCATTTTGTCCCAGATCGGCAACGCTGATCAGACCCCCCTTTGCTTTGATATGCCGCGGAACACGACAGTGGAGGAGAAAGGTGCACGGAGCGTCATCGTCAGAACGTCTGGCGCTGATAAACAACGATGCACCGTAATGCTGGCGGTGACAGCGGATGGGCGCTAGCTACCGCCTTACGTTATTTTTAAACGTAAGACGCTCCCAAAGGCAAAATTCCCTCAAGGCATCTACATCAGAGTCCAGGAAAAAGGCTGGATGAGCGCGGAACTCATGGTGGATTGGGTGAAAACAGTCTGGGGTCGGCGGCCGGGTGGTCTGTTGTTGCCGTCCATGCTTGTCCTGGACAGTTTTCGTGGGCACCTAGTAGACCGCGTACGAGATGAGCTAAGGAGCTGCGCACAGATCTGGCAGTGATTCCGGGCGGCCTCACATCGATACTGCAGCCTTTGGACGTGTCCTTGAACAAACCTTTCAAGGACAATGTTTGAAGGCTGTACACCACCTGGATGGCTGGAGGACAACATCAGCTGACTCCAGGTGGTAAGATTAAGAGGCCGCCTGTGGAAATGCTCTGCGCTTGGATCGTGGAAGCGTGGCAGGCGATCTCCGACGAAGTCGTCAGGAAAAGCTTCAAGAAGACGGGTATCTCGAACGCACTGGATGCGAGTGAGGATGACATGTTGTGGGGTGTGGATGATTCGGACACCGAAAACGAATCCCTGCTCTGTGAGAATGAATGTGTGATCTCCGACTCGGACTCCGAATAGGGAAAAGGAGGAACACCTACGACTTTTGTGTAAATAAATTTTACGTGTGTGTGTGTGCAGTTGACGGCTCTCGCTTGTTCATTAAAAGGTACGTAGGTATGTTTGTTTTATGCTGAATTAATTGGTAAACGATAAAGTCGCCTTTTACTTGACAAATGTGCAGATTTAAAGCGCGAGAACAGAGTCGAAAAAATTTTCGAAAATTTTACCCCGCGTAATTGGCGCACCCCTAACTTCGAGCCAGATTTTCTGAAAAAAAAAGTGCGCCTATTATGCGAGTAAATACGGTAATTCTCGTGGCTGTTTTCGTGAACCATCTCTCTCCACGCCTCAGAGCCGAAGGAGTCATCACGTGCCCTCCGCACGACTCCTCAGAGGGGATGAACATTGGTCCGACAAGGATCACACTAGTGAAAGCTGCGCACACAGATTTCACGGTATACAATCACCAACCATTTATTCGGACTCGACGGTAACTGTCGAAAAACCGAATAATCAAACATCCGAAAAAAAAAGGATTCACCAGAAAAAATGCACCTTTATTGGCCCAGTGGCCGGAAAACTTGTCAATGCACATCTGCACACACACGGACTTGCATGCGACCAAGTCGACCTGTATTTCAGCCAGTGTTTGGACATCGACAGTCGCCGACTGTTTATTCGTACTCAGCGGGTACTGCCGAAAAGCCGAGTAAGTGAAAGTCCGAAAAAAAAAAAGGATTCACCAGAAAAAATGCACCTTTATTGGCCCAGTGGCCGGAAAAAAATGTTAGTGCACGTCTTCACACACGCACGCTTGTGTGCGACCACGTCGACCTGTACTTCAGGCAGTGCTTGGCCATCACCCTAGGTCGACAATAGCTTTGATTACGGCCTGCACTAAATCACCATTTGACGGCTGTGGTGTGCCATGCATCATCGGAGTCACTGTACACCTTCGCTAGTTCGAGGACCTGATGGATGATCTCATGATCATCTAACTCGGCAAAAACTCCTGAGGAACTTGATTAAGGTTGGCTTCACCGAGTGAACAATCACTGCTTCTTTTCGCAATCATCAGTGTCTCGTAGTTAATACGTTTCTTCGTTAGTGGGCTTGTGCGAATAGTAAATTTTAGGTTCGAAGTGACTAGTGATTTGACCAAATAATTTCAAATCGAATTCGAATAGTACAATTCACATATTATAAATGAAACTTAGCATATTTGTCATTACCCAACTAACCTGCACAATATTTCTTAAAATTGAAGCAAGGCATGTGCAAATGTCGTTCTTTTTGGTTCAAAGGGAAGTGGAAGCAACTTTAAATAGTACAGGATGTGACTTTCGGTAGAATGCAAGTGAAAAACCTGTAAAATATGTTACGTTTTAAAATTTATTTTATTTAGAGCATATAAGCCAGTATAACGAGCATTTAAACTTAAAAAGGGATCGATTGATGCGAGGGTAATTTTTCATTTAACTTTGAAGTGGGGCTTCGCGGCAATGCGGATTTTTCCTGGAAAGGTGTATTCACTGTACGGCAAATCTGCACTGCAGTGAAACCACCTTTAGAAGTTGTTACATGCGGTTTATATATGTATATTTGTTCATTTCGAATACTTCAAAATTTAGAATAATTTAAATTTGTTTCAAAGCAAATTCGAATATTGTAATATTCGTTCAAATATTCAAAGTGCTCGAATATTCCTACAAGCCTATATCATTAGTCTCGACGGTGCCGATGGAACGGGCGACGTTGGAGCTGTTTCAGCAGAACTCGGGCGTCGCACACAAAGCAACAAACGAGAGAGCGAGACGCAAAGCGTGAGATGCAGGTCAGACCAAGCCATAGAAACAACTGACAATGCAAACGTTGCAAATACAGTGTATTAGTTTACTGTAACACAAACCCTCAAATGCCACACCGAGCTGACTCTGACCGTGGCTTGGCTTGACCTGTGGTTTGGCCGTGGCAGCCATTCAATGAACAGTTGGCTGGCTAAAGCCAAAAGGCGACCGTTATGTGTCACCAACAAACGTAGCCTCCGAGATGGGCGACTGTAATTTCTGTGGGGATTTTGACACTGGCACGACCTCCCAGCCATAGCCAGTGCAACCTTTCAGTGCTGTTAACTGAGCAAAAATATTGTAAACATCGCTGACAGCCTGTCATGGCGATCGACATCACACTCGATCAGGCAGCTGGAGTCTGAGAAACCTAACAGCGCTCTGTGAGGTGTCGTAATTTTCGGTTGTGTGTTTACATTAGTGCAGTGGGACGAGCGGCGGTGCTGCGAAGGTGTCCAGATAAACAAGCATGTCCGAATTTTCAGCATCTGAATAAACGGTCGGCGACTGTACATGGGTTGATCTTGTCACATTTCAGTGGCACAGTGCGCCAGCGGCATAAACAGAGGCTCACCGACACACATGGGGCAGCCGTGCTCCCGCACTGACGCCCGTATAGCATGCAGCTTCCTAACACAGCAGTGTCCGAGTATCAAGCGCTTCGTTGTAATTATTCCATTTGCGGAAAACATTGCACTACAATGCAATCAACAACGGCCAGCAAAATGTATGAAAACAAGCATAACAGGAAGTATTCTTGCGTGCGTTTCCGGTGGAGATGCAGTGTTGCCAGATAACAAAAGGTGTTGTTGTAGCGCCCGCTAAAGGCAGCTTTGGGGAGTGCTTACGTCACTAGTCCTTGAGAGGCAGGTGGTTTGAATCGCACTAACAGTATGCAGACCAATAAAGCATGATTTTCTTTCATACTAAGCATTTCCTTGTCACGAAACAAGCACCATTAGGTTTCTTGAATGGTATTTTAAAAGTCCACACTGAGTTGTAAAATGCCTTTAGTGTCCCTTTAATTCGGTCATATTTGGCTGCAACTGGGTTAATTAATTGAGACAATTCTCGGAGCTCGCCAAGCACGAAGCACTACAAATGTGCGATGCAAGAGAGCGAAAACGGTGTTCGCGAACTGTTGAAACGGCCGTGGGCCTTCAGAACTTTGTACAGTAAAAGCTCGTTAATTCGACTCTCGTTAATTCGGAAAATCGGTTAATTCGGACACGTCATCTGGTCCCTGTAAATATACGCATCACTCTATGAGACTGGGCGCTCGTTATTTCGGACAGATTTGACCGCAAATAGGATAATTCGGCGACTTTCGGGCCGCTGGCGAGGCTCGAAAACGAAAAAAGAACAATTCGGAACAAAAGTGAAGCTCAAACGCAGCATCGCCATGGACATCAATTATCGACTTGGCTTGGATTGAGACTGCTTGAACGCCTTTTTTTCGCGTGTGGGTTTTGTTGCTTTGTTCCCGTTGGTGTGCTGCATCATTGATCGCCGATTTATCGAGGAACGTTTCACTACGGCTCCTTTAGCTTGATCGTTGCTGGTGCTTTTGTGCTGACTTATCGTGTGACCACACTCCACGCCGATGGCAAAGCCGGCGAAGCAGCCCAAGTACGAGGCCAAGGACTTCACCACCAAAGTAGAAATTTTGCGTGCTCTGAATAATGGGCTCTCCCGACAATAAGTGATGAAGAGTGATGAAAGGGGATCCTTGTATCAGCGGCAAAAGAAGCAAGGAACGAGTAACCGTACTTTTAGCCACCAACGTGACGGGAACAGAGCGCTTGCTGCTTCTCGTTATCGGAAAGGTTCAAAGGCACGCTGCTTTAAGAACATCAACAATCTTCCTGTGGATTACCGTGCCAACCGAAAAGCGTGGATGACTGGTGAAACTTGCGGACACTGCAGACATCATGCGAGCTGCTGAGCACCTTGAAGGGCTCAGAAAAATTGTGTCCGCGCGAATATCTGCTCGAAAACAGACAAGCATCCGCGATTACTTTGTTAAGTAAAGGTATGTTGAAAAAATTAGTGCATTTATTGTGTTTATTTCGACCATTCGATAATTCGGACATACGGTTAATTCGGACATTTTTTCCGGTCCCGAGAAATTCGAATTAACGAGCTTTTACTGTAGTGGCTCTCCATGGTTTTAATGCTTGTCGGTGGGCTAGTTGGTTTCGTAGCATCGTAACGAAAAAACAGCGCAAGAAGACAGGGACGGAAGGGGAACACACACGAGGGCTCCATGGTTGTACATTAGCGAACCAGGTTTATTCAGCAGCACTTGGGGTGCTCAGCAGTTTCGTTTCTACTCTGGACATAGGCTGCGCGTGTGCCTTCAGAACTGCATTGATGCTATGATCGTATCTGTAGCGAAACCACGGTTTCGTCCACAGCAGATGCGGCGCTCAGTGGCTTCATTTTGACTTTGGGCAATGCGCGTGGAATGTTACAAAATTCAAACAGCGTGGAAGCTGCTGAAGATGAAGGGCATCAGCCGTGGTCGACATGCTGGCATAAAACTCGCTTGCTACATTGTGATGGACGAATGATCAGTTGTCCGCGATTTTTCCTGTGAAAAAATTATCCTCACGTGCATGTGGTGGTGTTGGTAGTGATTTGTATTGAGAGGTGGGTCCAGAGCATGTTTCAACTTAAGACACGGGCATCTTGAGCCGCAGTTACGTTGCGAACTCAGTCGTGAATTACGACAATTGTGGCTTTTGCTCTGCTCTTGTGCAAAATAAGTACTGGATTTACATATTCATCAAGAAAATTAAAATGCATTGATATAATAGACACTTGTTTATTGTTTTCTTGGTGCTTTCAATAAGTCGCATTTGGTTAATTCGGAGATTTTTTACGGTCCCGTGAAATCCGAATTAACGAGCTTTTTATGTATATTGAACCTTGAAGTGTGGCTTCGCGGCAGTGTGTGTTTCCCCCGGATAGGTGGTTTCATGGCATAGCACCCGACGCTGCAATGAAATCGCCTTTACAAGAAGATTACGTGCGGTCAGATATTAGTTTATTTCTTCATTTTGAATATGTTGAAATTTCAAATAATTTAAATTCGTGTAGAACTAAATTCGAATACTGTAATATTCATTCGAATATTCGAGTATTTGCCCGTGTCTATCGTGTTTATATATTTGGAAAGGCTTCAAGCAAATGTTGACGTCTCAAGCTTTTCCCTTCCTCTGGTTGACCTTTCTGCACAGTCTTGTGGCCAGCTTCAGCAGGTGGGAAACCTGAGCCAGCCAGGCGGGACTGCTGGCCAGCCTCCGGTCAGCCTCAACTCGGTGCGCTGGCTGCCTCGGCCAGGTGAAGGGCTCATCTACGGCACAAACCGTGGATCCCTCTGCATCTGCCGCCCAGTGTGAGTCCGCGTGGGAAGTTGACAGCCATGCCAAACATCTATTTGGGTGCAGTGTCCCAGAAGTAGCAGTAGGCCCCCAATAATTCAAAGACTTGGTTTGAATTATCAGAAGATTGAATTATCAGAAGTTCTCACGAAAATAACTCTGAGAAACCTACCAACTTGTGTTGGACACAGTTTTAAGTTGTGAGCCCATCAGTGGTACATCATTTTAATTTTGCAGGCCACAGCTTCGATGAGCTCAAGCTTTACATACGTTAATCAAACTTCCAATCCTTGAGAGACGGGAAAGATAGAGAGTAATATCTTATTCTCAAGTTCTTATTCACACCCCGTGTTGAAGGATTTTTCCTCGCTTCCATCTTCCACTGAACCCCTGCCTTTTTGTGGATTTCTTTCGTGAATGCAGCAAGCCCATCTCCAAGGAGGGTGGCAGCAGTGGGGCATCGTCCCGCTTCCGGTCCAACACGAGATGCCACCAGCCCCTTTGTGATGCTCACTGACCAGGTGGACAGGACTGCCAGGAACACCACCATCCAGGTCAGGTGACCATGCATGCCCGGGCAGGTGTCACTAGAGGGAATTACTGTGGAACGCTCAGTACAGCTTGAGCCAGCAGTGTGTGCACTTGCTGCACAGCTGGCACCATGAGGGATGCACAAAAAGACTGGGCCTGTCATCGTGTTGATGATGGACTTTTATTTTAACTACCGTTGTGCTGAGAGAGCCAGTCAAGTCTCAGTCTACGACGTGTTTCCAGTGCCCAGAGTCTGCAGCATAATCTTCACGATTCGGCTTGGTTACTCAGAACAATCTTATTGAGTGAGAATTGACTGGCAGGATTTGTCCGATTATGCAGTGTTGTGGGTGGCCCTGTTTTTATCCAGTAATTTTATCGAGTGTGCACTTGCTTCATTGCAGCCTTCTGACTTTTCTAAATGCTGAGCACAAATCAGGACACACAGTCGACTCTGCTGCCCAGTGTGACTTGTAGAGCTTCGAAAAGATGGCTGCTGCAGTTGTCAGTACCTGTTGGAGAGCCCATAGAAGGCTGTCGGAATGTAATGATGATTGTTTGATGGAGCTGTTGACCTGGCAGAAGAAGGTGGCAGTTGGACTGTTAAAAAATGAAACTCTTTATTGGGCGAACTGGCGCCCAGGAAATGCAAAGCCTTAAGCGATGCACGCTGTGCACTGATAGTGCCAATCACAGTCGTCAGCTGTTGGTAATCTGCTCGCCTGTGAAATGTGTCAGCTTTTATAAATGCCTTATCAAACCTTCCAGCGTTATCGCTTGTGCTCACATTATCTATAGAATAAACTTGGTTACTAGTTTCCTGGGTGTAATTTAACAGTACAGTTCTGAAACAATTGTGAAGTTTCTAAACATTGTGGTGTGGACTGCGACGAGTGGTGGTAACAGTTTATATGGGTGACACCCAGTCACAATTAAAAGAAATAAGCACACGTGGCCACGTGCACAAATTCATTGCGTAGCCTGCTGATACATATTAAAACTGTGCTCATGCATTTGCAATTGAATCCTGGCACAAGGAAGTCTGCTTCGACGAAATTTTCGTTCAAGCGACCGGGACACGAACAGGCAAGACCAAAAGGTTTGTCTGCTCCTAGACAATTGTTCAGTGCATGCCATCAAGGGCGCCAAGCTCGAGAATGTGCGGCTCAAGTTTCTGCCACTGAACTGCACGTCCATCATTCAACCCCTCGACCAAGGGGTCAAAGTGTGCCTACCGTAAGCGCCTTATTCAAAGGCTGATTTTAAAAACTCATTTGGGCCATGACAGAAAGATTGTTCGACCTGTTCTGGCACTCCAAATGAGTGCTGCTTCGTGGTGCGAGACGGGGAGTGCCGTGGTCGCGAACTGCTTTCGCCATGCCAGATTAATTGTGCAGTGTGCCAAGATTTCGGATTCTGCGGACAAAGTTCTTGATGACGGCACAGATCGATATGAGGACGGCTTGCTGGACGAAGAAATCACAGTCGTGAGCAGCCTTGCCGATGTACATTCGTCGGCACGGTTAAGACGAACGCTCCGCAGCGTGGCATGAACTAGTTTGACTGATGCCAGCCGCGAAGTGCTAGGCACTGTTGCCAAGATAATACCTTGGTATGCTTGGGATAGTATTTCGGCATGTATTGGTTACATCTCAGCAACATAACCCAAAGCTATGCAGTGCTGGCGTCAATCAGAAAGTTTCAGGTCATGCTGCAGAGCGTTCGTGTTCGTGCCGACGGCTGTACATCTCAGCGAGTTCATCCAAGCCAACTCATGCTTGGTGGTGTACGAGAAAATGTGGGATGAAGACATAATGGTCGTCCAGGAAGAGAGTGTTTCGTCAGACGAAAATGACCACAGTGCGACGTGATCCCACACTATCGACGACTTCACAGGTCATGGACGCATTCGATATCATCAGGCGTTGCATCGGGTCACAGGATGATGATGAAGCAGTTGCTCTGCTGGCGGCATGCAAAAGTCGCATTGTGCCATTGTTTGCCAAGTAGTGGAAACAAGCGAAGTTGACTAACTTTTGGCATTAAATTCTGTTTTTTGCGTCAGCGAGTCACGTGCCACGTATTTATTTCATCATATTGGGACAGTGAATTTCTGCGACCAAATTTTTCACCCACCTCATCAATTTCATTATAGTAGGATTCAGCTGTACTTCAAGGGTAAGCCTTGTTAAACGTGGTTCTTTGCCTATGGTCCTGGTAGCTATGCAAAAGCTCCAACCTGCAACTTTTTGAAAGCAGAGCTGTTTAAGCTCTGCTTTCAGGCTCTGTTTTCAAGGCCAGTGTCATAGACAGAAAAATCGGCAGATATGTGCCACAGAATCTTTATTGGAAGAAAACGTGTATTCATATAGGCTCAAAACTTGGCAGCACTCATCACAAATGGTCGATATTCACCTGGTGCATATTGACTACATGTCATTTACATGCGCATGACTACCTGCACTTTGAAGTACACTATGCGCCACAGAAAGCAGATATGTGCATGTGCCAAGCAGCTCCTAGCATAGCATAGCCATGCATAGTATGGTATAGCAAGGGGGTGAGAAAGGAAAGTGAGGGTGAGGAGGAGTGATGTGGAAGTGAGGAGGAAGGATAGGAGGAGGGGACAGGGTAAAGCATGGCATAACCTTGTATAGTATAGTTTTCCAAGGGGATGGGAAAGGGAAGTGAAGTATAGGAGGAGTGATTAAGGGTGAGCAGGAAGGAAAGGAGGAGGTCAGCGGGTAAACGATAGCGTAGCCATGTACACTATTGCGTAGCAAGGATTGAGAAAGAGAAGTGAGGGTGAGGAGGAGGGAAAGAAGGGGAGAGAGCAGTATAAAAAAAGAGATAAGAAAAGAAGCAGAAGAAAGAACTCAAATCTGTGTTCGCCAGGTGGTGGCGCTTGCTTTCCAGCTCCGCTGTTTACTCAGATTTGACAGGTGTAGAACTGGCTTTAATTTTAATGGCAAAGCTGTTTGAGCTAGCCGTAGGTTGTATGCCATATCATGATTCATAAACGAGTATAAAAACGACAGAAATTGGGTAAGTCCCACTACTCACCACTGGTCCACTAAAAATGAAGAGGACAGCGGTTGGCCCAACAAACGGGTATGTGTTAGAGAAATTTGTGTGACCTGTCAGAAAACTGTCCATCATAAACGGGTATGTGCCACAGAAATTGGGTAAATCCCACTACTCACCACTGGTCCACTAAAAAAGAAGGCAACAGTTAGCCCAACACTAGGGAATGGAAAAGGCAATGGTGACTGCGAGAAGACCCCGAATGAATGGAAGGTCTACGCCAACGACAACGTGCCCATTGACCTGTGAGAGGTACAAACGCTTTGTTTCAGCGCGAGTTTCTGTCTCTGGAGTTTGGACATCCGTGTCGTGTCTGTGACCATGTGTGGTTTAACTTGAACCTCTCTGTGCTGAGAATCAACGTAGACACAACCTAGCATCACCTAGCTAAAGCCTAGCAACAAACTAGAAGCAACCTAGAAACAACCCTCACCACCTAGCTAACGCCTAGAAACAACCTGGAAGCAATCAGATTAGTCTTCAGAATCGTCCAGTTTCACTGCTTCAAAACTTGCACGGCTTAGTGCAAGGTTAGCCCCCTTTTTTTTTTAATTCTTAGAATTTTCCCAAAAATATGATCCCGCGTTTTCATTGCACCCTTAAGGGCCCCTAAACCACCTCTCATTTTTTGAAAGTTTAAGTAAACGCGCACATAGAGTACAGAATGGTGTCACAATCAGCAATGCAGAACGCAGCAGTGTATGAGCTGCGGGCACCGCGCAAATTCCAAAATACAGTACGTTCCTCTCTGCGCCTTTGGGCAATACTCAGCCCCTCAGCATTCACCATGACGTCAACATTGTCGTCTGCTCGGTCATCCACAAAAAGAACCTGTTTGTCTGCACGCAAATACGCGCACTCGCCGCTCTTCCTCCTCACAATGATGAGGAGGAGCACTCGGCGTGGAGGAGAGACAATCCAACGAATGGAGCACTGCGAAGGAAAGAGTGAAACGAGCGAGGGCCTCTTTTGTATCTTCAAATGCGTGTTACTCCGCTATTACAGCACAGTTTTGAAAAATTCTCACCGCTGCATGTTCGTTGTAGACTCATACACAACTGCAACGCCACAACTAAATTTCAACCTCTGGTTGGTTTAGGGGCCCTTTAAATTTTTTTCAGTTGTCTCATTTCATTAAGCGAGTAAAAAAATTGGGGGATGCTTAAGCTTCACCTTTAAGAGTTGAACGCGATATCCATATCTGGGCCCATCCTCATCGCACTCCGTTTCGCTTGTCATTATGTTCAGTCACCAAGTGACACACAGACGACATACCTATAGTAAACGTAAAGGTTTCCACCCTCTTCAAGAGCACTTTTATGACAACGGTGTACCCACTGTGTTTGTGTAAGAGAATGTGTGCACTAACGTGTATTCCCTTTGTAATGGGTGGCATGCTTTAAACCAGCAGCAATTATGTGCGTGATACTTTTTTCGAAGTTGCGATGCACCCACTACGTGTTCGTGAGGGAATACGCGCAGTAATGTGTGTGCCTTTTGTAATGGGTGGCCGGCTTTAAACCAGCAGCAATTATGTGCGTGATACTTTTTTCGAAGTTGCGATGCACCCACTACGTGTTCGTGAGGGAATACGCGCAGTAATGTGTATGCCCTTTGTAATGGGTGGCATGCTTTAAACCAGCAGCAATTATTTGCGTGATACTTTTTTCGAAGTTGCGATGCACCCACTACGTGTTCGTGAGGGAATATGCGCAGTAATATGTATGCCCTTTGTAATGGGTGGCATGCTTTAAACCAGCAGCAATTATTTGCGTGATACTTTTTTCGAAGTTGCGATGCACCCACTACGTGTTCGTGAGGGAATACGCGCAGTAATATGTATGCCCTTTGTAATGGGTGGCATGCTTTAAACCAGCAGCAATTATTTGCGTGATACTTTTTTCGAAGTTGCGATGCACCCACTACGTGTTCGTGAGGGAATACGCGCAGTAATGTGTATGCCCTTTGTAATGGGTGGCATGCTTTAAACCAGCAGCAATTATTTGCGTGATACTTTTTTCGAAGTTGCGATGCACCCACTACGTGTTCGTGAGGGAATACGCGCAGTAATGTGTATGCCCTTTGTAATGGGTGGCATGCTTTAAACCAGCAGCAATTATTTGCGTGATACTTTTTTCGAAGTTGCGATGCACCCACTACGTGTTCGTGAGGGAATACGCGCAGTAATGTGTATGCCCTTTGTAATGGGTGCCATGCTTTAAACCAGCAGCAATTATGTGCGTGATACTTTTTTCGAAGTTGCGATGCACCCACTACGTGTTCGTGAGGGAATACGCGCAGTAATGTGTATGCCCTTTGTAATGGGTGGCATGCTTTAAACCAGCAGCAATTATTTGCGTGATACTTTTTTCGAAGTTGCGATGCACCCACTACGTGTTCGTGAGGGAATACGCGCAGTAATATGTATGCCCTTTGTAATGGGTGGCATGCTTTAAACCAGCAGCAATTATTTGCGTGATACTTTTTTCGAAGTTGCGATGCACCCACTACGTGTTCGTGAGGGAATACGCGCAGTAATGTGTATGCCCTTTGTAATGGGTGGCATGCTTTAAACCAGCAGCAATTATTTGCGTGATACTTTTTTCGAAGTTGCGATGCACGCACAACGTGTTCGTGAGGGAATACGCGCAGTAATGTGTATGCCCTTTGTAATGGGTGGCATGCTTTAAACCAGCAGCAATTATTTGCGTGATACTTTTTTCGAAGTTGCGATGCACCCACTACGTGTTCGTGAGGGAATACGCGCAGTAATGTGTATGCCCTTTGTAATGGGTGGCATGCTTTAAACCAGCAGCAATTATTTGCGTGATACTTTTTTCGAAGTTGCGATGCACCCACTACGTGTTCGTGAGGGAATACGCGCAGTAATGTGTGTGCCTTTGTAATGGGTGGCCGGCTTTAAACCACCAACTCGTTATGCAATTCACATGGTGTGACGCCCCATGGCAATACACGCTTGTACCCTGTTTTACTGTGATATTACATCTTGTACTGTGACACCTGTACACAGGATGCGTATGTTTGTGAAGCATGAAAGTTAATTTTAGTGCAGTTCCAAGAGATGGCGTGGCTCTGTGGTAGAACACCTGCTTGCCACAACGGCCTGGGTTCGATTCTCTGCATTTTCAATGGAGGCGAAAATGTCTGAGGCCCATGTACTTAGATTTAGGTGCACATTAAAGGACCCCAGGTGGTCGAAATTTCTGGAGCGCTCCATTACGGCGTCTCTCGTAATTATATCATGGCTTTGGGACGTTAAATCACAGATATTATTATTGGGTTCGATTCTCCCTCGAACCAAAGATTTATTATTATTTATCTTACTTGCATCTTTCTTGATTTTTTGGTCATGGGCATGATGATGATTTTTCACTCATAACCAACTATGCCGACACTGATGCCTACGCCGCAATTTCTGCGAAAGGAGCTCTTTAACGCTACTGTGTTTATATGGTAAAAGAGTTTTAGGAGTACCGCACCAAAGCATCTTTCCATACCCAAAACCCTGCTTACATTCTGGTGTACAGCTCCATTTTGACAGCATGGGGCAAGACTATTCGAGAGATAGAACAGTGGTCACTTTCGGGCTTCTCAATAAAGTCGCAACACTGGGCACAACATTGCCGCACCCCCTTTTGTGTGAGTGGGCTTGTAGAGACGGAAAAGTGCACACAATGCGCTCTCTACAGAGGCTCACTAATACAAGGTGAAGGTGGTATTTTTCATGGCGCTTTCACACCTTGAAAAATTCCTTTACTAAAATACTTCTTTCTTTGTGCCTGCCAGATCAGACTTTGAACAGAATGGAGCCCTGCAACACTTCAAGTACTCATCAAATGATCTCACTATTGGAGTTCATTGCCTCATGAATTGATTGCCGCAAATGTTTTCTGAATCTGTCAAGCGTGAGTGGAGTTACTGGGATTTGTCGCACGGTTTAAGTGCTTTCTCTCTTCTTTTGTGCTAGTGTGCCATGTCAGTGCATCATATCAGCACGTGGTGACCTTGAATGTGTTGTCGCAATCATCAAATTAACCAGTCACCGTATCCTTTCCTGTGTAGGATGTAGCTGTGCCCGTCAATGACTTAATTTGCCGAGAGAAGAGCAAGCGATTTCTAGCATTCTTTGAAACACAGTTGGAAATTCCCAGCCACATGCATTGCTATAATACAGTCAAACCTCGTTAATACGTACCCGCTTTAAGCGTACTAACGGTTAAAACGTAGTTGCGATGAATCCCCGACCGAGTCTCATAGAGCCTAATGCATTCGCTGACCGCTTAAAGGGGTCATGAACCACTTTTCCAAGTAATGATCTAATGGCCTCAGTATCGGAGTGTACTGCCTCCCGAATCGATTGCCGCAAAAATTTCTCGAATCCGTCAAGAATCAGCGGAGTTACGGGGGTTTGGCGCACGCTCCCAGCGCTTTCTCTCTTTTCTCGTGCCGACGAGCGCACTGGAAGCTAGACAGGGAGGGATGGCATGGGGGAAAGAAGTTACGCCAGCGCGCGTCATGAAACGCGATCGCTCTCCCGCTGTGATTCGCTTGTGCGAGTGCGGCTACCGTGTACTGAGGAGTGCGGCGCCGGCATGTGGCGGCACCCCGCGGCAAGAAGCGCATCTGATCCGAACGCCGCTCTCGATTTACGTCGGCTATCGGCCAATAAGCATGCTATGTCTCTTGCGACGTACAGCGGACAGACGCCCACCGACGAGAGTGAGAACCGGCCTCTGTTTGAAAAGAGGGTGCCTGGGGAAACGGCAACTTCGCGCTCCGCTTGTGGCCATTACGCGGCGCGCACGACTGTAATATTTGGCAGAGCAGTTCATAGCCGTGTCAGCTTTCCGCAGGATGTGTTTTTTCAATCAGCCCAAGGGGTGCTTCATGACCCCTTTAAGCCGTAGTGCTTCGTCCTACGCCTACCGGTTAGTGCGTACCATGCGTACCGCGATAACTTTTTGTGCCATAAAATTTTACTGCGCCGCTGAACTTCCCGACCCCCCAATGTGCCGCCAAAGATTTTCCGTCTTCGAGAAGTGCGTGGATCGGTCGATCGCTGATTCCGACTTCCGCGCGATTGCGACGACGCTTTTGCGAGTAAGCACCGGGAAAGAACGAAGGTGAGGCGGCGGCCACCGACGAACGCGGCAGCATGACTTATCGCCGACAACCTTAACACAATAAATATCTTCAGATATCTGCTCGGGCACGCGTGCGGCGCAGCACTGCTTTAAGCCTATTGCACGCTTTTAATAGGCGACAACCTGAACGCGCTGGGCCGCCGATCACTGCCGCCTCGTTGTGCGGGGCCGTGTTCAAGCGCGCGCCGCTTTGTAGAAACGAAAGCAGCTCGCTGTTGCGGAGTTGAGCGTTGCTGGTCGCGGGCGACGAGAAGTCTCTTTGCATTGACGCCATCACGCTAAACGCACGCGTACCGTACAGCAAGCGTAGCGCTGTTGTAACCATACTGCGCGCTTTTATTGGGCGACCACCCAAACGCGCTTCCGTCCGCTGCCAGCACCGCTAGAGCGTCGCAGAGTGCGCATCGCTTGCAGGAAGTTCGTCATCGCCGCGTTAACTGTACAAGCTACTCACCGCGTGCACGGTCTGGAGCGAAGTGGGTACGAAGAACACTCCCACGACAAATGCGCGCGTCCAGTGCAGCAAGCGGCCCGGCAGTGACGGCGTGAGCCGAGAAGGCCACGCGCTGCACGCAACTAGCCAGGAGACGATCGGCTCCACGCAACCGTACCGCGTTTCACCGAAACTCTGTCAGTTTTCGTTTAGTAGCAGATCGCGGTACAGATGCACACACATATAGCCGACACTGTCCGTTCCGTCGCAATGTCGGTCACTGCGTATACCAGACCCTGTAATAGTTCCGAAATGCTCCTTGGCATCGCCGCCGCGCTCTATCGACACTGCCGGACGGTCGTGCGAGAGTGCCAGAATCTTTTCTCCACTTTGGCAAAAACAAAGAAAAGGCTTTGCAGTGGGTAGTTTAGGCAATATTTACTGTGGCACTGTATATATTTCTTTGCTGGCGGCGATGGCGTACGCGAGGAGATGCAAATTTTGACTTGGTGGTTAATGCGTACTACCGTTTAGTGCGTAGTTATGCGGCGTTCCCGGCAGGTACGCATTAAGGAGGTTCCACTGTATTTGGCTTATGTTCACGGGGGCGTTGACTACCCATTGGCAACGTTTTCTGACTACGTTCAAAAAGTGTTGCGAGGGCCCCTTTAAGGTATGCAGGTGGAAGCTTCCTGACGTCTCATTCTTTCCCCAACAGGTACTGTCAACTGCCTCGCAGACGGTGTTGCCACAGACGCAGACGACGGGGACACAGACGATGCTGCGTGGTCCTGGACTCTTTACCGACCAGTCCATCGACGGCACCATCACCTCGACTGGCTCGTCGTCTTCGCCGTCGGCATCCTCCGACAGCGACCCCGTGCCGGGCCCCAGTGGCTCGGGCCTAGACGCGGCAAGCAGCAGCAGCGCCTCCACTCGTTGGTACTCGTCGTGCTAGCGCTGGGAACGTTACAGAAATGCTTGCAACCTTTGATCTCATTTGGTTGATTTTCCACTATGTCCGTGCATTCATGTGTGGAGCAACCTTTATCCTTTTTTTTTCCCTTCTACCGCTGGCCCCTCTCCATATTGGTGGCAGTCTTTCAGTGATCGAGTCGGTAACAAACCAGGAGTAGGTGACACGCACGTCTTATTTTTGAGCAATTAAAGTAAGCTTTTTTTTTTCATTGCAGAGAAGTATAGTCTGCCAGTGGACCCCAAGTTAGCGCTTTCAGTGATTGCTTATTTGCTGAGTTGTGATGAACAGAGTGTATTTTTCTAACAGTGTTGTTTTCAAAGGAGCAGGATGAAGGTGTAAGTATATGTTTGTTAAAGCATGCATTGGCTGCTTTGTCGTCAATGCTGCTGAGCAGATGAAGCAGAGTTTACGTATGTTATCGATTTGCTACACTTCAGCATGTTCCTGGTGATGTACTTGCAGCAAGCATCTGTGGTCTGCTGCTGCCGGCAAGGTCGGCAACAGCATTCCAACAATCTGTCGAAAAGTCGATGTTGCTTAGTGAAATTACAGAAAGCATAATAGTACACATAGGGCACTGACATAGAACTATCTTCTGCTGTTCTCGTGATGGAGCAGATACAAGAATACCTCGTGAACTCGAAGCAGTGAAAACCAGAAAAGATTTTTAGATAGACGGCGGATTTTTTAGAGAAGGAAGGATGGGAAAATTGCTATGAAAGGTAGAGTTCTCCATAAAAATTTACTGCTGCTGACCAGCTTTCAAACGAGAGCTTCTAAGCTGGCTCTCTATAGAGGTCTCAAGGAAAAAGTTTCGAACGTACCAGATATATCAAACACCTCCATTTTGTAGCACTGTTGTTTTATTAAACGCACAAAAAAAAAACTGCGGAAGACTTGCCTGCTACACTAATCCCATTAGCCAGTCACCCTGTCGCAGCGCCTAGTATTGTTTTGCAGCAAGGGAAGCATGTTTCTTGTTTAGGCTTAGTCGGCACCGCTTAAGGGCAGCTGTAGAGTGACTACGTCGACACTGCCGCTTTCACTGTGGGCAGGCTTCGAAATCGCGTTGTTTTGCTAAGCTAGCCATTGCTGCAGCTGAAATCAGTGTTGCCCATTTGCATGACCAAGGCATCCGCCCTTTCTTTCACCAGTGTTGTAGTGATTGGAAAGTTGGCTGCTCTCACATTTTGCAGCCACGCCATGAGCAGTGCTTCGACACCTGGAAACTCTGAGCTTCGAACCCACTTTTGCTGGCAGGAGACTTGTATATTTACCATTGTTGAAAGCTTAGACTGGGGGAAAGCCAAATTCTTGGACAAAGCTCAATTTCATCTGGCCTCCTTTCCCCACTTCTTCGATTAGAGCTACCTTTCTCTCCAGTGTCAGTCACTTACACTTATTTATTTGTTCATTACTTTACATTATCCCCAGTGCCTGGAAAGGTGTTACCCCAGAGGGGGTTAGTAGAGTTAGCAAAAATACAACTAACGAAAATATGGTACAGTATAACCTCGTTACAACGGATCTCTTTACAACAGACATTCGGATATTACATACCAATTTGCGGCATTATGCCGACCTCCGTATTCCATTAATTGAGCTTCGTTTACAACTGGATTCTGGTACAACGGACATTTGTATATAATTGACTAAAATGTCAGGCTAGCAAGGTGGCCAGGACTCCATTAGAGCGGACTTTTCTACCGCGGACATACCAAATTCAATAACTTCCAACTTCAAACATCGCTTAGCATACTTTCGGGACGGGAACAGCGCACCGCGGATATCGACGTATTGATTTGAGAACGAAGGCCGCCGATCTCCGGTCTGTCAATGATCAGCTATGCCTAGATGTAGCGACAAAACATCGGCGCGCAGCATGCTTGGTGTTGCATTTTGGGACGCTAACGCGCGAAATTGCTGGCCGCTGCCACCACTTCTCCGAGTGGTTGCTGCTCGCAAGCTTGGTCGGGGTGTCCGCTGCCGATGCGCAAAATGCCCATCCGCTTGTTCTGAGGAGCCAGCGGTCGATGCGATTCGTTGCTTGCGACGAAGGACATTGCGGTTTCTTCGCTTTCGCATGTCCGCTACCGCGATGTTCTTGCCCGCAAAGTTCGGATTTGCCTCGTACATCTGCACCGTGAGCGGAGTTAGGCCTGCCACGACATCGAGTAGAAAACTCGGTTGCGATGTGCGTGGCCGCGGTGCCCGATGTTTCAAAGTACATCCTGCTGGATTGTGAGTACAAAAAGTTGTCCCACGGTGGTCTTCGTCATAAGCTCCGAAGTGCTGATAAGAAGGACCTCTAACAGCAGGTCCAACGAGTCAACGCTATTACAGTCGCACGTCTGTGATGTTCGTAACGAGTGCGGCGCGCTTTCGTAATCTGATGATTGAGCTTCCGCTTGCAGCTGCCAAACTAAAGCGTTCTAAATTATCGTTGATCCACGAATACAGAATGAGTGCGAACACGTCACTACAAAGTAGTGCAATTTTCGACAGCCACGGCCTCGCGACGCACAAGCAGCAGACGACGATCCCGAAGCGAGCATCACGGCAGAAGCAGCCAACCAGAGGCCTTGAATTGAACTTGAAACATTTGCTTTTTGTACGCTTTTTACTGAATTTAGGAGCTAGCTGAAACAGAGGACTTGAACACGGAGAAATGCTCTTTACGGCGAGCCCAAAATGGTGGCGCCCGGTTGCGCCATTGCCGAGCTATAATTTTGAAAAACGCTTTTTTTTTCATGCTATTTCCGCAATTTTCGCCAAGTCGACAGACGCCAAAATAAAATTTGATAGCACTTCTACGTAGTTTTCAGTTAAGATATTTGGGAATCAGATAGAAAATGGGCTACAGAAACTGAAAATGCAATTTTCCAAAAATCATGCTTTTTTTTTGGTTCCCCGTTAATAATGAGACCATGTTTGTGACTCGCAATTCTCTCGGGTTATAACAGACCCATGCAGTGTTTACAGAAAAGTCTGTTGTAACAGTACTTGGATTTTACATACTGCCTTTACAACAGACCAAAATCCTCTTCACTATGAAGGTCTGTTGTAATGAGGTTATACTGTATGTGCAAAAAAATAATAAGTTATTTGATGCTGAAGTTGTAATCATTTAGTGCAGTCTTGAAAGATGATGCGTCCTCTATGCAGGCAACAGAGTGAGAAAGGTGTTCTACTCGGCACTTGTCTCTGGAAAAAAACAAAGTGTGCGAAAAAAAAATTTGTGCAACAAAAACAAATGAAATTTTAAACTTAATGAGTTCCTTTTAAGTGAGTTACTTTGGTAAAGTGTTTTTAGGAAAAGTACAGATAAGAAATTTTTATTTGAAGGTGCGAATGAATGGGACAGAGGTCTGATTTCGTTAGTGAAATGCTACAATAAAACTGGTTGGGCCTAGTTGGTACATAACTTTTAAGGTGAAAACTTAGGCACAGACCAGGATGAACCACTAAGAAGAGATGAGACAAGTACTAGAAATGCTAGCTATGCAGGAATACGTTGAATTAGTGAAACACCCTGACCCTTTTTGAACTGGCTAATTGGCACCTGCTAGTGTTTTTTGACCAGGGTCCCAAGCAGATGTTGCATACTCTAGCTTGAATCTACAGTCAACTGCCGATTTTTCGGACTCCCTAGGGACCGCGAAATCGTCCAAAAAACCGGCAGTCCGAAAAAACAAATTCATGCTTTTTTATTCTGCTCAAGTGGTCAAATCGCCACAGCCACATCTGAAATAGCTTTAATGCCTCCCAGTACAATTATCAGGCATTTTGGTGCGCGCCCAGGCTCTCGCAAATACATTCGGTACCTGCCGCGAACCCCGCTTAACTACGTACGTGCCGACCGCCACTTTTGCATCTTGTGATGAGCGCCGCTGATAGCTGCAAAGCGCGGAATAGATTATGGCTATCTCGCATGAAGCGTTTGTAAATGATGACGCGGAACGCAAAGACTGAGGCGGAAGAGCGGACGACTCATCCGGCTTTCCCCGATGCGTGTGCGCATTGTAAACATGCACACACACATCGCCGAATCGCCGCCGATACGCAGCATTTGCTGCCGTGTCAAGCGGGTCGTTTCTAGTTGTGTGCAGCACATCGCCAACTAAGCTGACGCCATCACTTTACTGCTGCTGTAACGTACGCACGCATTTATCATGAAAGGGTTCGTGATGCGCACTTAGTTCCTGACCGCACACGGGCGCGGCAATGGCGAGCTGGTTTCGTCCGCGAAGGCAACGCGTCTATGCGGAGCACTTAGTGGTCTCGCACAAAGAGGCAGCAGGAATGGCGGCGCGGCGCATTTGGGTTCTCGCCAGGGGCGTAGCCAACAGGGGGGGGGGGGCTGGGGGGGTTCAAACCCCCCCCCCCCCCCCCGAAAATTTTCAGTTTTGCTTGCGTATATAGGCACGCACACATACAAACGCACGCACGAACATACATAAAGTATGGTTGAACCCCCCCCCCCCCGAAAAAAATTTCTGGCTACGCCCCTGGTTCTCGCCTATTAAATGCGTGCAGTACGCATGCAACTGCGTTAGGCCACGTGCACTAGCGAGCAGTTAACTGAAGATGCTTATCGTAAGGGTTGTCAGCGATTAAGCCGTACTGGCGCGTTTGCCAGCTGCCGCCATCATGCCTCCGTGCATTTCCGCTGCTTATCCGTAACATCGCCACACAGCGCCACGATAGCGGCCCCTTTGAATTTCTGGTCTGCTTCACCCCATAACGCTTTGGTATTGCAGCAAAGCTGACTTTCGGACTGTGCTATCGTCGCAAACAGATCGACTCGCGAAACCGCTGGTTCGAACCTACGAGATTATAGACGCGGCAGAGATGGGGGGCTTCAAATAATGTCTTTCGGACCTGCAATTTTGGCAGAAAGTCCGAAAAATCGGACGCGGAATAGCTTCAGCGTCCGAAATTTTGGACGTTCTAATACATTGACATCTATGGAGCTGGTGATGGTGCCGCGAAAGCGTCCGAATTTTCGAGCATGTCCGGAAAATCGGGCATCCGAAAAATCGGCATTTGACTGTAAATATTGCTTCATAGAGTAGTAATATTAAACGACATGGGGATCTAGAAAAATTCTTGTGCATGTAGCCAAGAGATCTGTTCGCACTTTTCATGATGTATTCAATGTGCACATGCCAGGAAAGGTTAGCCGAATTCCGAGATATTTATACGAAATTAAGTACTCAAGGTTGATTTTGTTGATAATACAGCCAAAACGAGTAGGTGGGTCTCAGCGGTGCAAGGCTGACAATTTCGTATATAGTAGGATTTAAAAACATTAGCCATTGTGAGTACCACTTTGATATGTTATCTAGGTCTGACTGAAGAATAAAGTTATGCTGATTAGTTACTTCGCGCTGTAGGGCGCAGTCATCAGCAAATAGTTTAACCCAACTAATAATTACAACAGGTAAGTCATTATTAATATAAATTAGAAATAGTGATGGACTCGACAGCCCTGAAGAACGCCTCACTTTACGCCACATCACGGGGATGCAGCGTCATTAGCTATTATAAACTGAATGTGGTTTAGAAACATTCTATCCAGTTCTAGATATTAGGGTCAATATTAAGAGTACTAAGTTTAGGAAGCAATAAGTGATGAGACACCTTGTCGAATGCCTTTGATAAATCCAAGAAAATGCACTCAATAAGTTGGCCTTTGTCTAAAGAGGAAGAAATCTTACGTATAAACAATATTAGTTGTGTTTTTCAGGAGTAGCTCGTGCGATGTCCATGCTGGAATGCTTTTGCCATAAGGGCGAAGCAGTGAATGCGATCGCAACAAATTGGAATGTTATGCGAAGTAAGGCCAGCAGCTAACTCCTTTAGGATCCGACCTGGCGTAACTCTACAAAATGCTGGTGTAAGGGAATAGTACGGCCACTCCAGGGAGCGAAGCGGTTTTCGTGCTGTCTGTCGCCGCAACGCGATATGAGCAGTGAAAGCACAGCACATACAAGGGTATGAGTAGTGTACTGATCTCAGCCGAAATAGCACACGTGACCATGCCCTTTTGATCAAAGTTTGAAGTTGTTGCCTAAGCAACACAGCCCCCTACCCCCACCGGCACCCCTTCAACCGACGGAGCTGGCCGGCACATTTCATCTCTTCTTGAGCCGTACCCACATGCAGCCTTCACAAGCTTTCACACGCATATAGGACATACTACACGCGGGTTGATATTATCGATTTGGACTTCACACGGAACATGACATTGACGGCAACAATTCAAGTGTCTATAATTGCTATCACAATAAAACGAGATTCCAGAAGTGGAACAAGATCGGAAAGTATGAAGTGTTTGAGCATTTTGCAAGGCCCACTGGCAGTGCCATCCTCGCCGCACTCGTGCTAAAGCTCCCGCACCAAACAGCCAACGAAAATAATGCGTGCCGTATGTTTTGCTTAGAATAAAATTAAAGCGCAAATCACACCTTAGATGGTAAATGACATATGTCGCATACAGTGAACACAACGAACCGCGCCAAGCGTGCTCTTTTGTAGGGCCTGCATCAGTGCATCTCTCTGTCCTGTCACATGACGTGCCACAGGGTGGCTTGACAAAGTTGTTATGCTGCTAGGTTTCAACTTCACATTTGGGGAAAGCCTCTGCTTTGTGGTAGGCTCAGCAGCTTTTGAAACGGTCGAGCAGCAGAGATTTTGTTCCACTCTTGGTCAAGATTTCGGGATAAGGGGAAGTAAGTGCACAGCACGTGTGGGAAATGGTTCAGTGCCGCGGAGAATATCGATTGAGCCAGTTTTCCGAGGTATGCGAGTTCGAGTTGACGAGGTATTACAGTATGCACAAACATGCTCCATCGCAGTGTCAAATATGTCTTGAGCAGCAGTGTCAGTTGACTGACTGTGCCGCTTTTCAGCGAGCGTGTAATTAAGAAATCTATTGATTTACCTCATAGAATCGTGAACAAATGAAAAACAAGACAAGCCTATTTAGCGTATATCCTTTCATTTCTACTCCTTTCACTTAGTACTCTGTCCTCGTAATTTTTCTTTCTTCATTGGTTTCAGTTTGAGCCACACCATCCTTTGCAACCAGACACACAACAGTGTGAATTGTGAGCTCGAGTTATTATACAAATTTACATTTTAAGTGGTATTCTGTGGAAAAAATGTGCGCAATTTGTCCACCGCACTACTGCATACTGCTGTACTTCTTTTGTTTGGTGTATATACTGCAGTGCTTTAGCACACGTAGCAACATTTGCAGGCTACAGTTCAAGCTTAGCAGAGCACTCTAGAAGAGGTGTACAGAGGTGTACGAGATGACAAAACTATTTCTCGCTGTGCTCCCGTAGTAAATGTGTCACCGAGCTTCCTGGGCTTCCTACCTCAATGAACTATGCTTCCTGTTTGCCTATTTAAAATGGCATGGACATCTCCTAGCTTGTCTGTGTGTCCATCGTAGGGAATAAAGTGTGTCAAGATGACAGCCTACAAAGGAACCAGCTTTATTGTGACTGTGCTTGCCTTCAACGGAACAACTTTCTGAGTGTGCGTGTGGCATGTACGCTTGGAGCTTTGGGATTGAGCAAGTTCACGTGCCGTGAGGTACCTGGCAGACATGTGCAATTTTGAAAGCGGGAGGGCACTGGTGCGTAGATAGATGCAAGTTCGTTGATGGAACCAGTCGTTAGCTGTGTACTGGGACTGGTCCTTTTGTTCCTTTTGTTTTCTCTTGTCTTGGAGGAAGTCTGTGGAATTGTGTTGGATATTTAAGGATTCCTTCGGCAATGCATTTATTCTTGGCGTTTGTCACTGGCCTATATGTATTATTGCATGCCATTTCTATGCAGATCAGCCGTCCATAGCATTCATGATGTACAGGCTGTTCCTACTAAGATTGGCTGTTCCATAGGACCTCAGTTGACGCGACCTTGTGGCGGGCTGCTTATTCTGGTACCGGCTGCACTTTGCAGCGCAAATTCAATTGGTTGCTCTCCCCGAAATACGCCACTTCTGGCTTACGTTATTGGCGTGTATGCAATGTTGCAGCCTTCTTTTGCTGCAATCGGCTAACACTGCTGCAAGCCGTTTTCGCAGAAATTGGCCAGTTGGCCCCAGTGCATTACGTCAATGCAGGTTGTTCTATGTGGGATTTGCTACTTGGGTGGAGCCATTGAACGTGATTGTACGAGCATATTGAAGAAAGAGAAAATTCTGGCACATTAAAACCTAGGATTTTTTCTCTTTTTTTTAGGTGTGAGTGCAGTTTGTCATGGTCAGTGAATGCAACACTTGTGCTTGGCGGTTTTTTCTCCTTTTGTTCCATTTCATACGCTACTAGTTTACAGGATTCCCTGATCTTTAAAGGGGTGGTGCCACCAAAATTTGTGGCTTGCGCGTTCTTTGCTGTAAGCGTTTCCTATAGCTCCAGGAAGCATGATGCACGCACCAAGATTCATGTATTCTCGCTAAATAATTTAATATCGCCTTTTGATGTGGACAACTTTCGGTTTCGGTTTCTGGGCGCCGAGGTTGGGCAGTGACGTAGAAGTGTAGGAGGCTTGGTCACGTGACCACACAAGGCTGTGACGCACTTAGCCAGGAAGCGATCGAAACTCGGCGAGTGATGTAGCAGCCAATGCTTTGACGGTACTATAGTGAATTAGAATATATTCTAGTTCACTACAGCCGGTATGTACGTTGCAGAAGTGGCGGAGGTCCGGAGGTCACTCACGTTACTACAGCAGATTTGGTGTGACGTCACTACAACTTTCGTTGCCTATCCTACAGATCTACGTCAGTGTTGGCGCGCTAGCGATGGGTTTCGATCGGGAGAATGGGCATTTAGGTGCACTTTGGAAGTGAATTAAAATATATTCGAAACGTTTGCTGTGTCCAATCCTTCGTGTGGAATGTCCTTGCATACATAGGAAACCCACAACAGGCTTGTTATAGCCTCGAAATTTGATGGCACCACTCCTTTAAGCGAGGACATTTGACCTTTAAGCAGGGGCGTGCAAGACTTTCTTCCACTCACCTCCTCCACCACTGTCATGGAAGGTTGTATGTTTGGTAAGGCGGGTAGCTTGTTAAAATGCTCACAATGGGTGGGGTGGCGGGGTAGTGCACTAGGGTACCATTCTGGAATGCTGGTAGTAGTCTATGTTGAATGGTAGTGGCAGTGCTACATCACTGCCAGTGATGGAAATACTAGCTGTACTAGAGCCGTTATGTATGTGCTGCTTTGTCATTGCACTCAAGCAGAAGCGCTAAAGCTTGCGCAGCTAGTAAGTCCTTGTAAGGGCATTGTGCACTAACTACTTGCCTAGCTGTGCAGCAGGCAGCTGTGTTCCTTCCTGCTGAACCTAACTTCACAGAGCTTCGCCGACATGTTGAATGAAGCACACACACTGACTGGCCGTATTTGTGTCCACGAGTTGCTTATAGTGTGGCCTTAAGTACGTTTTTTTCTTGGTGGTACTGTTGGTATCTTCGGCAGTGGCATTACACAAGGCTCAAGGAAAGGGTCTAGGTAGAAGTACGCACACCTTTTCCCTAGCATTGGTTCCCTAGTCGGTGCCCAGAAGGTAGCTCTTTTTTTTTTGCCTCTTCTAGGATGTGAGCTCACATGTCAAGTAGTGGCCGCTGGTCACCGTTGCGCTTGGATTTTTGTATTAAAGGCACACCTGCTTTGTTGACTTGCTTGTGTGGGTGCACATACCAAGTAACATTGAAACAAATGTGTGTTCTCGGTGGTGACCATCAGAGTTACGAGGTACTGTAGGCAATCAGGGGCTGTGTCTGATGAAGAGATTCTTTTGCTGCAGTGGCAACTAGTTTCTGGCTGTCCATCACATTGGGCGACCAGTTTTAGGCACGCGGTGTTGTGTAGTGTGAGCAAGCCATTCAAAGCAAGTGTGGTACGAAAAGAAAACAGTCGTTATAAAAATGAATGCTAAGTTTCTATCCTATTGGGCGACAATTTGTTGTTTGTTCAGCTTAGTCTTGTCTGAACTGTCTAGTTCAAGCAGAATCGGCAATATCTTGATCTGTAGTGACTTTGAACAAGTTCTGTCGCAGATGGGTACCGAACCCACAACCTTCACGTTATGTCTTTGTGGGTTGAGCCCCACCAACAACAAGTTGCCTTTATTTCCATCCAGCTTTTGTTTCCATTATCTCATAATCACTAAACTTCAATGAAAAACTAAAAACACTGTCTCCTATGCTTTCGTTCATTATTTGTTGGGTTTGTGTAGGTTTGTCGTTTGATGATAATTGTGTTCACTGTTAGTTTCCTAATAGTCATCATCCTTAGATGAAAGGCATTCGAGCACTAGTGTCATGCTCTGAGGCTGGCTGCTCCATGTGCGAGCCACCTTTGTGGGTCGGTGTGGGTGACGTCTCGTGTGAGTGGTCTGAGCATTGTCCGAACGTTTGACTGATGTATCGAGGGTTGTTTGTATGCTCGTGTGTAGGTTATCGAATCGACTTGTACCAGATGACACATTATTATATGTATACATAGTCTACCGTAGCCTAAACTGAACTTGCTATTTATGTGCCCGATGGAGAGATGTCTGTAAAAGCAATACTACATGATTATTTGTATGCAGCTGAAAAACTTGGGCACGAACCTAACTGTTGAATCCACCTCTACATTGCCCTTTGTTGTCTTTGTGGTGGTTTGTAAACAGAGTTCAAGTTGTGATGTTTTGTGTGAGCTGTGTAAAAAGCTTTCTTTAGGATTGAATGGTTGTTGGTTTTCCTTTGTTGTTGTTTTCTGTTTTACAGAGAAAGTATTGAGTTTATTGGCTCCATGCACTGTGGATGGGGACGTACTGTGTTTGGTGGTGATGATGGTTACAACTGCATGTAGGTGGAAAATGCTTGGATGTGATTTCTTCAACATGGCTGTAAATACTTTATTGTGTGACTATTTAATGCTGAGTGTTTGCTTCCTTGCATCGATTGTTCATGCAACTTCAAAAAGCTGCAAGCAAGTTTTACGTGTGCATCAGAATAAGAAAAGCGAAGGTCGCACTTGAACTTGCGTAGCAAGGCTCGGTGCATTTAACAAATTGTGCTAAGTTCTCTACCTTTTAATAATGTTTAACAACACGAAGAGTATCGGCCATACCTTAAAGGAAGGCGTGTCCATATGTAACTGCAGATTTCATTCTTTTAACAAGTTAAATCATATGACACCTGAAGAAGGACCATCTGTTTTGCAGTGGTAGCGTGTGTTCTAATGTGGGCTTTGTTCCATTAACAGCATTTGCGGTTTGCTGTCATGCCAGTAAATGCTTATGCACGGTGCTGTATGAGGGCACCCACTTCATTGGCAAAATAAGTGCACTCTGTAACCAATAATATTATAGTAACCTTCCAAGAAGTGCACTTTATAACCTTTTGTTCATTAATGAATGTACATCGATGAGTTTGCATAGTTTTTCAGTAATGCATGTTGATGCCGCAATTAATCGAGTCATTTTCTGTGACTGTTCTGATGTAATTACCATCATTAGTGACATTAGGCACCGAAGTTTGTTTTGATTGCTGCTGCCTTTTTTTTTTTTTGGCATGTTGTGTGCACTGTGCCCTTAATGATCCTCATTTTAAATTGAGAAACTTATCATAGTTACCACAACATATTTCTGTATCCTTTTAACCAAATTTTCTCGTTTTTTTATGTCACTGTAAGGAGATATAATTTGATAGCAAAGGGGGGATGTTGGTGGTGGTATGCAGGAGTGGTCACCTTATAGTTGGCATCTGGGGAGGAATGTGTCTACTGTGTGGATGCCTCATACTGCAGTGCATTCTCTGAAGACATGACGTGCAAAAAGAAAAAAAAAAACGAAGGAAGAAAAACCTCCTGGTAAATGCCTTGTGTGATTAAGTAACTGCCATCTCTCATAGTGTACAAAAAATGAAGGAAGAGGGCTATAGAGGAACAATAAACAAATTCTATAATTACCGTTGTCATCCTCTCTGTTTCATTGGTGCTCAGTGGTCAGCATCGTGTTGCTGCTGGTATCTTGTCTTGCTTTACAGCAGAGCTGCCATGGTCGAGGTTTGCCGTGTGTCGTAGGAAGGAAATCCTCATGAACCGGCACGCGCTGTCTTTGTCCTTTTCTGCTTCGCTCCCAGAACATGTTCGCCAATTTGTCCCGCTATGATGCAATAACTCTGATGGGCGAGAGAATGAGTACAGAGAGAGAGAAAGACAAGGAGAAATTCTTGGAAAAAAAAAATTCTCGGCGAGGCGAGATTCGAACCTGCGGTACACACTATCCAAAGGCGAGCGTCGTAACCACTTGGCTATCCAGCAGGGGCGTAAGCCCGATTTTTTGGGGGGGAGGGGTTCAACCATACTTGATGTATGTTCGTGCGTGTTGTTTGTGGGTGCGTGTATATACAGAGAAGCAAAACTGAAAATTTACGGGGGGGGGGGGGTTTCAACACCGCCCCCCCCCGCCTTGGCTACGCCCCTGCTATCCAGGCACGTTAGCAGTGCATAGCATAGCCTCGTACAGTATAGTATAGCAAGGGGGTGGAAAAAGGAAGTGAGGAGAAGGGGAGAACGAGTACAGAGAGAGAGAAAGACAGAAAAAGAGGGAAATAGAAACAGACACAAAAAAGAAGAGCGCGTCGTAACCACTCGGCCTATCCAGGCATCGTTAGCAGTGCATAGCATAGCCTCGTACAGTATAGTATAGCAAGGGGGTGGAAAAAGGAAGTGAGGAGAAGGGGAGAACGAGTACAGAGAGAGAGAAAGACAGAAAAAGAGGGAAATAGAAACAGACACAAAAAAGAAGAGCGCGTCGTAACCACTCGCCTATCCAGGCTCGTTAGCAGTGCATAGCATAGCCTCGTACAGTATAGTATAGCAAGGGGGTGGAAAAAGGAAGTGAGGAGAAGGGGAGAACGAGTACAGAGAGAGAGAAAGACAGAAAAAGAGGGAAATAGAAACAGACACAAAAAAGAAGAGCGCGTCGTAACCACTCGCCTATCCAGGCTCGTTAGCAGTGCATAGCATAGCCTCGTACAGTATAGTATAGCAAGGGGGTGGAAAAAGGAAGTGAGGAGAAGGGGAGAACGAGTACAGAGAGAGAGAAAGACAGAAAAAGAGGGAAATAGAAACAGACACAAAAAAGAAGAGCGCGTCGTAACCACTCGCCTATCCAGGCTCGTTAGCAGTGCATAGCATAGCCTCGTACAGTATAGTATAGCAAGCGGGGGGAAAAAGGAAGTGAGGAGAAGGGGAGAACGAGTACAGAGAGAGAGAAAGACAGAAAAAGAGGGAAATAGAAACAGACACAAAAAAGAAGAGCGCGTCGTAACCACTCGGCTATCCAGGCTCGTTAGCAGTGCATAGCATAGCCTCGTACAGTATAGTATAGCAAGGGGGTGGAAAAAGGAAGTGAGGAGAAGGGGAGAACGAGTACAGAGAGAGAGAAAGACAGAAAAAGAGGGAAATAGAAACAGACACAAAAAAGAAGAGCGCGTCGTAACCACTCGGCTATCCAGGCTCGTTAGCAGTGCATAGCATAGCCTCGTACAGTATAGTATAGCAAGGGGGTGGAAAAAGGAAGTGAGGAGAAGGGGAGAACGAGTACAGAGAGAGAGAAAGACAGAAAAAGAGGGAAATAGAAACAGACACAAAAAAGAAGAGCGCGTCGTAACCACTCGGCTATCCAGGCTCGTTAGCAGTGCATAGCATAGCCTCGTACAGTATAGTATAGCAAGGGGGTGGAAAAAGGAAGTGAGGAGAAGGGGAGAACGAGTACAGAGAGAGAGAAAGACAGAAAAAGAGGGAAATAGAAACAGACACAAAAAAGAAGAGCGCGTCGTAACCACTCGGCCTATCCAGGCTCGTTAGCAGTGCATAGCATAGCCTCGTACAGTATAGTATAGCAAGGGGGTGGAAAAAGGAAGTGAGGAGAAGGGGAGAACGAGTACAGAGAGAGAGAAAGACAGAAAAAGAGGGAAATAGAAACAGACACAAAAAAGAAGAGCGCGTCGTAACCACTCGCCTATCCAGGCTCGTTAGCAGTGCATAGCATAGCCTCGTACAGTATAGTATAGCAAGGGGGTGGAAAAAGGAAGTGAGGAGAAGGGGAGAACGAGTACAGAGAGAGAGAAAGACAGAAAAAGAGGGAAATAGAAACAGACACAAAAAAGAAGAGCGCGTCGTAACCACTCGCCTATCCAGGCACGTTAGCAGTGCATAGCATAGCCTCGTACAGTATAGTATAGCAAGGGGGTGGAAAAAGGAAGTGAGGAGAAGGGGAGAACGAGTACAGAGAGAGAGAAAGACAGAAAAAGAGGGAAATAGAAACAGACACAAAAAAGAAGAGCGCGTCGTAACCACTCGCCTATCCAGGCTCGTTAGCAGTGCATAGCATAGCCTCGTACAGTATAGTATAGCAAGGGGGTGGAAAAAGGAAGTGAGGAGAAGGGGAGAACGAGTACAGAGAGAGAGAAAGACAGAAAAAGAGGGAAATAGAAACAGACACAAAAAAGAAGAGCGCGTCGTAACCACTCGCCTATCCAGGCTCGTTAGCAGTGCATAGCATAGCCTCGTACAGTATAGTATAGCAAGGGGGTGGAAAAAGGAAGTGAGGAGAAGGGGAGAACGAGTACAGAGAGAGAGAAAGACAGAAAAAGAGGGAAATAGAAACAGACACAAAAAAGAAGAGCGCGTCGTAACCACTCGCCTATCCAGGCTCGTTAGCAGTGCATAGCATAGCCTCGTACAGTATAGTATAGCAAGGGGGTGGAAAAAGGAAGTGAGGAGAAGGGGAGAACGAGTACAGAGAGAGAGAAAGACAGAAAAAGAGGGAAATAGAAACAGACACAAAAAAGAAGAGCGCGTCGTAACCACTCGGCTATCCAGGCTCGTTAGCAGTGCATAGCATAGCCTCGTACAGTATAGTATAGCAAGGGGGTGGAAAAAGGAAGTGAGGAGAAGGGGAGAACGAGTACAGAGAGAGAGAAAGACAGAAAAAGAGGGAAATAGAAACAGACACAAAAAAGAAGAGCGCGTCGTAACCACTCGCCTATCCAGGCTCGTTAGCAGTGCATAGCATAGCCTCGTACAGTATAGTATAGCAAGGGGGTGGAAAAAGGAAGTGAGGAGAAGGGGAGAACGAGTACAGAGAGAGAGAAAGACAGAAAAAGAGGGAAATAGAAACAGACACAAAAAAGAAGAGCGCGTCGTAACCACTCGCCTATCCAGGCACGTTAGCAGTGCATAGCATAGCCT